>NC_085926.1:43907878-44210909 GCF_029289425.2 Pan paniscus | reverse complement strand
TGCTTTCTCTGGGGAAAAGGTATTAAAAATGTTATTGTTCCAGGGTGGCTGATTTAAACAGCTTTAATTGTATTCTAATATGTGAGATCCTACATAACCAATTTTACAAAAATTTAATTAGGACACTACTTATCTAGAAAAATAATTCAAGTAAGGGGAGAGAGAGAAGTACTTCAGAGCTGATTAGTAAATACAAATGCATTTACTTTTTAGGAGAGAGGTTTACACCAACATTCAGATACTATAATCTTCACCTTAAAAATAATTCTAATAAGTTTTTTCAGCTTGTGTTTTCTGCGCCAGAGGAGAGTAAAAATAGGAAGAAGAGGGACCCATATTTATAAAAGTTGAAATTTAGTATCATTGGTAGAATTTAAGATTTTCACACAAAATAAAGATATTCACTTCTCTCCCCAACTTGGGATGTCACTTACTATGTATTATCAGTATGTCCTCCACAAATAAAACAAAAGCGGCAACATAAACAAAGAAATAGAAATTATGAATTTTTATAGATGGAAGAGATGATCTAGTTTTTATTTTTGATCAGATGACTGAAGCCCATGGTGATGTAATGACTTAACCGATCAATGTCAACTGGTGATCGCTATGCTAGAGTCAAGTTGATAAACCTTTGCAGTCTGCAATTACACTATGTTAGTTTGTAAGCAAAATGATTTCAACAGAAAAAAAAGTTAATCTTATTGCTTTTTCTTTAGTATCTTCCTTTTTCTTTAGTATCTCCAAATGGTCATGAACCAAACTAAACCTTCTATGCCAATTTAATTCTTGCCCAGTCTTTCCCTTAACACAGTTCTCAAACTTGAGCATGCATCAAAATCAGCTGGTGGTCTTGTTAAAAACAGATTGATAGGCCCATCCCCAAAGTTTGATTCAGAGATCTGAGATGGGACTCAATAATTTCAATTTCTGACAAGTTCCTACATGATGATGCTTCTCCAAGGATCACACTTTGAAAATTACTGCCTTAACATTAAAAGCCTCAAATGTATCCATCACCTGTCCTGGGTGAGCCTTGCCTCACATGCAAAATGAGGGTGGTGGAGGATGGATCAGATGGTCTTTAAGGTGTCCTCCAATTCCAAATGTGGTGGTTTTATATGTTCCAGTGGGTGTGCTATAACTGTTAGTATGAATCGCTGCAACTATGTAAGATCCTTGCAAACTGCAATGTGAATCTGATTTCAGCCACTCATATCTTCATAAAAGTCAAACATACATCATTTTTTCTTTTTATCACTACTCCTTATCTTTCCTCAAAAAATATTTTAATGGCTCAAAAAACTTAGTGACAGCTTTAAGGTAATTTACAATACCCCTTATACCTGAGTACATCTGACACATTAATTAAATTATACCTATATATGGCTTATGGCATATAGCCCAAGCATATAAACAGCAGAGAATAAAAAACATACTCAAGATATAAATTAGATGAGTGACTATTTTAAGTTATGTAATTAAGAATTATGTTACAGACCTTTTGCAAACTTCATAAATATTTTCTTTTTCTTCTTTGGTAATCACTTTGTCTGTAAATCTATGCTGTGAAGAGATTATGGTTAAATAAGTACAAGTGAAGGTCTCTGTATTACATACTAAGCTATGAGGCTTACTGGATTTATTATAATGTATTAGATGTTAATTAAATAACTAGTTTATGGCCAATCCCTAAAAACAATTCTACTCTACATAATTTAAAATACTGAATACTGACTTTAAAATTTCCACTGCTGCTTAAGAGAAAAATTAATATAAGTCAAAATATTTGTCCAGGTTTTGATATCCCCTTTAATTACCCAAGTTGCTATTTCAAATTATTAGGTAAAACTAAAGTTGAGTTTCTTTTTATTCAGAAAAAAGCTTGAGCTTTGAGTTATTTTAAAGTGGTATTTATGAACATAAAATTTATATTTCATAAGAAATATTTAAATGTGTTTTAAATATAACTATACTTACATTTCACAAGTAGCTGTTTTGAAATCATGATTTTTCAGTCATAAGAAGGTTATACATGTTCAAATATTAAACTTTTGAAAAAACAGGCATCCACTAAAAGAATAAAATACCTAGGAATACAGCTAACCAGGGAAGTGAAAGATCTCTATAATGAGAATTACAAAACACTGCTTAAAGAAAGCACAGACGACATCAACTAATGGAAAAACATTCCATGATCATGGATAGGAGAGAGCAATATCATTAAAATGGCCATACTGCCCAGAGTAATTTATGGATTCAATGTTATTCCTATTAAACTACCAATGACATTGTTCACAGAACTAGAAAAAACTATTTTAAAATTCATATGAAACTCAAAAAGAGTGCGAATAGACAAGGCAATCCTAAGCAAAAAGAACAAAGCTGGAGGCATCATGTTACTGACTTCAAACTACGCTACAGGGCTATAGTAACCAAAACTGCATGATACTTGTACAAAAACAGATACACGGACCAATAGAACAGAATAGACAGCCCAGGAATAAGGCTGCACACCTACAACCATCTGATCTTCAACAAAGTTGACAAAAACAAGCAATGGGGAAAGGACCTCTATTCAATAAATGGTGCTGGGTAACTGGCTAGCCATATGCAGAAGACTGAAACTGGATCCTTCTCTTCCCATATGCAAAAATCAATTTGAGATGGTTAAAAACTTAAATGTAAAACCCATAACTATAAAAGCCTTGGAAGACAACCTAGAACTCTTAGAAAACTACAAAAATCAACTGAGAAACATAAAACATAACAAACCGAGGACCTACCATGTTCCTGGATGAGAATACTAGAGTTAAAGATGCTAATTCTCCCCAAATTAATTTATACATTAAAAAAACTACAATGTGAGTTTAAAGCACTCTTTAAAAAAATACAAGAGAGAGAACCACCAAAAAATATTTTACCATTTAATATTTTACTTACTATTTTTCAAAAAATTGACAGTATGCTATTGGTGGAAGGACTAGCAATCAATGAAACAAAAGAAAAGAAACATCTACACATAAAACTTTGAAAATATTAAATACGGCACTTGAAATTTAGGAGGAAATGATTCAATAAATGGTAGAACAACTGGCTAGTTAATTGGATGGAAAATAAGTGTGCTCCTAACTCACCATATGCCAAAATACCTTTTAGGTTCATTAAAGATTTCATTAAATTAAAAATAAATTCTAAAAGTAGCAAAAGAAAATAAAATAGCAAAACAAATCAAATATATAAATGAGTATATAATTTGGAGGGTTGGGAAAGCCTAAGCGTGACACCAAAGGCAGAAACCATGAAGTAAGATATCAATGGTTTGACTATAAATATTTTAAATATTTTCATATGTTAAGAGAATAAAGAGTACAAAATGCCATCTGCTAAAATAAGGAAAAGTTACATTGTTTCTATATTCCTTCCCCTAAGATAAATTTTAGTTTGATAAAAAATTTAAACATAGTAAGTAACACCAAAAAACCCTAAAAGAAAATATGGGAGAAAATTTTAAATGTTGAGATGGGGAAGGGTTTCTCTAAATGTGACTTGTAACTCCTATTATAAAAGAAAACTGACATATTTGATTAAATAAAAATAAAAGGCTTTTACAAGATGAAAAGCTCCTAAACGAAGTCAAAACAAATGAAATCCAGGAAAAGGTATAGCCACATATGACAAGAATAGATATGTTTATTTCATGAAAAGTTCCTACAAGTAAAAAAGATCAAATCCAGAAGAAAATGGGCAAATGGGCATGTATTAGTCCGTTTTCATGCTACTATAAAGAACTGCCCAAGACTGGGTAATTTATAAAGGAAAGAGGTTTAATTGACTCGCAGTTCAGCACGGCTGGGGAGGCCTCAGGAAACTTACACAAGGTGAAGGGGAAGCAAAGCACCTTCTTCACAAGGTGGCAGGAAGGAGAATGAATGCAGGAGGAACTACCAAACGCTAATAAAACCATCAGATTTCATGAGAACTCACTATCATAAAACAATATGGGGGAACTGCCCCAATGATTCAATTACCTCTACCTGGTCTCTCCCTTGACATGCAGGGATTGTGGGGATTATGTGGATTCAAGGTGAGATTTTGGGTGGGACCACGGCCAAACCATATCAGGACATAAACAGCAAGTTCATAGAAAACAATATAAATGGCTTCTAAAGATGTTTAACTAGACTCATAAGAGAAATGCATATTAAAACTAAAATAAAGTCATTTATAAAAATAAGCAGATGGACAAAAAATTAATAATGAATTAGTGTGTGGGGAGAAAATGGCATTCTTACACAATATTGTTGAAAGTATAAATCAAAGCAATCTCTATGAAGGACAATTTGACAACTCCACTTCTAGGAATTAATCCAAAAATGCTTGCACATATGCAAAATGCCTTATGCTCAAGGATGCATAATGCAGCAATATTTAAATAGCAAAAAAATGGAAACAAACCAAGTGTCCATCAATAGTGGGACTTGTTAGATTATATTCATATAGTAGGTAATTATACAACTATAAAAACAAGACATCATTACATACATTGAAAGGAAAAACATCTTAAGCAAGGTAAAGAACAGTACGCTACCATCTGATGAAATTCAAAAGAATTCACAATGGGTGTACTTTGAGAAATGGCAGAGAATCTCCTATTGGGGTAACTCTTCTGCAGATAACAACCATAAACCCTGGATAAAACATTTTTAAACTACCTGAAAAGCCTGGAGAGATATGAAAAGCAGGCAGAACCTAGAGGGAAGTCTACACTCAAAAAGATGGAATGCCACTGGGTAAATGTCTTGCTTTTATGGCTGTATACCCAAGGGCAGGCCCTAGTTGGAACCACTTGGGGAGGACAACAATTTGCCCTACTAACAAAGAACCAGAAGAACAGAGTTTGGGGTAAAATCAGAAACTGGAAAGTGAGGCTAGGAATCTGGGAGAAAGCCTAACAGATAAAGCCCCCAAATCTACTTATAACTTGGCCCAAATCTCTAGCTGATCTCTGAACTATATGTATGTAACGTGGATTCCAAAGAGCCCAGCTAAGACTCAAAGAACTGAACAAACATTTCAACTGACTCCAACCGCAGGGGAGTAATCTGGAGGATGAGTTCACCCAAGTCAAAACCTAACATGCGACTACTATATAGCTCAGCAGTTACAGCCCATTTATCCCAGAGAAATTAAAACACATAGATACACAAAAACCTGTACATGAACATTTATAGATAGCAGCTTTATCCTGTAAGAGTCCCAAACTGGAAACAATCTAGATATCCATCAATGAGCAAATAGCTAAACAAACTACGGTACACTCATACCATGGAGTATTACCAAACAGTAAAAATGAATGAACTACCGATATATGCAATGACTTGGTTGAATATCCACAGGATTATCCAGGTGGAAAAAAAAAAAAGAAACCAATCTGAAGAGGTTACATACTGTATGATTCCATTTATATAATACTCTTGAAATGACCGAATTATAGAAATGCAGAACAGATATGTGGTTGTCCAGGGTTAAGGAATGGGCGATGGAGGAAAGAGAGAAGAAAGTAGGTGTGCACTATCAAAGGGCAACATGAGGGATCCACGTGGTGACGGAAATGTTCTGTAATATCTTGATCGTATTAATGCCAATATTCTGGTTGTGATATTGTACTATGGTTTTGCAATATATTACAATTGGGAGAAACTAGGTAAAGGGTACATAGATATCTATGTATTATTTCTTATAACTGCATGTGAATCCACAATTTATCTCAACTAAAAGTGGGATGCTGCTGAAACAGTATTTATGGATACATTTATAGCACTAAATGCCTCTATTAGAAAATAATAATGGTTTCAAATCAATGACCTCGGCTGCAACTTTAGGAAGCTACAGAAAGAACAACAAATTAATCCAAACTAAGTAGAAGGAGGAAATAACCAAAGCAGAAATCAGTGAAACTGAAAACAAAAAAGCAACATAGGAAAAAAAATCAGTAAAACTAAAGCTGTTTTTTTTTAGAATTATCAATTAATAATCCTCTAGCCAACCTCTTATGAATCTTCATTTTAAAATGCCAAAACTATAGAAATTATTGGGGGAGGGAGACAGGTATGACTGTTAAGAGGTAGCATAAGGGATATCTTTGTGGTGATGGAATAGCTCTTTGACTGCAGTGGTGGTCACAAAAATCTGCATATTTGATAAAATACACTGAACTACACAAACTTATTTTATCAATATCAAATTCCTGCTTCTTATACTTTAAGATGTAATTATAGGGGAAAACTAGGTAAAGGCAACATGGGTCTTCTCTGTACTACCTTTGTAACTTCCTGTGAATCCTATTTCAAAATAAGAAGTTAAAAAAAGTACACTAGTACTTTATCAGGAGTCCAACAGTAGAATCATCAAGTAATTACTACCATGGTAAACCTAAAAATTGACAAGTGATACACAGGAGAAAAGAAAAGGCCTCTGGAAAAGAATCATTCATTCACACACACACACACACACACACACACACACACACACACACACACTATATACATATATATATAAAATAGATACACACATTTTATATATATATAAATATATAAAATAGATACACACATACACACACACACACACACACACACACACCCTACGTTTTCTTTTTTGAGACAGGTCTTGCTTTGTTGCCCAGGCTGGAGTGCAGTGGCCCGAACATGGCTCACTGCAGACTTGACCTCCCAGGCTCAAGTTATCCTCCCACCTCCACCCCGCCAGGTAGCTGGGACTACAGGTGGATGCCAGCACGCCTTGCTAATTAAAAAAAAATTTTTTTTTGTAGAGACAAGGTCTCACTATGTTGCTCAAGCTGGTCTCAAATTCCTGGCCTCAAGTAGTCCTCCCACCTCAGCCTCCCAAAGTCCTGAGATAACAGGCCTGAGTCACTGCACCCGGCATATTGATCTTTTATTTCCCACTATACATGTATGTACTTGTACATACATACATACTTGTACATACATACACATATAGTGGAAGTAAAAGATCAATAAGGAAGCATTTCTAAAAATTCACAGCCAGCCATATATAAAAGCAGAAAAGAAGGCCAGGCATATGTCCCGTAAGTCAATCTACTTAGCCTCTAATGTTCCTAAAATGTAAGGTAAGAGAGAGACGAAAACAAGTTTGTTAATTCCCAAATTTGGGGGCCAGATATCTTAAGAGCAAATATTACTGACTAATTTTGTAAAGGGTTAGTACTTTGAAGCCTACCATGGTATTAGAAGGATAAATATATAATCCCCCTTCCCTCAAACAAAACAAAGAAATCATCCCATACTAGGAAGCATGGCCCTCAGGTACTATGCTACCTGAAAATTAAGGAAGATCAAACGATTTTCAGTACTTAGTGTTTTCTGAGGCAGAAAAATATGTAATATTTTATTTAGAAAGACTTTCATAGGTTTGTGACAAACTTCAGATACTAAAAAGCTAACTACAGTATGTAATTAAACAGTACATCCCATTTTCCCAGGCAAGGAAGATCTTTTTTATACTATGCTTACACCAAGTATCAAGGGATACATCCCATGGCTAGAGTGACATGATTCTTTTATTCAATAAAGGGAGTTACACTTGCCACCCGATAGCACTGTTAAGATGGATTTATGCATTACCACTATTTAAGACCAAGAAATAAAAAAACACAAAAGATCCCCTAGTACCTTTTCATCCAAGTCTGAACTTTTTATTTGTTCACTGAAGTCTCCCAGTGTTTCATTTTCACAGGTATCATTAGCAACTTCTCCTAAGGAAGTGTTTACATCTTTGGGATCATGTTTTATTTCACTTTCTGAAAAGAAATAATATTCAACTATAGAAACTTTAAAGACAAAATAACTGAGTTATTCAAAGGCTGTTCTAAAAAATGACTCAGAATTCAGAGGCTCTTTTAAGGTCTAATGTGACAAATATGAAGCAGAGTTTTCAGCGAATTATACAATAATTCCTCTCTATCAAAATAACTCCATTATATTATATAAAAAGAAACAGATATTTAAGAATTTTTCTTGATCATCTCAAGAATTTTAAATTTTAAATGCACTTGTTTTAAATATACTTATAAAATATACTTATAAAATAAAATGTATTTTAAATATACTTATAAAACTTGAAAGTCAAAGTAAAATTAACTTTCATACTAAGTTATGCCCTGTGAAATAAAGATTCAGGTATTTAAACTTTTGACTAGCTGTTAACCATATATATATATATATATATATATTTTTTTTTTTTTTTTTTTTTTTTTTTTTGAGACGGAGTCTCACACTGTTGCCCAGGCTGGAGTGCAGTGGCGTGATCTTGGCTCACTGCAAGCTCCGCCTCCCGGGTTCACACCATTCTCCTGCCTCAGCCTCCCAAGTAGCTGGGACTACAGGTGCCTGCCACCACGCCTGGCTAATTTTTTGTACTTTTAGTAGAGATGGGGTTTCACCATGTTGGCCAGGATGGTCTCGATCTCCTGACCTCGTGATCCACCCGCCGCGGACTCCCAAAGTGCTGGGATTACAGGCATGAGCCACCGCCCCTAGCCAACTATAAAATTTTTTTAAGCAACTGAGATTTAAAATGTGATAAAGCTTAAATACATATTTCATTTTCAAAATAAGATGACAAAAACTGCTGAGGTCAATTACCTATCTTTTGTAGATAAAGCCTAACAAAGTTATTTATTAAATAATCAAACAGAAAATATCTCAATCTGATCTTCCAACCAGTCAATTAAAACAGGAAAATCGACAAACTATAAAACATACGGTCAACAGACCCTAAAATGAAAAGCTTCTTGTTCTAGTGAATTCATCTTGACTAGGCCTGAATGGAGATATAAAGAGATGCTTCGATATTGCATATTCTGAAAATGTCAACTTTTACCTGCTGAGTTGGAAGCACAGATGTCTGGCTTTATCCATCCACAGTCCAGTACAGGAAGTTCTCTATTATAAAGCAAACAGAGCTTAAACATTATAATAGATTCTAAGCAGAACTATCCGCTTCTCTAAACATTAATAATAGTCACTTTAGCTGCTGGTGAACATCAGCTCAAGTCCTCCAGGGCAGAGTACTTACTATAATGAGACACAGAACCCAGTGCACCTGAGTGGATTTTTTGTTTGGCTCTTTAATCACATATGCCTCAACTGTTAGGGGGTGCTGCCACTCAAACTTTGTTACTGAGAGCTTGACAAGATATACAAAGCATGTAAAATTCAAAAAAGTATTACACCAATACGAGATAGTGTTTAACTTCTACTCTTTTTTTTTGAGACGGAGTTTCGCTCTTGTTGCCCAGGCTGGAGTGCAATGGCGTGATCTTGGCTCACTGCAACCTCTGCCTCATGAGTTCAAGTGATTCTACTGCCTCAGCCTCCTGAGTAGCTGGGATTACAGGCATGCACCACGACGCCCAGCTAATTTTGTATTTTTAGTAGAGACGGGGTTTTGCCATGTTGGTCAGGCTGGTCTCAAACTCCTGACCTCAGGTGATCCATTGGCCTTGGACTCCCCAAGTGCCGGGATTACAGGCGTGAGTCACTGTGCCTGGCCAACTTCTACTGTTAAGCATGTATATGTATGTCATACGGTCAATGTCAAAGGAAGACAGCTTGAAAGCAGCTCAATTTTTTTGGTAGTCCCTAAAGACAACTTACAGTCTAAAGATTAAGAATATGTAGAACAGAGTTAGACCAGTCTGGGTTCAAACACTGTTCTGCTACTTGCTGTGTAAACTGTGGCAAAACTACTTAACTTCTTTAAGTTTAACCATATCTGTAAAATGAGAATACCACCTAACCACAAGGTATTGTGAGGATTAAATGAGATAAGATGTCCTTAAAGCCAACAGCATAGGCCCAACAGATGAAAACTACATTTATAGGAGCCACTCAAATACAAATGGCCAAACACTATTCCATTTTTAATCACTTAGACAAAAATTTAAAACATATCAAAGTACACAGAATAAAATAAACACTCATAATCCCACCATTTGTTCATTTAACAAGTGGATAAGCATATCCTTCAGCACTGCGACTGCTCCTGGTTCAGAATTACTTCCTAGCCAAGAAAGATGAAAACTAAACAAAACATTTTGTATTTACCGTTCTTTGAAGTTTAGAAAACTAAGTATTTTTTCCCAACATAAACCCGAGAAACAATGAGAAGTATAGTTTAAAGGATGGGGAAATAATACAAACAGAAAACATACACAAATGCACATCTTTCTCTAACCTGGACCTTTCTAGATTCATATCTAGCTATCTACTAGAATATTTCCATCTCAGTATCTCAAAGGCCTCTTCAACTCAAAATGTCTAAATTTCACCTCCCCAATACAGCTTTTTTGCATGGGAGATGGATGGTAATGTTCTTCTCTAAGAGAGAAACCAGGTATCAACCTTAACACCTCCCTCTGCCTCACCCCCATCTGATGAACCAATATTCACTTCTTAAACCTCCCTCAAATTCACTCCCACTTCTGTGTAAAGTCACCACGTTCTTTCGGCTTATTACAATAGCTCCCTGCCAGTTTATCCTCCACACCAGAGCTATAATGATTTTTTAAAGTAAATGTGATCAAATTATCTCTCTTATTTAAAAGTCTTTCCATGAATTCCTATATGCTTAGCATAAACTTCACACTCACCATAAATTCTAGTTTGCCTAGGAAGGTCTGCTTACGCCTGTTGTCCTGGCATATTATTAACAGCTCCTCATGTCCTTTTCAAAAGCTTTGCAATCCAGAAGGTAAATTCTATGGTCATTTTACTCTCACAGCCCTTCATGACAGCTTTTGCACATTCTGTAGCTTCGTTTCTTGCCATTTGAACACCAAGCCATGAGACTTTATTTTGGTGTCTCAATTTTCCTCAACAATTAGCTAATTCCTACTTATCCTTTAGTGATCATTTTAAATGCCACTTTCACCAGGAGGCGTTTAACATCTTGCACTTCTCCTATCATTTTATGGTACATGCTTATTTGCCTCCCTAAAAGCACTGTGAGGACAAGGCTTATATATGTCTAGTTGTTCTCCACACATGCAGCACCTAACATATTCCAAGCTAAGGAGACCCAAATGAAGACGCCTCCCTCCTTTCTAGCAATTCCAGTACAAGGTGGGGCTCACATACAAGCAGACATAATATACTGAGATATGTGCCAAGAGAACTACTGGAACAAATCCCTGGAATAATATCTCAGATGTGATTGAAGGATAACTGAATGCAAAGAAAGGGACTTTCAGATAAACATATGCAAAAGGCCTAAAGTACATGGTGCATTGTAGAAACAGTGAGCTGCTTGCTATGTTTATCTTTCATTATTAGCCTTTCACCCCACTTTCCTCCCTCCAATACCATAGTTGCCAAACAGGAAATGGATACAGATCCACTAAAGAGCCTTAAAAAGCCATGCCAAGCAATTTAGACTACCCCCACGTGGATGAAAGCCAGTGAAACACTCTCAACGGTTACTGGCAGATCAATTTCTATTTCGAATATCACTATGACAAAAGATATATTAAGAGAGTTTAGGAAGATTAACCAGGAGCTCATTACAACAATTTAGGAGAAAAATAAGAACACAGAATTTAGAGGAAGGAACAGCCATGAGAGATATTGAGGTAATAACATGAACAGAACTAAGTGACTCAATAGAGAACTGAGGGATGCTTCTGTGGCCTCTAATTATCCCGAAAGTTCCATTCATAAATAGGTACAACAAGTATATTAGCTTAATTTCCAAGTATTAAGATAGTATTTATAATACTGCTAGTATAATTTATATAGGTATGGGAAACTTTTTACTATGAAAATAGTAACTTACAAGGAAGGTAAAATTACACATGCAAACTCTTGTAAGAAACAGTTTATTTTTGTTTGGAATTTGAGAGACAAAAAGTTAAATTCACCTGGGTGAAAAAAAATCATAAAGTGAGAAAAATTGTAACTTATACAAATATTTTACAGTTTTGCATTGGTGGAGTGTAGTCACAGTTCTGAATTGGTGAAATAGAAAAGGGAAAAATGAAGGGAAGAACAACGAAAGGAGATAAAAGAGATTTGGATGAGGCTACAGAAACACAGATAAGCAAAGAGAAGATCTGAGTAAAAAGGAGAGGAGAGAGTAAGACAGGTTTAAGCCAAATCTGAAGAGCCATACAGATTACCTCAAGCTTATTCTCTACCAGAGCACTTTTCATGTGGATAATGAAATCTATTTAGTGGGTCCCAACCAAGAAATTTTTAAATGAAATTGAATATGAAATATGAGACTATATCTGTTGTAGTAAGGAAAATAATTGTTTTCGTAAACCTATAATTTCCTATCTTTATAAATATGTACCAGATTGTAATATAAAACAGATCTTTATTGTGGGTAATTGGCAAAATAGCTGGAAGATGATTGCTTTAGAATAATTACTATCAGAAAATGTTTGAAAACTATTGCCCAAGGAAAAAGTTTAGGGCTTAGCATAGTGGCTCACACCTATAATCCCCACAATTTGGGAGGCTGATGTGGGAGGATTGCTTGAGTCCAGGAATTCAAGACCAGGTTGGGCAACACAGTGAGATTCAGTCTCTACAAAAAGAGAAAAACATTAGCCAGGTGTGGTGGCATGCACCTGTAGCCCCAGCTACTTGGAAGGCTGAGGTGTGAGCATCGTTTGAGCCTGGTAGGTAGAGGCTGCAGTGAGCCATGATGGCATCACTGCACTCCAGCCTGGGCAACAAAGCAAGACCCTTTCTCTCTCAAAGAAAAAAAAAAGAGAAAAAAATTCAGACTGTCACTGCCTCCTTTTGAGATGCTAATTGTGGTCAGTATTCATTTATTTACAAATACCCATATTCTGTTTCTGGATAGGACTGCTACAAATTTACTGGGGCAATTATTATGCAAGTAGTAGTGGCCCTAGGCAGAGAAATATTATGGTATCCAATTCATCAAGGCAGGGGTTCCCTAGCCTGATGCCACACTATACTGTTAGGTCTCCTGATATTACAAATGTTCAATCATGTACAATACTGTTTATTCTAGCAAAGACAAAGACTAGTTTACGTGGCCTGAAAGAGAAAAGAAAAAAAATCAGAATAATGTTTCTTCATAGTCCCCACTTGCTACTTTAAAGAGGAAGCAGAGATGAGAAGAAAGGGACCTAAAGTGAAATAATGTTCTGCGGTAGTTTGCAGAGTAATTGAATTAAATATATAGGAAGAACCAAAATGCCGCTCTTCCAGTGTGCTGTTTTGCAGAGCAGGGACAGACTTTGGAGCAGGTTGCCTTGAGTTCAGATGTCAGCTCTGATACTTGCAAGCTGGGTCCTTTAGAAAGTTAATCATTTTGATTTAAGTATAAAAATAGAGTTTCAACCTCAGAATTTTTTCACTAAATAAAATAAGTAATGTATCTAGCACAGGGTAGACATTAAATATCAGTTCTTATGATTAAAATTTAATAAAAATTTAATAATTTTTATACAAATTTAATAAAAATTTGCAGTAAAGTTAGAGCACATTAGATTCTCAGCGGAATGGGACAATAAAGAAAAGTAAGTTTCTTAAAAGACAATGAATCTCAATATATAAGGGAGAGAAAAAATGATCTTTATTTTTGGTGGAAACCTGTTTTTTTTTTTTGTCATTTCATGGTAAAATTGGTAATAAGACTACTCTACTCTAGAAGTCCTCTCTTGGGGAACAAACTGGGATTAAGTCAGACTCTGAGAAAGTAAGTTACTTGAGACAGGATATAATTTGCCCAGCATAGATCCAGTCTATGCATGGGTCTAATGAGACTCAAATGCCTGGGCAAAAGTGGTAGGCTTTTATTTTCTGTGGATTGATATCAGATATTTATCCCTCGGAAGTTATTATTTACTGGCTCCAGAATCTACAATGGCTGCCTGTGGATTTGAGACCAAGTTGTGAAGGTGGTAAATAACTGATCCCCACTGATCACCAACATCAATTCCATACTGAATTCAAATTTTTGTGCCTAACTTTCCAACCTCCTTAATCTAGCATCACCCTACTTATAAAATCTTATTTCCCACTATTGTTCAATGTCTACTTGCTTAAGAAAGAAAGGATTCACTGTCTCAATTTACATGTAATCTAATTCAAGTGCTTCAGAAATGGCCTGCGATATTCTCAAACAGGAATTAAAACCTTAATTCTCTTTCCCATCTCAATATATGAGGGACTGGACTTGCAAATGAAGGTAAATATTTCTTACCCTTAAGAAATCCAACAGTTTAGCAAGTGAGAGATTAAATTATTCCACCAAGAAATCAATGCCACTACTGAGGTAGCATAAGGTGCTATGGGAATGCATAAGGGATTCTACCTCTGCCTGATGGAGTCATGAAAACCTTTAACCTTCTGTACACAATCATGTTTATATGTACTTTTACCTTTCTGCCCACATATTCCTCATTATTTCTCCTTCCCGACCAAACTTCTTTCCTTCTTCTTTGTTAATCTAAAATCCAAACTTCAAGGATCAATACAAATTTTTGCTTTTCCAAGATTTCTTTCATTCTTCTCTTTTCTAAACTCCTACTACTCTTAGTACTTCAGTTTATATACTTTTGTTTAAAACACATTAGTCCCCCACTCCTCCCCCTTCCCCCCAACTATATAGTAATTCCCCTGAATTTTTGGCAGACTCTTAAAATCTCAACAATCCACTGTATGGTATCATTCAACTGATATTTTAGCATATAATAATCCTATGTTCTAGTACAGATTAACTGTCCAGCACTGACTATTATGGACATCCTCAGATCATTTCCAATGATACAGGCTATTTCAAACGTTTTACCAATTTCAGCCATTACACATTTCCAAGCACATCAGTTCAAGTTTTAGTGAATGAGCTCTAGTATGCTTCTAATGTTTTAGATTTTAATATGGACTTTCCCCACTGTGGAGACTAAAAACAAATAAGCATTCTATCATGACTTAGACACCTTCCAAATTCTCCCCAATCTGGTCTGAGAATACTTTCCCCAGTGATTAAGTCAGCTCAAGTTTGTCTACTTGTTTTACCAAAAGGGGCAGTCCAGAGTTTCTGACAATATATGGGCCTCACCCTTTCATCTTCTACTTTTATTCCTGTAAAATAAAAACTCATTCCAGCAGGCTTCAGCCTCTCAGTGTCTTAGAAGGGAGAAAATGGAGCATAAGAACTAGTAACTGACTGGTAAAAGGGACATAGCTGAAATTTCAAATTATATTTTAAGCTTCATTTAGTTCTAGAACCATTAACAAGTTTCTGTGCAACTACTGATAGATTCTCTGATTATCAGGTCTTCATTTTTCCCTGTTAAGGTTTATCCTAGCACTGTGGATGACTACAAAACTAGTATTTCCAGTGCAGAACAAATATAAAAATATTAAAATAATACTAAGAAAATGTTTAAGTTTGTTTAAAAACAGAAACTTTAGAAGTAGATAAAAGGCAAAGAAGAGCCAATAAAAGTACAACTGGTGCTTCTGAAGTAAAGAAAAATGAAGTTCAAAGATAGTAACAAAAAAGCTATCTGAAATAAACACTTGATACTGCACACCAAAATGGCTAACGTTGTCTCAGGAAAAAGTGATATATAATTACCATTCCCAAGGTGGAAAACAAGAAGAAAAAATAAAGGCAGCTTAAAGTGGAGCAGTGGGAGTATTAGTTTGGCCTCAAAGTTTTTTACTACAACACATAATGTCAGAAAGCAGGAGAGCAATGTCTATATAATTGTGAGGGGGAAATATGTAAACTAAGAATTTTACACACAGACAACCTGCTCTTAGACAAATAATTCTCATGCACCCAAGATTTTAGGGAACACAGTAATCGTGAACTCTTTAAAAATTTCTTTGCTCTGAAATCTAGCCAACTAAGCGATGAATCAAAATAGTCAAGATTAGGCCAGGCACGGTGGCTCATGCCTGTAATCCCAGCACTTTGGGAGGCCAAGGCAGGCAGATCACTTGACGTCAGGAGTTGGAGACCAGCCTGGCCAACATGGTGAAACCCCGTCTACTAAAAGTACAAAAAAAAATTAGCCAGGAGTGGTGGCATGTGCCTGTAATCCCTGCTACTCAGAAGGCCAAGGCAGGAGAATTGCTTGAACCTGGGAGGCATAGGTTGCAGTGAGCCGAGATCCGCCACTGCACTCCAGCCTGGGCGACAGAGCAAGACTCCCTCTCAAAAAAATAACAAAAATAGTCAAGATTAGAGGAAAGTAAATAGGACTGGTGGTAGGGACTGAACCAATTTAAATAGAGTACTAATAATGAGAAACATTGGAGTTCAGGTTATTGAAGGAATGTACATGGCACAAGGCTTAGTAATATAAAATAAACTTTAAACAAAAATGTGGGGTAGGCAATATTAGGAGAAAAAGTGTGTAGAAATATGTTCATCTTTCATATTAAGAAAGCAAACACTGCTGTCTAAAGTTGGAAAACAATTTTTATAAGTGAAGCTAAAACTCAAACTTTTAGACAAGTTTCCTTATTAACTTGAGAGAGAACTTCAAGAAACTAATTTCTTGTGGTAAAGAAATACATTAATTCAGCAATCCATTTCATTCCACTTTGATTTCTCTGCCTCTTCTGGTTAAGTGTAAATGAAATTTTCTTTAGCATTTTTACTAAAAAATGGCATGATCCAATTTTTCTAATTATTATATCCACTTATATGTATAGATAAATGTCTGAAATGATGCATACAAATAGCAATTAATTTGTTATTTGGGTGGTGGAATTTCCCCCCAACACCGCTTTTTACTTTAATGAACATGTATCATGTTTTAAAATCAGCCATTATTCTTTAAAAAAAGAATAAAGAACAAAGGTCCTACACTTTAATTCACAACATTTATCTCTTTCTAAATTTGGCTTAGCTCACTGTCAACATCTTGTCACTCAACAGAGAAGTTTGCTCTTGAATGCAGAATTTACTCTGATTTTCCTTTGTATTCCTCCAAGGAAGTATGGTATAACAGTTAAAAATGCCCAAACCTTTTCTATTCATTATTTAATTTAATCCTCACAACCCTGAGGCAAGTACTTTCCCTTTTTACAGAAAGATGAAATAATTTGCCTAAAAGGTCACATAGTTGTTAGGTAGTAACAAGAAGATTCAAAAACCAAGGTCAGACTACAAAGACAATCACTAGGTTTAGAGTAAGACAGGGCTAGGTTCAAATCCAGATTCTGTTACTAGGAGTGTGATCTTGGGCAAGTGACAAATTTGTCTTCATTTTTTTCCATCTTCAAAACAGGCAGATTACCAGGCTACCTCATTACATGGTTAAAAAAATCAATAAAACTCTTGGTTCTCCATTTGGCACATAGACAGCATTATATTTGGTGATAAGTTTCAAGTTCTTATAACAATAAGACCATCAAGAAGAGTATGATACCACAAAGGTAACTGCAAATAAATGGCAGAGAAACTTAAGTCATGTACCACTGAATCTTAATGAAAAGTGTTTTCATTTTTCTTTGAGTCTATTCACAAAATATTATGATATTCAGGTATTATATAAATAACGGCTTCAGGAATTATAAAATTAAGTAAAATATGACATAATATTAAATCAATTTGGGGCCAAACAGAATAGATTAAGTTCCTGAGCATGAAGGTTACTACTTGGCCCCATTTAAAGTTGCATCGGGCAAACTAGTCCTATTTGAGGGAAAAAATCATCATTTAAAACCATTGCCTTAAAAGTAAAACCACGAATAAATTTTATGCTGTTTATCTCTGAAAATTAGTTTAACTTTTGACTCTACTTTCAAGCCCTAATTACTTCAAATAAAAATTTCCAAGGCGTCTCTGTCCCCTGAAAAATGAACTTTTTATCGAACAAGGAGGCTACAGAAAATGGATTAAAATAGATAGCACTGATCTTAATAAGTAACCTGGCTGAAGTAAAAGTTTATCTGCGTATTTATAATAATTAAAGAACATTTGAAAATAAACTTAACTTTTGAAAGAAGCAATCTCCATCACTTAAAAAGCCACTCTATGGGCTGGGTGCAGTGGCTCACGCCTGTAATCCCAGCACTTTGGGAGGCTGAGGCGGGTGGATCATGAGGTCAGGAGATCAAGACCATCCTGGCTAACACAGTGAAACCCCGTGTCTACTAAAAATACAAAAAAAAATTAGCCAGGCGTGGTGGTGGGTGCCTGTAGTCCCAGCTACTTGGGAGGCTGAGGCAGGAGAATGGCGTGAACCTGGGAGGCAGAGCTTGCAGTGAGCCGAGATTGCGCCACTGCACTCCAGCCTGGGTGACAGAGCGAGACTCCGTAAAAAAAAAAAAAAAAAAAAAAAGCCACTCTATGAACCATAAATTCTGAACAGCTAATCTTTTCTATCTTCCAAGATACATATAATTCATTATTTTGACTCTAAGTTTTAGCATAATGACATTTCCAGGTATCAGCAGTAATAATGGTATATAACATTTAATAAATAACTGGCTTAAAAAATAATGGAGCTTCAATATCACCGAATACATTAGTGAAACTTAAGAGACTGCTTTTCTAACCCCCAACAATCTGCACTAAAAGGCATACTTGAACATGCATACCTTAAGTCATCACTTGGTTCTTTTTTTACTGGAGTTTCCATGTACTTGGAGTCTGTTGATTGGTGCTCTCCAGCAACATTGGGCTCCTGGCTTATCTTTGGGACCTCAGAAGTAAATGAGAGCTCCCCTTCATTGGAGACTCCAAAGAGGTCTGGGTCATCTTGAATTACATCAATTAAGAGGACGTCATCTTCATATGCTTTAAGAATATCTGGAAACCCTACCTCTGAAAAATTCTTAGTTATTTTTCTACCCCTAACTTCACTGGACACTGGTCGGAATGTTTCTTGTTCATTACAGCAGAAGGAAGGACTTTTCTCTACATACCCAGGATCACAAGAGAAAGCATTATTTTCAACTGTGAGAGAAGCAACTTCTTTATTAGAAACAATATTGCCTGGTTCAGAGACGTGATTAGATGGTTTGCTATTGTTACCTTGCTTTGTAAAGCTTGGAGAAATACTATAGGATTTCTTATTGTAGAATGAGTCAGAACTAGCTTGCACTGGAGTTACACTATTTCGTATGCTCAAAGTTTGAGGTCCTAACATCGTCATGGAGACATTTTCCTTACTCCTGTTCTGTCTTACGTCTGCTCCAGATAAATTGTCCAGAAGTTCCAGAGGACTGTAAGCTTCTCTCTCTGATGACTTGGCATTTACTTCTTTTCTTTTTTCTGATTTATTCTTAAGTAAAGGAATTTTAAAATTAGTCAGCCGTCCTGTGTTCAATATTTTAACCAAGTCTGGAACTATAAATGTTTGTTGAGCAATGCATGCTTTTCGATGAATAGTTTTGCCTGCAGAGTTATTTGCTTCCTGACCATCTTTGGAAGTCGCTGTCAAATTAAGTTTCGTTAAATTTCCTCTAGCTTTTTTTTTATTTCCCGTTAAGCTTTGAGTCTCACTGGTTAATTGAGTATCTTCAGTAGTGTTAGAAATTACCTCTGACCCACTTCTGCTCAGTTCCTCTGATTTTATCTTTTTATCATCCTTGATTATAGGTTCCTTTATAACCATTAAAGCAGGTTCTACTGCAGAAACTGAAGACAAACAATTAGAATTAGAATCTAATTTTTCTTTACTTGAAGATTCAGTGTTTGTTTCTGTTAAGGAACTTTGTAATAATAATTTGGAGTCAGTTAAGTGGGTCTGGTTTGTTTGGTGTTTAGGGACATCAACTTGCCTACAACTTTCCTGAGACCCAGGAAGAAAGTAACTTGATTCTGGCAAGGAAGCCTTTTTCCAACACCAGGCAGATATTCTAGCACATGAATAATAGGGCCAAGTTCTTTTACCAGTCATAGGTATTGTTCTCTGACAGCTTAACTTCAATTCTTCAGATGCACTTCTTAAGTCTTCTCGTGAAGATCTCCTTTCAATATGGTACTCATTAGGTGATTTCCCTATGAAGCTTTTCATCGATTTAAAATCCTCTTTCGATGCCATGCTTTCATATCCTAACAGCTCTGAAGCATTCTCTGTTTCTTCTTTCAAAAGTGGTTCAATGGTTTTCTGAAACACAGCATTTACATGATGTTCAGAACTTGTTTCTTTTTCTACTGTTTCTGGGACACTTAATAAATGATCCATCAAAGAGACTGTATTATGGCTTACTTTTCTCAAAACATTTAAAGGACTTTTAGTCTCTGCTTCTTTACCATCAGCAATCATTTGATTTTCTTGCAACATCAACTCAGACTTGTTATACTCACTAGAGAAGTTCATCTCAGTAACTGTTTCATCTGCTTTTTCAGACAACTTCATCCTTTTCCTGGGTTTTCGCCCAACACTGCTCTCCTCTATTGAATATTTATTTTTTTCATGTTGAAGGCAGGAAAGCAAGCCATTGGTTTTACTTTGGTATAAATCACTCTCTTCTGGTAGTAACTTATTTACTCCCATTACATTTTCTTCTGTTTGTAAGAGCTGAGGAATACTATTTGTGTCACTCTTCTCTGCAAGACTCCTAAGGTTTTCTTTCTTTGAGAAATTTTCTGCTACATGCATACATCCACCATCAGGTTTATATGGCAGGTTGTTTTCATCATTACAACCCTTGGAATGGGGGAAACAATTGCAATCACATAATTTTAAAAAGGAATTATTTTCTACTTCAGGTGACAAGATGTTACAAGAATATTTTGGAGTATTCTTGTACAGTTCATCTTGGAATTCAACCTTAATATTTTGTGTAGCCTCATTTTCGGTTATTTTGAGAGGTGGGTTTTCTAAGCTTTTAAGTTTTTTATTTCGAATTCTTCTTTTAATACCTTCTATTATACTTTCCTTACCCAAAGACTGCAAGCATTCCACTGTTTGGAAAGATTCCGAACTGGTTAATGATTCCTTTCTTACCAAGTCAAGCCCTGGCTGTGGATCATCACTTGAGGCTTCAGTAACTTTTCTTTTTTCCTTGGCTGATCAAAACAACAAAATATATCAGAAAAGATTTTATATTGAGGAGGAAAATGCAATTATCATTGAAATTAAAAATTGTGAGGCTATCATTTTTATTTCCCTGAACAGCTGTATGTAAATACACATTTGTTTTTAAATGAAAGCCTTAATTTCTGTTAAGGAATTACATATAAACCTGTATAAATTCTAAAGCAACTGAATAACCCTTATAACATTGTCATCTCATACTAGCCAAAATGGACCACAAGTAGGAATTCCTCCTATCATAATTCTGACCAAGGACTCCTAACAGGGAACACCCCTTTTAAGGAAATCCATTTTTCCCATCTCCTGGTCAACTATGTGCATCAGAAATAACCATGCAGGTTCAAGTTAAAGACTAGTGGTAAAACAAAGATGGAGCATGCTGAGGTACAAGGGCTAAAGGTAAGTGATCGTGGATGCTTTCTTACTGTGTCTTTCCGTTTGCAAGGGGAGTTCAGCCTCCTTTGCTGCTTCTAGGCCTCGCGGGTCTGACGAGACTGACTGGCTCACCTGGCCCCTGCGCCCCTCCACCCGACGCCTTGCGGCCTTTCCAGCCCCTGATGCTGCAACCGACTTATCACTTTCCACCTCGCCTCTCCCAGGGGTGGCCCGGGCCACCATTCTCCTCTTTTGCTTATTTTCCCGGCGCCCCCCGGCCTCAGGGCCACAGCCTCCCGCCGCGCCTGTCCCTGGCGCCTGCCGCTTCTGCAGGTTTCGCACATTGCCTTCAGGCCCTGAGGCCGTCGTGGGGCCCAGGGGTGGAGGTCGTCGCATGTGCCCCGGGGCCGGCCCGCCGGGGCCCCTCTGCACCAGCTCGCAGGAACCCACCGCGGTGCAAACGCTGCTCCCGCCTGGAGGTACCTACTGCCCTCTGACCCACCCCACACCGCCAGTCACCACAGCCCGGGGCCGGAAGCGGAAGTGGGGCGCGTAAGCGGAAGTGGGGCCTCGTGTCTGGGGTCCCGACTGGTGCTTCGGGATCCAACGGGCAGGAGAGCCGCGAGTTCCGTGCCAGCGTCTTTTTGGAGGGCCTCTCGCGGAGCTCCGAGGGAGGCAGTGGCTGCGCCCGATTGCATTGCGAGGGACTGTAGTGGGGCTCATCACATAACAGGCCTCCGTTGGCCCTTCCACTAGGCTGAGCTTCCTGGAACCGTTCAGGGCTCATTCTCCCAGCTGCTGCTCTTCGCGCCTTGGCTGCTTGCAAAGGCCACTGTCAGTGGCTTGTAACTCCACACCATGTCTCCTAGAAGCCCCTGTCTAACTGTCTTCCTGATATATTCACCCGGATATTCCATATTCCACAGGCACCTCACACTCAGATGGGCAAACCAGCTCATCGCTCCTCACAAGCTTGCTCCTTTCACATAGGTGGATGCGCCACCATGCGCCTAATTGTTTAAGCCAGAAACCTAGAAATCATCAGAGACAACCTTCTTTCTACTTCATCCCTCACATCCACTTTCACTAGATCTACTTGACTGTATTTTGTTTGTCAGCAACTCTCCCGTTTGCCATTACCGTGGCTCTGGCCCTCAGACTTTCTTGACTGACCTACTGCATCAAGCCTCTGAATCCATCCTTGAGCTATTCCAGTCAAACGTCCACCTCCTTGCCAGGCCATGCCTCTCTGATGACAGGAGATCCTAGCACTTCTCAGTTTGACCCTTCATGAACTTCTTTTGCTCAAAGACTAAAACTAACAGAAATCCAAACTCTGGTGTGGTATCTGCGACCCTATCTGATGTGGCCTCTGAAAAATTAACTAGTTTTCTCTTACTGCCACTGTAGGGTAAAAGTTGTGCTTTGATGGAAAACTACATAGAAGTCACCCTTCTGAATTATCTGATTCTGATTCTATGGGAGTTATTTTACAACTCTGTAAATTATAGATAAGCGATAGCAACACAAAATAACAGTCTATAGAAATCCAAATTCTGTCCAATAGAAGTTTAATTGACTTCCCATTTTCACTGTGGAAGAAGCTAGTTTTGCCTCCATTTCCACATTCATTTCATTCCTGGTCTAGAATGTTTGTTGTTTGGACTTATCCTTTGAACCAATGTTTATAAAATCTGCCTGATGGGAGAATATAATCTTTAATACATGTTCATCCATGACAGCCATTATTTTCTCTTTTTTGAAAATTATCTCTTATCACCACACATAGCCTGCCCATAAGCCACGTTGGACTACTACCTGAAGTTCCCCAGATTTCATATACTTTTGTTATGCTTGTGCTTCTGTACCTGACAGTCCTGGAAAGTCTTCCTTTGCTTGTCTGCCTGGTGAACTACATATTTCCCCTTCAAGATTCATGCAAGGATCACCCATCAAGGAAGCCTTCCTGCAACTCTTCTTGCACTTTGAGGGGTAAAGTGTTCCTTCCTGTCTGCGAACACACAGTTCAACTATTTACTTGTGTGTCTCCCTTAGTAGCTTCCTTCCAACCAAGTGCAGATACCTTCCATTAATCTTTGCTTTCTGTGTGTTTAAAGAAGGACCTGGTGAATTTGAATACAATGCATTAAAGAATGGTAGGTATGATGCATAGAGTGTGACTAATATGGCAGTTTGGATGAGCAGCTCAGGTCAAGTATTCTGAGGAGCTTTTATAAAATAGAATTTAAGTAAAAGAAGTGTAAAAGATACAGAAATTATCCTTGTTTCTTTCTCTTTGTAAGTACCCTTAGTAAAAGGAAAATCAGTTTAAGACTAGCAGAATTTATAAAAAGTTATCATAAGCACTTCAGGCTCATTCCACATTCACTTTATGCCTCACTTTATATATCAGTTTCCTCATCTGTAAAATGAAATAGTGTGTCCTCAGAGTTCTCATGAGAATTAAACGTGCCAATATTTGTAAAGCAGTTAGAATAATGCCTAGTTGATTATAAACATTAAATAGATTTGTTAAGTAAAAACTTCAACACACACACACACACACACACACACACACACACTCTCTGAGTCAGAGTCTCACTCTGTCACCCAGGCAGGAGTGCAGTGGTGTGAACACAGCTCACTGCAGCCTTGACCTCCTGGGCCCAAGTGATGCTCCCACCATAGCCTCAGGAGTAGCTGGGACTACAGGTGTGCATCACCACACCCAGCTCATTTTTTTTTTTAATAGAGATAGAGTCTCCCTATGTTGCCCAAGCAGGCCTTGAACTCCTGGCCTACAGTGATTCTCCCACCTCAGCCTTCCAAAGTGCAGGGATTATAGGTGTGAGCCACCAGACCTGGCCTCAATATATATTAAAAGGTAGACTCTATAGAATTCTGACATTTACTACCTTCAAAATAAACATTGCTACTAGGAAGTTAGTAAAATAAAGATAAAAATTCAAGAGTCCGGCCTCTGGTCTGAACCTGGAGCCCACTGGCAGGCACCCACTGCCTTCGGCCCACTTTAAGGACAGATGGTGTTAAAGTTGGTTATAGGCCCAGGAATTTGAAACTTTTATGACCCATAACTGTCGAACAATTTGTAGAACAGGAATGAGAAGAACTTAGTAGCATAGGAAATTCCAAAATCAAGTGCAGTCGTCCCTCCCTATCTGTGGGTTCTGCATCTGCAGATTCAACCAACTGTATAACAAAAATATTTGGAAAAAAAAAAGAATAAAAATACAAAATTAAAAAACAATGTAACAATTATTTACATTGTATGAGGTATTGTAAGTAATGTAGAGATGATTTAAAGTATACAGAAGGATGTGTGTAGGTTATATGTAAATACTATGACATTTTATGTAAGGAACTGAATCACAGATTTTAGTATTGAGAGAGGTCCTGGAATCAACCCTCTGTGGACATTGAGGAAGGACTGTATACTTAGGGTTCTGCATAGTAAAATTTTAGTCTTTATTACAGCTTTTAAAATCCTCATACCAAACTGCTTTCAAATGGAAAACTTGAGGTTAGATGTCTTTATAAAAAGTTTCCATTGGATCTTCTGTTCTCTTCTGTGAAATGATTATCATAATTTTACTTATTATGCATGGCAATATCTGGAGAGGGAAGGCATTATCATTTATCAAAAAAGACTGTTTTCCTAGTGGGAGACCTCACATACTTGGGAAACCAGAACATGGAGCAGAATATTTACTCATAGCTATTGGGTTGCATCTCAGTCCACACAGAGATGACCTTCTATGGGTGCCTAAGAGTCCCTTCTCTTCTAGTCCTTTCCCTTTTCCTTTTCTACCCACGTGCTCTTGTCCCTGCATCCTGGCTGACAATATTGCCCAGCCCTTGAAGTCAACTTCAGGGTTACCACTTCTCCAATGTCCTAGTTCTATCCAGAAAAGAGGACAGCAGAGCTACATTCTCTGCATTCCACAACTCTAAGTTGTAGATTATTGATCCTCTGGACTAGCTACATAATTTATGGGCCCCAGTACAAAATGAAAACTCACACAGCCCTTTGTTCAAAAATTAAAAAGTTTCCCCATTTCTTTGGGTCTTCATTTCTAAAGGCTTCTGTGTCATGTAAAACTTAAGGAAGTTTGTGAGCTTTCAGCCAGGCGTGGTGGCTCACACCTGCAATCCCAGCACTTTGGGAGGCTGAAGCAGGAGGATCGCTTGAGCCTAGGTGTTCAAGACAAGCCTGGGCAACACAGTGAGACCCTGTCTCAAAAAAGAAAAAAAAATTAAAAACTTTCAAGACAGTGACAGCAGAACATTAAACCAAGTATGGAACCCTGTGCAGCTACACAGGCCATGTCCCCATAAAGCTGACCTTGTAGATTCATGTTCTATTTATACAAACATCTATAAGACTAACAGTCCTCTCTATTGCTAATATTTGTCAACTCTAACATCATAACTTCTATCCTTTATTATGCCAGTCCTTGGCCAGTTTGCAGTTAGAGCAATTCCATACCCTTTTTCTGCCCTGCTATGACTTGCAGGGGCCAGCTCCTGAATCTGCATTTTCCACATTCCTGGGTCAGCTGGCTTTGGGTGAGACTCGACCAATAGAGAACCCTGGCAGAATAAAGAAGGGAGAGTTTTCCCACATTGCTTTCTGCCTTGAACTGCCTAGCAGACCACTGGTACATCTCCCCTGGGGCTCCATTTCTTGCTGGAGGGGCTCTCTGTGGGGGCAGCTTCGGCTATGTGCCTTGAGGTCCCTTTGCCGCTCCAGCCTAGAAGTGGTAGTTGCTTTCTGCTGTTATTAATATCTGGGCACCACAAACCTCATTTGATTTCTCAGTTCTTCTATCCCATTCTCTGAAGTACATGCCTGTTTTGTTGGGAGTGATGAGGTTCAGAACATGCTACCCCAAAATATGGCACCTTGGCATTTGAGAAAACAGCAGAAGCAAGGTCACTTTCACCCTCCCCTGCCCTTTTGCCCTGAAACAGGCCATAAAATCCAGCTGACTTTTTCCTGAAGTAGGCCATAGACCCTCATTCCAGAGGTGCCCTTCCTATTCCTGGAAGAAAGCAATATCCTTATCTCTGAAGACACAGGGACACAGAGAAGAACGTGAACAAACAAGTGTTGCTAAGCCCTCCCCAGTTTATTACCATTAGATCACACCCCCTTTGTCCAATTATACTTCTGTACAACTGTCCACTCTTTAAGCATAAAAATACACAAGTTTCACCATTTCTTTGAGTCTTCATTTCTGAAGGCTCCTGTATCATGTAAAACTTAAGTTTGTGAGCTTTTCTCTTGTTAGTATGTTTTTATTATAGGTGCCTCAGTCATGTACCTAGTGATGATTATGAAAATAATTATCTTCTCCCCTATGGAAGGAAATATTTTTTCCTCCTTCGATTTGGGTCCAGTGTTTGGGGGTCTGCAAATTAACTGACAGTAGACATATTAATAGGAGAAAAGACAAAATTTGTGTAGTCACTCTGGATCCTTTAGATGAAACGGCTACTCAATCAGCCAAAGATAGTTTATATATCCACTGAATAAGGAGAAAGGAGGGGGAGAAAGGGCTTCTATGGAAGAACGAGTGGAAAGTTTGGTTCAGATGAAGTTTAAGCAATTACTAATTCCAGTGATAATAGTCTTTTTTTCCGGCTGTAAATCATTCAGAGAGGGAATTATGGTGGCTGGTATTTTCTGGGAGGTCCTGCTTAACTCAGCAAAAGAAGTTTAGATAAGGTCCACCCGCCTCCTGCCCTCATGGCTGCTGTTTGTTCAGATGGTTTTAGCTTAAAATAATGTTTATGCCACTGAGGGGCATTTTAGATTCCTACAGTTTAAAATACTTAATTTCTTTTTTCCTGGTAAGAGAGCCCCCTCTGTAGCTAAAGGAAGCTGGAAGAAACAGTATGAAAACAAAGACTTGTTCAGTCACAGTGGCAGATGATGTTCTTTCACTGTCTTGAAATTGGCGTTTAAATAATGCAAGAATAAATTTTGTGTTCTCCCAAAACATGGTCACTTATCTTTTCTGCTAAACATTCCCCACATTTTCTCCAAGTTTGGCTTCTTATTCAATTTCTGATTGTAAATCATCTGCCTAGGAATATTATCCAATCCAATGTTCAGCAGACAATAACATATCGGTATCTCTCAAATGTTAAAAAAAATTAATGATCCTATTTTACCTTGGAGAAAAATGAAAGGTTTCAAAACCTGCCACTTGTCTCAAGTAATTTTACGTCTTGAAGTCCAGACTTCGGAATCTCAATTAACTTTGTATCCACTAGAGGGCCCCAGATCAGAGCCGCCAACGATGACTCACCCTCTTTCCTCAGGCTGCAGGAACTCCAGGCTCTTTAATCTTAAGAGCCTCTCTGATTGTGTCATTGAGTCGGAAGAACTCAATTACTCAATGTAATAAGTCCAAAATGGAACACAATAGGAATCTGTGAGCAGAACAGGACCTTGAAATAATCTAGTCTAACCTCTCCGTTTTGCTCCTGAGAGGCAAGAGCAGCTAAGTAATTTAAAAACGCGGTGAATTAATCATTTCCTAAGCGTTTCCTCTTGGTTGCTGCCTAGCCGCCTGTGCTTCCAAACTGACCATTCTCCAGGAGGCAAGAACCTCTGGTCTGAAAGAGAGATGGAAGCAAGCTTATTCTACTGCTTCTGCACCCGCCCCACACCTAAGAATGCCTAAGGTGGATGTGCCCATACTCTGGCATCTCTGGAAAGGATCTTGTAATATTTATCCCTCTCAAATTTTCAAGTTGGGGCCGGGTATGGCGGCTCAGGCTTGTAATCCCAGTACTTTGGGAGGCTAAGACGGGTAAATCACTTGAGGTCAAAAGTTCCAGACCAGCTTGGCCAACACGGTGAAACCCCATCACTACTAAAAATATGAAAATTAGGCCGAGTGTGGTGGCTCACTCCTATAATCCCAGCACTTTGGGAGGCTGAGGCAGGTGGATCACTTGAGGTCAGGAGTTTGAGACCAGCCTGGCCAACATGGTGAAACCCCACCTCTATTAAAAATACAAAAATTAGCTGGGCATGGTGGTGCACGCCTGTAGTCCCAGCTACTAGGAAGGCTGAGGCAGGAGAATAGCTTGAATCTGGGAGATGGAGGTTGCAGTGAGCCGAGATGGCGCCACTGCACTCTAGCCTGGGCGACAGGGCGAGACTCCATCTCAAAAAAAAAAAAAAAAAAAAATTCAAGTTGGATTAGGGCCATCATTTCAGTGTATTATTTTGTTTGTTTGTGGAGGAGTAAATAAAGCTAGAAAAGATGAGGTATGGGGTAGTGGGGTGTTCCAAAGAGTGGCGTGTTCCAAAGAGTGGTGTGTTCCAACAGGAGATCACAGAATGTTTGACCCTGAGGCCAGCCTCTTCTCAGGAGGGGCTGTATATTGAGCCAAAGTTCAGGGACCTGGAGGAAGGAGAGAAGCTGAACCAAAGTGTGAAACATGCATTTTGTTCCAATTGGTCAGTGGGGACAAGTAGTTCAGCTAATGATTTATGAAGCAGAGTAAGATCGGTGTCTGGCCTCGTCATAGATAATTAAGGTGAGTATCTGTGAGTCTTATCTCAGTTACATGGGGAAAGGTGGTTCTTTGCAGTAAGCTGTTTCTTGGAACATAAGGGCAGGGAGATATCTTATCCTTCCCTTTTCCAGGGTCACAGGGCACAAGTAAAATTCAATATTGCTACCACTCTACAATGGAAGTTCCCTCCCATGCACTTTTCCGGTTTGATTTTCCTCACGACAGTGCCATATAGTGTACTTGCTCATTTTTAGTCTTCCCCAACCCTTAGCTAGAACAGGGCCTTTTTTCATGCCCTGCTATATCTCTATTAATGAAAACAGTGCCTGGCACACAGGTGCCAAGTAAACATTTGTTGGCTGCGTGGGGCCTGTAATTTTTTTGGAGGGGTTGTGGAATAGCAGGACTGTCAGGGTCATGACTCAGGAAGCTGATCTGGAAGGAATGTGCAGCATTGTAGGAGGAAACCAACTTCCTTGGGGAACCCTCTCCACAGTCCACGTGGGAAGGATGAGGACTGTGACAGAGTGAAACACTGACAAATGAGGTTACAGATTCAAGGGATCCTTAGGAAGAAAAATTTCTCTTTGAGAGCCAAGATAGTCTTATTTCAATCTCTTAAAAATTGATAAATAATAATTGTACGTACTTATGGGGTACAATGTGATGTTTTGACATATGTATACATTGCAGAATGATTAAGTTAAATCAAGCTAATGAACATATCCATCGCCTGATATATTTCTTTTTGTGGTATGAAATCTATCTTAGCAATTTTGAAATATACATTATTACTAACTATAGTCACCATGCAGTGCAAAAGATCTAAAAAACTTGCTCCTCTTAACTAAAACTTGGCACTCTTTGACCAGCATCTCTCCATCACCAACCCCCTAGCCCACCATTCTAATCTTTGCTTCTGTGAGTTTGACTTAAAAAAAAAAAAAGATTCCACATATAAATGAGATCGTGTGGTATTTGTCTTTCAAGAGTGTCATATTGATCTCTCTTCTCTCAGCACCTAGCATGATGCCTTGCCACTGGTCAGTCCTTAAAAATAAATGTCATGATGTCTCCATGGATATTCAGAGGAGTATTGGGAAGAGTTTGTATATATCTATATTGAAGAACATCAAGACTGAAAACAAGAGCAAATGTGCATCTTAAAAAGGGTATAAAAAGGAAAGAATTCCCAGCCCTGGCATTGTCTTCAATACTTACTTTCCTTTGAAGGAGAACTGTATTGACAGAAGAACATCACATATTTGGTGGCACCAAAGAGCTAGATTGCTTTCTTCTGTTTCTCTAAGATCTATCTTTCAATAGCCACTGCCCATGTAGCCACCCCTTACCCCCACAGCCTGGTCAAAAGCACTGACACTATCAGGCAACTTATAGTCCTAGGCCTCATTTGTCACCCCTCAGGATATATGCCTTCAACAGTAATGGTTGTCTTAGACTTGGCACACATGGAAGCAGTGTAGACCGTGGGCTCTGGTGCCAAACAGCCTGGGTTCAAATTCTGGCTCCAGCATTTACCAGCCCTGTGACCTTGGGCTAGGTATATAATCTTTATGCCCTAGTTTCCTCCTCAGTAATAGTAATACTTAACTCATCCAATTGTCCTGAAGATTAAATGTCAATGTAATAATGCTTGGCATGAAGAAAGCACTAAATGAAGCGTTAGCTTTAGGAAATCCTCCTTTAATAATTGTACTGTGTATCTCCAGTTTACTAGTGAAGTTCTATTTATATTCAGCACTCTGATCCATGTCCATGCCAAGAGATTCAGCAAAGGGCTGAGAGAAAACACTGTCTTGTATGCATTAGTTTCTAAGATTTTACATGATATGCCAGCATTCATATCTTGACACACTGTAGAATGCATACCTGCACCCCCGACCCCAGCCCCCAACAACATTCCCTGGTCCTTTTCTCTTATCTAATTCACAGTCTCTGGTATGGACTTTTTGCATGAAACACAAGGCGTAAGTCAATGGATGCTGACTTGGTGGGAGGGGGAGCTTCCTATTTCTCAACGCTTAAAACCTGGAACACCCAGTGATGTCAGAAATTTGTCCTTTCAGTCAACATATACTTATGAAGCAGCTATTATGTTCTACATCCTGTGCCCAACCTAACCCTTAATGCAACATAGTTCAGTAAAGAAAACAGATGACAAATAACTTCACGAGGTTCCATTCCACATAGAGTTGAAAAGAGGGCTTGCAGGCTGATCCAGCACTTTTTCTCACATACTGCCTGGCACCTATTGATATAATGTGGCTTTGGTTTATCCAGGAAATGGCTAAGCCAGCATTAGGTTGAAAAGGGTTACATGTTCATGAGGCAATTCAAACTGTACAGAGGCACATAAATTAAATTAAAAAGTGAAAGTCTTTCCTCCAATAGCTTTTCCCAGAGGTAACCACTCTTAGGTTGGGTGTCCACTTCTCCAGATTTTCTATAGATGTACAATTAACATATATATATGAAACATGTACAATATTTTGTTTGGATATAAACTCTCCTCAAAACAAAGCAGTTTCTATTGTTGCTCAACTTGTCTGAATTTATTTTTCCCCCAATATATTTTGTGTTTTTTTTTTTTCAGATATTGATTTACAAAGTTTTCATAGAAATTGTAGCCCTCTGTTCCATGACCCAAGCAAATACTATGTGGAATAGTGCTATGTAAATAAAGATTTTTGATAACCAAGGGAATGGAAGGAGCGGGAAGATATACAACATTTTTACTATTTTTCTCATTGCAGGGACGACTAATTAAAAAGTTAGAAATAAAATTAAAATATGATTAAGTTTGAATTCATACATAATGATTGTGTTCTGTGTTCCTGATAGTTCAATTTTCAGTTTTATCCATTTTTATTATTAATTGTTTAGGATTCCTATATCTTCCTAAGAATTTGCCATTTTATCTTTATGAAACATCCCTCTATTTCTGGCAATACTCTCTGCCTCGATACTACTTAGATTCTTTTTTTTTTTTTTTGAGGTGCAGTCTCGCCCTGTCACCCAGGCTGGAGTGCAATGGCACAATCTCGGCTCACTGCAACCTCTGCGTCCCAGGTTCAAACGATTCTCCTGCCTCAGCCTCCCTAGTAGCTGGGATTACAGGCGTGTGCCACCATGTCCAACTAATTTTTGTATTTTTTAGTAAAGATGGGGTTTCACCATGTTGGCCAGGCTGGTCTCGAACTCCTGACCTCGTGATCTGCCCGCCTTGGCCTCCCAAAGTACTGGGATTACAGGCGTGAGCCATCTACTTAGATTCTTAAAAATAGCCCCCTGGCATTCTTATGGTTAGTGTTGGTATATAGTTTATCTTTTGTTATATTTGTTTCTGTCATTTCCCTTTAACCTGTCTGTAGGCCTCATGTAATAACATATAGTTGGGTGTTGCTATTTTTTTTTACCTAGTTTGACATTCTCTTAATTTAATCTCTTGAGGATTTAGGCTTTAGGCTTTATTTATTTATTTATTTTTAGATGGAGTCTTGCTCTGTCATCCAGGCTGGAGTGTAGTTGCCCAGTCTCAGCTCACTGCAACCTCTGCCTTCCGAGTTGAAGCAATTCTCCTGTCTCAGCCTCCGGAGTAGCTGGGATTACAGGCATGTGCCACCATGTCCAGCTAATTTTTGTATTTTTAGTAGAGACAGGGTTTCACCATGTTGGCCAGGCTGGTCTCGAACTCCTGACCTCAAATGATCCGCCCACCTCAGCCTCCCAAAGGGCTGGGATTACAGGTGTGAGCCACTGTGCCCGGCCTTAGCCATTAATATTTAAAGTAATTACTGATACGGTTGGATTAAATCTACTGTCTTGCTGTTTGCTTTCTGTTTTTCCCATCTGTTCTTTTGTCTCCCTTTCCTGACTTAAAAAAATTTTTTTAGGAATTTAGATATATTTTATTATTTTATATCCTTTTTGCCGGCAGTGGTGGAGGGGTTAAACAGTAACCTGTTGTTTTTAGTAACTAGAAATTATATGTATCCTTAACTCATTACATCTGCCTTAAATTGGTACTTTACCATTTCCTGAATCATATAAGAACCTTTAACAATGTAATTCCGCTTACCATCTCTTGCTCTTTATGACATTGTCATATTTTACTTATACATATTATAACCCCTTAGAATGCATTGTTGTTATTGTTGCTGTAAATAGTTAGCAATCTTTTATAACATTTTAAACAGTCATTTATATTTGCCCATTTATATTTCTTAAGATTTCTTGCAGTGAGAGTACATGGGGGGAGAAATTCTTGTTGTTTTATTTGTTGAAGAATGTCTTTATTCCACTTTGTTTTATAGAATATGCTTTCATTGGGGATAGAATTACAGGCTAGCTTTTATTTTATTTCTTTCCCCTTTAGGCACTTTAAAGAAATAGTTCCATTGTCTCTGGCTTCCATTTTTTTGTCGTTGTTGTTGAAAAGTCACTGTTATTCTTATTGCTGTTCCCCTGAATGTAATGTGTCTTTTTTTCTGACAGTTTGAGATTTTCCCATTATTTTGGATGTACAGTAGTTTAACTATGTGTAATTTTCTTTATATTTGTCTGCTTGGGGTTCACTGAGCATCTTGAATGTAGCAAGGGCTTGTTCCCTTCTCTGGTATTTCCTCTAGATTTCTTCTCCTTTGCCTTTAAAAATATTTAAAAATTTTTTGGTTATTATGATAACAGCAATGATTTCTTGCAACTCCCTAGGATGAAAGCTGAGTGCTCTGCCTCTGATATTTAATTCATCTATTCACAAGATAATTTAATGGGTAGTCAACTAAGCTTCTTTTACTATATTGATCCAAACCTATCAAAGTAAAACAATGCTCCTTCACCTGAATCAATAGCACACACGCACATACACACATATACACACACTAACCTTTTCAGTTCTAGGGTATGTAGCTGGTTATTTGCTTCTTTGCAGATTTTATTATCATTTTTTGAGACAGGGTCTCTTACTCTTTTGCCCAGGCTGGAGTGCAGCGGTGTGATCATGGCTCACTGTACCCTCCAACTCCCAGGCTCAAGTGATCTTCCCACCTTAGCCTCCTGGGTAACTGGGGCTACAGTAACTGCACTACCATGCCTGGCTAATTTTTTAAAATTTTTCATAGAGGCGAGGTCTCACTATGTTGCCCAGGCTGGTTTTAAACTCCTAGCCTCAAGCAGTTTTTCCACCTCAGCCCCACAAAGTGCTGGGATTACAGGCGTGAGCCACTGTGCCCAACCTTCTTTGCAGACTTTAAAATGTCACTTTTTGTTTCAGGAACCTGACTGAAATTTGTTTGGCTTTAATCTGCATGAGCATAGGTGTTTGTACATTCATCTGGTAATTCTACTATCTGTAGCAGTTGTGGGTCTGTCTCTGTACTTGTTTCTTTCATCTGTGCTGGGTCTTGGTCACATTTCTTAGCTTCTTGTGTACCTGGTTATATTTGACTATATTGATTGTTTATGAACATACTTGAAAAAATTCTTTATAGATTTATAGAAATATGTAGGATTATATTATCTTCCTCCAGAGAAGATTTTTCAATTGTTAGCTTCAGGCACCCAGCAGCACTAGCAATGTGGGACCACCTGTATCCAGCATTAACACAAGATTTTCCTGACCCCCAAATGAGTCTTGGAGTTTATGCAAGGGGCGATTTACTTATAGTTCACTTGCATTTCTAGGGTTCAGCCTGTTAGGCTTACGATACTAAGTGAGGAATTTTTTGCTGCTGCTTCCCTCTCTTGATCAGCTCTCAACTTCACATTTAACCCCATAGCCTTGAGAGGCTGTCAGAGGTATGACTCAGTCTCTCAGTTCCTCCACTTATGCTTTCTAGATTTGGCAAATAAAAATGCAGAACACCTAGTTAAATTTGAATTTTAGATTATCAAAAAATAATTTTTTAGTACAGATATATCTCCTACAATATTTGGAACATACTTATACTAAAATTATTCATTGTTGGCTGGGAGCAGTGGCTTACAACTGTAATCCCAGCACTTTGGGAGGCTGAGGTGGGAGCCTGAGCCCAGGAGTTCGAGACCAGCCTGGGCAACATGGTGAGACCCTATCTCTACAAAAAATACAAAAATTTAGCCGAGCGTGGTGGTGCACGCCTGTAGTCCCAGCTACTTGGGAGGGTGAGGCGGGAGGATCACTTGAGCCTGGGAGGTAGAGGCTGCAGTGAGCCAAGATCACACCACTGCCACTCCAGCCTGGGAAACAGAGGAAGACCCTGTCTCAAAAACAAACGAAAAATTATGTAATTGAGATTGTTTATGGCTAAAAGCCATGGAGGAATTATCTGTGAGTGACTAGAAGATTCTTTAGCTTGCCCAAGTCTTCATCTAGGATCAGGAGATTATTCCTTACTACAGAAAATTTACAGGGCTAGAGGAAGACAAAAATAAAGTTTAGTTTTGGTCAGGTTATGCATTTGTTAAAACAAAAAAACCCTACTATTCATATTTGAGTGTGTTCTATAAGAGACATGGCATTTAGGCCTCCTACCAGCTCTATGAGGATGGGCTTGTTGCCAGGACACTCAGTTAGGGACACTGAGACTCAGAGGAGTGTCCTCCTTCAGCAAATTGGAGCAGGGTGGACATTTACACGCATTTGCCCAACTCCTTGGCCTGCGAAGTTCCTCACTGCACTACAGTGCCTCCCATGAGTGTATTTCTCTAGTGCTTCCTGGGGATTAAAGCATCAGTATATTTTATTTATCCTTCTGGTAATGCCATGAAGTGGGCCAGTGGGTGGTGATAGCCCCAGTTTTACAGAGGAAAATTGTAGAGATTCCAAGCCTTGCTCATGGCTACTGGTTCTGTGGCCTGTTTTTGGATTCTTGCTCTGTTGGTCTTTCTCTATTTCTCTAGGGTGCCTTTCAGAAACTAACTTTGCTGAACCTGAGGGTTATGCTTAGAGAAATTTTCTATTGACTAACTTTTGAAAAGTTGTGAAATACACACCCACAGAAAAATATGCAGAACACGCGTTTGGCTTAAGCAAAGGTCTTTGTAGACACGAGCAGCTCAAGGAGCAGTATGTCAGCACCCCAGAAACGCCATGTGCCCTGACCACAATCCTGCCTCTTCAAAGGTAGTGCTGTGTCTTTCATGGCCTTTCTTGCCTTGCTTTACAGTTTTACCAGCTACATGTACTTGTATGTCTTTCAACACTATAGTACAGTATTGTTTTCAAACTTTATATAAACTGAGTTGTATTGGTGTACTATTTTGTGTTGAACTTTTTTTACTCAACATTGTTTTAAAGGTTCACCTATATTGCTATACATAGCTCCAGCTTGCTTTTATTACTGTATAATAAATTTCACTGTATGAACATACCAAAGGAATGTATTTATTTACTATTGGATAATAGGATTGTTTCATGTTTTGGCTGATTGTAGACAATATAATGTTTCTGTATGTGCAATATGAAGACATTTCTGTAGGGTGGCATGGAATTTCTGGATCACTGGGTGTGGCCATGGTAGTATGTGTGCTGGAGCTTCCTCAGGCTGTCCCCCAAGAGCCACTTGTTAAATTTTCTGAAATTTTATGAGCAAATTGTTAACACAGCTATTAATAGTTGAATTATATATACTTATAATTAAAAATTATGTTAAAAATAAAGGTGACACATATTGAAGACTCATCACTTTCTAGTTATTTTACAACATTTATATTATTATCTATATTTTTGAGATTCCTTCTGTTTATTTTATCTATATGGTGGAAACACTATATAATGGTGTACTATTGTGCATCTTTTCTCAATTCTGCATTCGGTAATGTCACTTTGGTAGCTTGAAATCAGTCATAGTGGGAGTATTTACACAATGGAAATAAGAAAACACTACAAGGCTTTCCCTCTGGAGAGCTGGTTGTTAAAACATTTGGCAGCCCACCACTGGATATGTGTCGTCAAATTTATCAGAAAATTCCAAACTGTTTTCCCAAGTTGTACCAATTTGCATCCCTACCAGCAATTTCAGAGTTCCTGTAGATCCTTGCCAACACTTACATTTGATTCTGCTGGGCAAGTAGCAGTATCTAATTGTGGTTTTCATTTGCATTTCCCTTCAGCACTTGTCTTGTTTATTGGCTATTTGGATTTCCTCTTTCTGTGAAGTGCTTCTTCAAGTCTTCTGCTCATTTTTCTATTATGTTGGCTGTCTTTCTTATTATTTTATAGGAGATCTTTTCTCTTACAAAGGTTATGGACCCTTTGTTGATTAGGTACATTGCAAATATCTCTTGTGACATTTCATTTTTTCCTTTCTTGTTGTAAAACAGGCACAAAAAACCACATAAAATGTAGCTTAATAGGTTGGTATAAAACAAATCCCTTGCAATCACTACCCAGGCTGAAAAATAGACCTTTGCTGACCACTTCGGAGGTAGTGCCTCTGTGCCAATCACAGCCTTTCTCTCCTCCCTAAAAAGACTATCCAGATGTTGACAATCATCATTTCCTCACTTTTCTTTGTAGTTCTAGCTACAAATGAGCATCGTTATGTGCAATAGTCTGGTTTTGCTTTTTTAAAGATAAATATCTTAGAAGTCTTTTAATTTACAGGTTCTCTCCTCTCTTTCTTTTTGCAATTTGAAGACATCAAGTCATTTGCCCTGTAAAGTTTCCTATAGACTGGATTTTGATGATTGAATCCCTATAATGTAAGCTATCATTTTCTAATATCTTCTGAATTTTCTGAGCTTTGATCCTATTCAGGTTTTTTTTTTCCCCAAGGTAACTTTGTAGATGGCAATGTGTTTTTGCACTGGGAGGCACTTAATGTCTGTTCCTCTCTCCTTCTGTGATATTACTAGCCCCTGATGTTCAACACCTACATTCATGAATTCATTAGGGAGTGCAAAGTGGGGAGATTCTAAATCTATTATTCTGTCATATATTTGTTCAATTTACTTTTTTGAAAGAGTTTGTTCTCTGTCCTGATCCAGAAGTGATTTTTTTCTTTTAGTAACATTTCGTGATGCATTTACTTATGACCTATGTATTTGAGTATCTGTCTACCACCCTTATCTTTTTATGGCTGTGCAAATTCTCTCATCTCTGGTTGTGGGAGCCTCATGAAGAAACACTACCCTATTAGTCTTTGATAGCATCCCTGTTTTCTGATATGAAAAGATGTTACAGGCTCATCTTGGTCATTTCCTATTCTGGCCCTGGAATAATTCATTTCTCCAAGGAGCCCTAGTTCCTTTTAATAGGAAATGGTGTTTCAAGACCATAGTCTGGGTGCCAGGGTGCTCATTGTTCACAGGATGCTCATTGTTTCTACGTCTCTTCAGCAGACAGTGCTAGGAAGCTAAATGAAAATAATGTGAGTTCATGCAGACACTTCTATTTCATATTCATGACCACAGGATTTTTACTTCTTTCACCTTATCTCTGTTATTTCTATCCTTCCACATAGAAGATCTTGGTTCTCAAGGATACAGGGGATAATAGATTAGACTATCCCATAATTACACATTTGCTCTCCTCCATCATACACACACTACACTCCCAGAGCTGCAAAATCAGTGACGACCATTGAAGTTACTGAAGACAGCTACCTTGTCCACACTCTGTCTATTCTCTTTGTCTTTTTAAATTGTGTGCTATATCTGTATTGCCAGAGTGAATAGCAATTACATGTTATATTTCCTCCCTTATACTCTCAATTCCTCACAAGCAGGAGTTTATACAGGGATGCTTAGGCAAAACTGACACTTGCAGCACATCTTTACATATTTAAAGGAGCAGATTTTAAACAAAAGAGAAGTATACTTGATCAAGGTCACATATTATATATCTTCATATGTGAACATGTACACTCTTCCCTCCTTTTAACTGATGTTTTGGGTTATGCAATTAATTCTAGCAATCTCACTAGATGATCTTTTAGCATAAAGAATGTCTGTTTCCAGATTTACGGGCATAGAAATAACAGATATACAAAAAGTTTCTGGCATTTGAAGGATTACAAAAGAAGGGCAATTCTTGCTGAAAGTACACAAAGTTTTATTTTCAAAACTTTCTTTTCAAAGTTAGTATCTGTATCTTTCTGGAAAAAATACATGACTTTGTTAAAAACTTCATCAATATAGAAACATATTTTAAAAGCCACCTTTAAAAAAAATCACTAAAACTCACATTACCCACAGGGAGTTCCAAAGTTGGAATTCCATATTGTCAATTAAAACTTTAGTTCTGATTATGTTACTTATCATAACTTCTGCCAGAACTTCCAACATTCTCAAAGTCACTTTAGATAAAGGGAAGAAACAAACAAGCTATACTTAGAATCATGAAAATGCAACTCAAATGTTTTGATAAATATAGTAGTACATCCCATAAGTTGAAGCTGTCAGGATATTACTGGTGTATTGTAAGTTGTACAATTGTGGTCATTAACTGCAAACTCAACCTGTAGAGTTGCAAAGCAGCAATTGCCCCACAATATACTTGGCTATGCAGGTGTAAGTGGTAGGAAAGCAGGTAATCAGGTTAAGGAAATGAGATTAATCATGCACAACTTCTCTATTTACCTAAGATATATTCAGCTCCATGGTGCTGACCTACGTACTTCAATTATATCATTAACACACTAATTAGACAAAGCAAACACCAGCTTAGGGGCTCTTATTTTTAAAGACTAGCTACAATGTCTTAAGTACCTGCTCTGGCTTTCCCAAAAAGTTGTTTATCTAAAAGCTCAGCAAATCTAGTTGGAGGTTAATAAAGAACTTCTAACTTAAAGCAGACACAATCTCAACTTTCATCCGATGCATTCACAATGAGGTTACAACACAATTGGTTTACCTCTAGAGAACTATATCTTTGTTAAACCTAAAGTCATCTACCTATTGTGAAGGAGTGGATTCAGGCAATGTAATGGTCTTCACAGGCCCTAAAAATTGGTAAGAAACCTCTATTTGCTTGCAGCCCTACCTAAAGCATTTCCTAAACTACTGCCCCTTCCTATGCATGGTATTTCTGCCAGGGAGAAACATCTAGAAACATCCCTGACCTACAACATCAATTTCCCAAGACAACTTATTAGAAAGGCAAATTCTTGGGCCCCACCCTAGACCTCCTGAATCAGAAATTGGTGCGGGGCCTTATAGTCTGTTTTAACAAGCCCTCTAGGGAATTCTGATCCAAGTTCATGTTTGAGAACTGTGGTCTAAGATCCGAGTGACAAATCACTTTCTGTGTGCTTTGTGAAATTAAATAAGTCACGATTCTTTGTGATGCTTGGCATAAAATATGTTCCATAAGCATTTGTTTACCTCTCTGAGCAGCATCCAGGGAGAGTTTTTTAACTACTGCATTGGGATAAGATAATTCACACTTTGTGGGTCTGTGGTTTTTTTCCTGAGATCGGCTTGGACCCCAGTCACTGCCACCCACCGCCCTATGATTCAGCTTGAAGTCAGCTGAGTCATGACTATAGGAAAACACAAATCAACCCTAAATCATTTAGCAGCTGCCCCCCTTTTCATAGCTTACCCACATAGACAGGAGACACCTGCTAAACTGTGTAACCCGGTTTCCCCACGGCCACTGCAACCAGTCACATCCCTCAGTGACTGTCTGCCACCTGATACAGCTGCCCCTAAAGCCCTGACCAAATCAGCATAACATGTCCAAGCCTCTAGCTTCAAGTAGTGAGACAAGGAGCTTTCTAAGTTTGGGGGGAACACTAATTACTGCCAGAGAGATGAATTTAATGAGAAACCAGCAGAGGAGCACCTGGTCTTACTGCTCTTCATGCTCCGTTCATGAGCTACATCAGATGCTGTCCCTGAGCTCACCAGCTGTACCTTCTCCCTGACCAGTTTTGCTTCTGGGCCACTTCACGTGGGAAGCAGACTCAGTAGGGAAGTAACTGCAAAGTTGTTATAAACTGTGTACTTTTCTTCCTATCTCCTGTAATTCCCAAGAGGTTACCCTAAAGTTACTTTTATTGCCCTCTTTATCTTGCCAATAAGAGAATGGTAAAAATTTGGTGGAGGGCAGAGATGCATGGGCAGCTAGGAAGCTTTGTGACCTGAATACATCAGCGTTAAGTACATGTTCCTACACGTCAACATCAACTTTTACATCCCAGCTTTCCAGCCTATACCTGCTGTCTGTCCTTTCCACGGTCATCTGCCTTGTAGTCCTCTCACTCTTCATAAGCACCTCCCAAAGAATGACAAGTTAGGATCAAAATGGGAATAACTTTGAGGTGCTCAGTTGCTTACATTTTTCCTTCCTCTCCTTAGAAAACCTTAGAAGTGGTCTCTTTTTGCCAGTTTTGCCCTTTGGACTGCTGGGCTAGACTAGAGTTCACTCATGGAGCAACTGGCTGCTTGAGGAGGGGAATCACTCCTTGGTTCACTGTCTCCACCTGCCGTTCTGCCTCACCTCCTCACCCCGCCCCTACAGGTCCCGAACAGCTAGATTTCTTAGCCTCTGATTCAGCATAGCTAAAGAGTACAACATTTCAGGTAGCCCTTTACTTCTTTCTCCCTGGAAATCCCTGAATTAAGACAGACTTCTCACTAAGAATTGCCTTTTTCCCGCCCAGAAAAATGAAAGAAGAGTTCAGACCTGTGGCTGTTTTGTGAAGGGAAGATTTTGTGAAGGAAAACATTTTAGGAAAAAATATAGTTAAAAAATATTGGCTGTTATATTTATAAGCTTGGCAAATCTTACTTCCAACGATCTGATGAGGATCTAAAATCTCCATGACTTCCTCCAACTCCATCGCTTTTGAGAATGTCCCACTCTAATGAGGTGAGACCATCGTATAAAGGCAGTAAGCGGCCGGGCGCGGTGGCTCACGCCTGTAATCCCAGCACTTTGGGAGGCCGAGGCGGGCGGATTAGGAGGTCAGGAGATCGAGATCATCCTGGCTAACACGGTGAAACCCCGTCTATACTAAAAAATACAAAAAATTAGCCGGGCGTGGTGGCAGGCGCCTGTAGTCCCAGCTACTCGGGGGACTGAGCCAGGAGAATGACGTGAACCCGGGAGGCGGAGCTTGCAGTGAGCCGAGATTACGCCACTGCACTCCAGCCTGGGAGACAGAGTGAGACTCCGTCTCAAAAAAAAAAAAAAAAAAAAAAGGCAGTAAGCACAGAAGGGTAAAAATGGGACCTTGTCTACACCCATCACTGTCCAGGTACCCTTTTGAGGGAAGGTGAAGATCTTTAAGTCAAAAGGAACAATCAGTACTTTCAGAGCAAGAACACACTGTCAGTGGGAGATAGAGCAGAAGGTGGCCTAGAGAAATGATTCCCTGTGGTGCATAGAGCACTAGAGAAGTCTGAAAGGTAAGTCCTCACACTAGTGTTAGCTCTCCATTCAAGATAACTTGGTAAAGAGATGGCAAATTCTTAAGCCCAATAGATTGCCAATCCCCAGATCAAAATCGAGATTGATTTATTTTTGCTCATATACTTTTGACCATTTTCTAGGGTTTTTAATAGACATCATCTGGGTCACTGACCACTCTTGGAGGAATAAGAGAAGTCTCAGACTACAAACAGCAAAGTCCATTAAAAGAAAGAAGTATTATTTATATCATAATATCCCAACCAAGAAAACAGCTGGACGTTGTGAGCACTGATTGAAGTGACTAAGAATGACGGGAGTAGGGGCTCTGTACCCAACCCCTTAGCACACAAAGAGCCTTGCAGTATAGCTAGGATCTCTTTAGAGCCACTAGGTTTCACCTAATGCACCACACTCTTTGTAAGGCTGCAGCCCCTGTCCCGTGCAGGCACTGAGAAGTCTCCTAATTTCTGGACTCAAGCTTTCCGGCCCCTCTCCCCGGGCCTGACCACACTACATGAACCTGTTCAAAGAACTTAGCTTCTTGACAGTCCCACCTACCTACACCTCCAGACTCTTGGGCTCAGCCTTCCTCTTATATCACCTTCCTGCTTGTTAGCTGAATCAGATCACCTGGGTAGGTAGCAGCATGGCACCTGTTAGCAATCTGGTGTCAGCTGAATTCTGAGCCCATGTCTTGTTTTCCCCTCCTCCTGACCTCAGTGTTAATTACCCACAAAATTGAATTGTGTTCCATTGCTTAATATTGACATTCTCATAAAGGTAGAAGGACTGATTTCCACTTGTAATAAACAATTTCATGTAAACACCTAAAAGTAAATCTCATCAACTAGTTTAGAATACAAAGGAGAACCAAATTTGTATTAAAAATTTTTTAATAGTTTTTAACTGTAGGCTGGGCATGGTGGCTCACACCTGTGATCCCAGCACCTTTAGGAGGCCAAACCAAGTGGATCACTTGAGGCCAGGAGTTCGAGACCAATCTGGCCAATATGGCGAAAGTCTGTCTTTACTACAAGTACAAAAATTAGCTGAGGTGGTGGCAGACGCCTGTAATCCAAGCTATTCAGGAGGCTGAGACGCGAGAATTGCTTGAGCCTGGGAGGTGGAGGTTGCAGTGAGCTGAGATCGCACCCTTGCATTGCAGCCTCGGCAACAGAGTGAGACTCTGTCTCAAAAAAAAAAAAAGTTTTTAATTGTAAAATATAGAATTCATAGATAAAGCAAATATTTTCATACTTGATATTTAAAGCCAACTTCTGTGTGGTCACGACCACATGCCAAGAAATGGAACACTGCCTGATTATGAGATGCTTCCCAACTTCCATCCCTTCCTGCCTCTTGTGATAACCATTTCTTGTTCTTCTTTGTAGTTTTACTACTTATACATCTAACCCTAAATGACCTAGTAAAGTTTTGGCTCTTTTGAGCTTTATTTAAATGGATCATACTGTAGGAATTTTTTAAAAATCTTTCTGTTTTTAAGCTTCTGCACAGCAAAAGAAACTATCAACAGAGTGAAAAGACAAGCTACAGAATGGGAGAAAATATCTGCAAACTGCATCTGACAAAGATCTAATATCCAGCATCTATAAGGAACTTAAACAAATTTACAAGAAAAAAATGACCCCATTAAAAAGCGGGCAAAGGACATGAACCGACGCTTTTCAAAAGAAGATATACATATGGCCAACAAGCATATGAAAAAGAGCTCAACATAGCTGATTATTACAGAAATGCAGATCAAAACCACAAGGAGATACCATCTCACACCAGTCTGAATGGCTATTAATAAAAGTCAAAAAATAACAAAAGCTGGCAAGGTTGCGGAATAAAAGGAATGCTATGCACTGTTGGTGGGAGTGTAAATTACTTCAACCATTGTGGAAGACAGTGCAATGATTTCTCAAAGAGCTAAAAGCAGAACTACCATTTTACCAGCAATCCCATGACTGGGTATATACTCAGAGAAATATAAATCATTCTATCATAAAGACACACATGCACATGTATGTTCATTGTAGTACTATTCACAATAGCAAAGACATGAAATCAACTTAAATATCTGTTAGTGGTAGGCTGGATAAAGAAAATGTGGTACATATACATCATGGAATGCTATACAGCCATAAAAAACCAAGATCATTTCCTTTGCAAGAACATGGATGGAGCTGGAAGCCGCTATCTTTAGTAAACTAATGCGGGAACAGACAACTAAATACTGCATGTTCTCACTTATAAGTGGGAGCTAAATGACGAAAACATATGGACACATGGAGCGGAACAACACACACTGGGGCCTACTTGAGGGTGTAGGTGGGGAGGAGGGAGAGGATCAGGAAAACTAACCAATGGGTACTAAGCTTAGTACCTGGGTGATTAATCTGTACAACAAACCTCCATGACACAAGTTTTCCTATATAACAAACTTGGACAGGTACACTTGAACTTAAAATAAAAGTTAAAAAAATTCAAATCCAGACACATATTTTAAAAATCTGTCTCTTTTTTATTTTGCTATTATTATCTATTTTCCTGCTCAAGCTTGGTCATTTTCACTGCTGCATAATATTTCATTATAATGTATCCCAAGTTATTAATTTTTATTGTTGATTAGCATTTGCATATAGTTTTAGGTTATTATAAATAATGTTTCTATGAACATTCTTTTATGTGTATGATGGTGCACATATCTACAAATTTCTTTAGGATCTAGGAGTGGAATTTCTGGGTCATCAGGTTTATACATCTTCCGGATTATCAGATAAAGCCAAACTTTCAGTGGTTGTAAACTGAACAAAGTGGTTATGCCAATTTAAACTCCCACCTGAAGAGTATGAGTTTCCATGATAACACATGTTCAGCAGATGTTTTCAGCTGCTGAAAACATTTACGATTGTAAGACTTCCCATGTTTTGCCAATCTGATGGGTTTACAATAGCATCTCATTAAGGTTTTAGTTTATATTTCCCTGATTATTAATGAAGTTAGGCACTCTTTTCTATTCATGAGTCGGGCAGTTTTTTCTATTTATTTGCTATTTGAATATCTTCTTCTGCATGTGCTTGTTTAAGTCTTTTAGCCATTTTTACCTTATTGGTTTGTAGGACTTGATATATTCTGAGGTTGAGTTTGATGGCTTACCTTTTCATTCTCTTTATGGTGTTTTTTGATAAACAAAGTTGTCAAATTTAATGTAGTAAATTTACTAAGCCTTTCCTTAAAAGTCACTGTACTTTGTATTGTTTGATAGATATTTTCCTTCCCCAAGGTCAGGACAATATTCTACATTATCTTCTGAAAACTTAGGTTTGCCTTTCACATTTGGGTTTATAATATAGAGGTTTCAGCATTAGTTTTTCCATATGGGCATTCGGTTGTTTTTAGCAGCATTTATTTCAAAACTCATCCTTTTCCCAGTACTCTGTGATACACTTTCATTATAAAGTGTCCTCATTTTTGAGACCCTGTTTCTGAGATCTTAATTCTTTCCATTAGTTTATTTGTCTAGTCCTTGTATCAATACTAAACGTATGACAGCTTTGTATAAATAATTGATATCTGATAAAACAAGTCCTCCCAACACATGCTTCTGCTTTAAGTCTGTCTTATATCTTTACGGTATTTACATTTTCATACATTTTATAAGATCATTTATCAAATGCTTCTTTACATCTATTGAAATGATTACATTTTTCTTCTTTAATCTATTAATGTGATCAGTTAAATTAATTGATTTTCAAATATTGAAATACACTTACATTCCTGGGATAAACCCAACTTGGGCATGAGGTAGTGTCATTTTCATATATTCTTTAATTTGTTTACTTGTAGTTTATTTGAGATTTTTGTATCTGTGTTTCACAAATGACTTGCAATTTTCCTCTTCCTTTCTTATATAGGCCTTGCCAAGTTTTTTTTTTTTTTTTTTTTTGAAATAGAGTCTCGCTCTGTCGCCCAGGCTGGAGTGCAGTGGCGCGATCTCGGCTCACTGCAAGCTCCGCCTCCTGGGTTGACGCCATTATCCTGCCTCAGCCTCCTGAGCAGCTGGGACTACGGGCGCCCGCCACCGCACCTGGCTAATTTTTTTGTATTTTTAATATAGACGGGGTTTCACGGTGTTAGCCAGGATGGTCTCGATCTCCTGACCTAGTGATCCGCCTGCCTCGGCCTCCCAAAGTGCTGGGATTACAGGCATGAGCCACTGTGCCCGGCCCAGGCCCTGCCAAGTTTTGCTGTCAAGTTTATGCTTGCCTTACGAAGTGAGTTAGTCACTTTCTTCTTTTTTCTATGCACTGGAATAATTAGGGCTAGATTATAATGATTTCTTCCATAAGATTAAAAAAATTTCATGGGTACATAGAAGGTGTATATATTTGTGGGCTACATGAGTCACTTTGATATAGGTATACAATGCATAATAATAACATCAGGGTAAATGGGGTATCTATCACCTCAATCATTTATCCTTCCTATTACAAATAATCCAATTATATTGTTTCATTTCTTTTGAAATTATGATAAATTATTTTGAATATAGTCACCCTGCCGTGCTATCAAATACTAGATCTTATTTTTGTACCCATTAACCACTCCCACTTTTCCTCCACCCCTCACTATTCTTCACAGCCTCTGGTAATCATCATTCTACTGTCTATCTCCATGAGTTCAATTGCTTTAAATTTTAGCTCCTACCAACAAGTGAGAACATGTGAAGTTTGTCTTTCTGTGCCTGGCTTATTGCACTTAACATAATGACGTCCAGGTCCATCCATGTTGTTGCAAATGAATAGGATCTCATTCTTTTCTGGTGGAATAGTACTACATTGTGTGTGTGTACCACATTTTAGAAAATCCATTCATCTGTTGATGAACACTTAGGTTGCTTTTAAACCTTGGCTATTGTGATGCTGCAATAAACATGGGAGTGCAGATATCTTTTTGGTATACTGATTTGCTTTCTTTTGGGTATAAACCTAGCAGTGGGATTTCTAGATTATATAGTAGTTCCATTTTTAGTTTTTTGAGGAACCTCCAAACTGTTCTCCATAGTGGTTTTACTAATTTACATTCTCACCAACAGTGTATGATGGTTCCCTTTTCTCCACATCCTCACCAGCATTTGCTATTGCCAGTCTTTTGGATAAAAGCTATTTTAACTGGGGTGGGATGATATCTCATTGTAGTTTTTATTTGCGTTTCTCTGATGATCAGTGATATTGAGCACCTTTTCATAAGTCTGTTTGCTATTTGTATGCTTTCTTTTGAGAAATGTCTATTTAGATCTTTTGCCCATTTTAAAATCAAATTATTAGATTTTTTCTTACTGGATAGTTTGAGCTCTTTATATATTCTGGTTATTAATCCCTTGTCAGATGGATAGTTTGCAAATATTTTCTCTCATTCTGTAGGTTGTCTCTTCACTTTGTTGATTGTTTCTTTTGCTGTGCAGAAGCTTTTTAACTTGATATGATCTCATTTACCCATTTTTGCTTTGGTTGCCTGTGCTTGTGGGGTATTACTCAAGAAATCTTTGCCAAGAGCAATGTCCTAGAGAGTTTCTTCAATGTTTTCTTGTAGCAGTTTCATAGTTTGAGGTCTTAGATTTAAGTCGTTAATCCATTTTGATTTGATTTTTGCATATGGCGAGAGATAGTGTTGTAGTTTCATTCTTTTATGGATATCCAGTCTTCCCAGTAACATTTATTGAAGAGTCTATCCTTTCCCTAATACATGTTCTTGGTCCCTTTGTTGAAAATAAGTTCACTGTAGATGTATGGGTTTGTTTCTGGGTTCTTCATTCTGCTCCATTAATCAATATGTCTGTTTTTATGCCAGTACCATGCTGTTTTGGTTACTGTAGCTCTGTAGTATAATTTGAAGTCCGGTAATATTGTTACCTGGCTTCAGGTAACAATATTTTTGCTAACAATATTTTAACCAGTTTTTTTTCTTTTTGCTCAAGATAGCTTTGAGCTAGTCTGTGTCTTCTGTGGTTCCATGTAAATTTTAGGATTTTTTTTCTATTTCTGTGAAGAATGCCATTGGTATTGTGACAGGGATTGCATTAAATCTGTAGATTCCCTTGTGTAGTATGGACATTTTCACACTATTGATTCTTCCAATCCATGAACATGGAATATCCTCTTCAATTTCTTGGTGTCCTCTTCAATTTCTTGCATCAATGTTTTATAGCTTTCATTGTAGAGATCTTTCTTTGGTTAAGTTTATTCCTAGGTATTTTACCTTATTTGTAGCAATTGCAAATGGGATTACTTTCTTGATTTATTTTTCAGGTGGTTTGCTATTGACATATAGAAATGCTGCTGATTTTTGTTTTTTGGTTTTGTATCCTGTAACTTTACTGAATTTGTTTATCAGTTCAATTAGTTTTTTGGTGGAATCTTTAGATTTTTTCTTCCACAAATTTTTGGTAAAACTTGGTGAAGCTATTTGAGCCTGGAATTTTTGTGTGTGGGGAAGGAAGATTTTTTTTTAACCACTGAGTCAATTTATTTAATGGTCATAGTACTATTCAAGTTTTCTATTTATTCTTCAGTAGGTAAATTTCTGGAAATTTGTTCATTTAATTCAGATGATTTGAAGCCGGGCTGCATATCCATGTGGTGGCTGGTTCATTCTTACTCTTAGGGTGTAGACTATTTATATCAGTGTTTACAAAAAGTTTTGGAAGCACAAACATGAAGATAATTGGTTGGGATCTTGTAGATTCTAGGATTTTATTCTTTTTATGACTGAACACTATTCCATTGTGTATATATACTGCATTTTCTTTCTTTCTTAAGACAGCATCTCACTCTGTTGCCCAAGTAGGAGTGCAGTGGCATGATCATGGCTCACTTCATCCTCAACTTCCTTGGCTTAAGTGATCCTTCTGCCTCAGCCTCCCAAGTAGCTGGGACTACAGGTGAGTGCCACCATGTGAGCTATGTGTTTTTTTGTTTTGTTTTGTTTTGTTTTACTTTTTGTAGAGATGGAGCCTTGCTATGTTGCCCAGGCTGGTCTCAAATGCCTTGCCTCAAGCCATCCTCCTGCCTTGGCCTCCTGAAGTGTTGGGATTATAGGTGTGATCCACTGCAACTGGCCCCACATTTTCTTTATTTAGTCATCTGTTGATGGATGCTTAGCTTGATTCTGTATCTTGGCTACTGTGAATAGTGCTACAATAAACATGAGAGTACAGATCTCTCTCTCTCTCTCTTAAATAGAGACAAAGTCTTGCTCTGGCACCCAGGCTGGAGTGCAATGGCATGATTATAGCTCACTGCAGTCTTGACCTCCTGGGATCAAATGATTCTTCCGCCTCAGCCTCTGGAGGAGCTAGGATTAGCCACCATACCTGGCTACTTTTTTTTGTAGAGACAGGGTCTCACTATGTTGCCCAGGCTGGTCTCAAACTCATGGGCTCAAGCGGTCCCACTGCCTTAGCCTCCTGAAGCATTGGAATTACAGGTGTGAGCTTCCATGCCTGGCCCAGATATCTCTTTGACATACTAATTTCATTTCATTTGGATATGTATCCAAGAGTTGGATTGCTGGATCATATGGTGGTTTTATTTTTAATGTTTTGAGGACCCCCATACTGTTTCTCATAATAGCTGTACTAATTTACATCCCCACCAACCATGTATGAGTTCCCCTTTCTTGACATCTGTGACAGCATTTGTTAGTTTTTGTCTTGTTGATAATAGCCATTTTAATTGGGGTGAAGTGATACTGTGATTTTGATTTGCATTTCCCTGATGATTAGTGATGTTGAACAATTTTTCATATGCCTATTGGCTATTTGTATGTCTTCTTTTGAGAAATATCTACTCAGGTCTTTTGCCCATTTAAAAATTATTATTATTATTATTATTATTATTATTATTGCTATTGAGTTGTTTGAGTGCTTTATGTGTTCTGGATGTTAACCTTTTGTCAGATGCAAAGTTTGCAATTATTTTCTCCCATCCTGTAGGTTGTCTTTTCACTCTGTTGATTTTTCCCTTTGCTGTGCAGAAGCTTTTTAGTTTGATATAATCCCATTTGTCTATTTTTGCTTCTGTTGCATATGCTTTTGGGGTTCTATCCATAAAATTTTTACCCAGACCAATGCCATGAAATCTTTCCCCTATCTTTTCTTCTAGTAGTTTTATCATTTCAGGTAATGAAATGTAAATTTTTTTATTTCTGTGATTTCACTTTTTTTGGTAATTTTTTTGGGGGGTCTCTGGCTGAATGTTCTTCTTCCCTTTTCTGCCTATATTATTTCAGCTCAGTCTTACATGTTCTGCTCAAATGCTACACCTTCTTGAGACTGTTTCCTGCTGGGATCCTTCTCTGATTTCCCAAATCTCTTTCATAAACCTACTTCACTCTGCTTTGTATTCAGTTGGTTGCTGGTATGTTGATCTCTGTCTCACTCTAGACTATATTTTAGGTGACTTTTTATTCATTTTGGTATCCACTATATTGTCTGGCACTTTGATTTGTCTCTAGTAGCACTTGATAAATATTGGTTGAATAAATGAATAAATAAGCTCATGAAAAGATTTTCAAATTTCCTTTGTTTTAATGGGGATGGAAATTAAAATTCTATGTTCTTAGTGTTATTGTTAATATTTTTATTTTTTTATCTTCTGATAGGCAAAAATAGCATATTCTAGATCTAACTTGTACTTCATTGAATATTTTTGAAGTCCAGTATACTTCTGTGTATTTATTATTTGTGTTTTTTTCTGTGCATTTGTGTTTACATCCTTTGCGAATTTTGCGGCAGGGTTATCCTTTTTCTATGGATTGTAGGCACTCTATATTATGAATATTATCTTCCTGATTATATACATGACTAATATTTTCTCCCATTGTCTTTTAATTCTGTCATATCTTTCATTAAACAAAAGATTTGGATTCTTACATGTTCAATCTGTCAGTGTTTTCCTTTCCACATTTGGTTTTAATAAGAGCCCCAGTTCTACAAGAAGCAAGGTCTTGAGGAAAGAGATCCCCCTTCTAAGAGATAACCATTTTGTAGCTAATAAAGAGACCCTTAAGTAGATTGGCGACATCTTCTTCTATATTTTAATTCAGAGGTCCAAATTCTCATATGCATGCTACAGACACACAATAGCATATCAAGATTAATTTTTTTATGTTTCTATGCATGATTTTAAAAATCATTGCCTGATATTAGCATTCACCATGTGGTTTTTCCATGCACTGAATTTTTTAGATGGTTTAATAATTTCTATCTGAATCAGTAAGAACTTCAGAAGTAACCCCTTAAGGGTGTATAGTCTATCAAATTCTCTCTGATCCTTCAACTTTCAATATACCCAAACTAATCAATATTTACAGAGAAATATATAGGGATTCGTGATTATACTGCAGTAGGACTGGGAGTCCTACAATAGGGTGGGCTTTCATATGGACTGTTGTCATTCAATTTTTACAGATAGAAATCATTGTTCCCAGGACCTGACAGCATAATGCCATGATGTTTTTAAAAATAATCTTGCTGTCAAGCTTACTTTTCTGCTGTCTCCCCAGTGGCCTTGTAGGTCAGGAATAGCCCAGCAGGACTTGAGCTCACAGCTCTGGTCCTTATGGACTGCATCTTAGTGATGCTCATCTTAACCACGGTATGAATAGGTTATTGGGAAGCACTAATGGGAAAAACAGTAATCCGTGAGCTGTTCTAAAAGTGTGATTAATTGCTCTGTCATCAACTATAGTATTCCCTATACATTCCTAGCAAGTTTATTGCCATACTGGGAAGGGCACAAATTATGTTCTTGTCCTTTGAGTGCATGGATCATTTATGTGTTTCTGAAATCTGAATTTGCATAAAGATATAACCACTTTGAATAATACCTGTTAGTTGTTTTCCTTTGTACTTAACTTGTTTAAATATTTAACGTGAAATGGATACTGGGCTTTGAACTTAGGAAGTATCCTAAGGATTCTTCTCCAGTGATGAAGTCTACCTTGGCATAAGAGGGTGTGTCTAGCTTGTCATTGATTATCACCTTCCATTTGAGCTCTTTTTTTTCCCTTCTGCACCAATCCAGAGGAATAAGGAATTCTGATCATAAAACCAGCAATAACTTTCATATTTTGAATCTAACTTAATAATATTAGCAAGTGCTTATGCAGTGCGTACCATGTACCAAGCTCTAAGACTTTATATGTAATAACTCACTTAATTTTCACAACAACTCTCTAAGGTCACTACTACTATCATCCCCACTTAACAGATGGTGAAACTGAGGCTCAGAGACATTATAGGGTAATAACTGAACCAAGTTTAAAATCTAGATGACTAGCTCCAGAATCAGGTTCTTAACCACTATATTATGCTGTTCAATTATTATTTATTTAGAAAAATTAGAGTATGACTTTCATCAGGGTAAGAGGAGACCCATAAGCTGGTGGCCAACACACTGGAGTGAATCCCTCTAAAATTTGTTCAAAGTAAAATCTAGGATGTGCTATAAAATCATAATAGTAATAGTAGCAAACACTATAACAGCTAAATATGAGCTAGTGTTCTAAAGCTCTTAACGGATATTAATTCTTTTAATCCTCATGCCAACTTCATAAAAAAGGCACTTCCATTATTCTTACTTTACAAATGGATGAACTGAGGTGCAGACAGGTGAAGTAATTAGCCTAACAACACACAGCTTAAAGTACTTACTAACGATTTCCTAATTACTTTTAGCCATCTGTAGAGACAAAAGCGACTCCATCTTGGATGTGAATCCTCCATGTTAACTTCTGATTAGCCCTAGTCCTATGAATGTGTCCTAATTTCTACTTAGTGTCCCTAGTGTAAGAACATGTACTCCTGCTTTTAGGTCAAAGAAATGTTGATGTTATTGCACAAATCATAAGCTATGACACACATAGCATTCTGGCCTGTTCTGGAGGGTTGCCTTTCATTGTCTCTATAGAGCACATACCCCTTTCCCTTTGGTATATAAGCCCTGGTTCTGGGGAATAATGGTGTGGAGATCTACCTGTCTTGTGGCCACTGAAGACCATGCTTTTGTCTGTAAGTTCCCCAGTTAGACACCCTATACCAACAAACTGGATTTGCCTGCCCCCGTCTTTGGTTTCTCTGCTCCTCCAGCATTTGGGGGTTGCTTTGCATATATAGCCCTTTCATGGAACACCATCAAACTATTTGTTCTCTATAAACATTCAAGGTTTTTTCACATGTATTAGTCTCATTTTATTCTCAAGATAATAGTGTACCAAACTGTTCAGTAAGTCAGGTTTCAATTCTTTTAGCATTTAAGGTATTTTCTATTTTAGGTCATTAGGAGATAATTAAGAGTACTCCAGCACTTGAGATAAAACTTAATATCATACTGTTGAAATGGAATCATGGCGATCAATTATTAGCACGAATCACAATCCAGGGTTGCGGGACCTGGGAGGGAACAGATGGAGTCCCCAGATGGTCAGTATAGACTCAGGAAGTAAATAGAAATGCTTCAAACCCAACAGGGAGATAAGTTGGGGTTTCAGATCCACGGCCACCCATTCTGCTCCTGGCTCTGGCCTTCTTTTGTGTGCCATGCATGTCAAAAAATTGTTTAGAGAATTTAGGTGACTTGAGCCATTTGAAGTGGGGGAAGAATTAGTAGAAATAAAGAATAAAAATTCTATTCTATTAATAGAGCTGAGCTGCACCCTTGCAGTATTGTTTGATTGTTGACCCAAAGAAGGGTCAAGGGTACAGCTCAGCGTGATTTTCCCAGGCTGGAAAGCACATGATCTGAGCTGGAGTTCTCCTTGGGCAGGGCTGCTATGTACTGCTGAGTATATTGTTGAGTGTACCTGCCCGGCAATACACAGTGGCCTTGCTTGTATGAAATGCACTTGGAAGAATTCCTTATTGAATAGATTTAATTATAATCTAATCTGCCAAAAAAGATTTCAAAATATAGAAAAACTTTGTTCCCTTGGATCTTCTCTTGTCAGTTTTATTGCGATGGTTTTTTTTTTCAAATAATAGCTTCATTGAGATATGATTTATATACCATACAATTAACCCATTTGAAATGTATAATTCAATGGTTGTTAATGTATTCAAAGTTGTGCAACCATCACAATAATCAATTTTAGAACATTTCATCATGCCCCAAAGAAACCCCATACTCATTAGCAATCACTTCCCATTTCCTCCAACCACCCAGCTCTAGGCAACTACCAGTCTACTTCTCTCTCAATGGATTTGCCTATTCTGAACATTTCATATTAATGGAATCACACAGTATGTGGTCTTGGTGTCTGGCTTCTTTCACTTACCATGTTTTCAAGATTCATCCATGTTGTAACATGTAATAATCATGTATTCTTTTTTATTGACAAATAATCTGTTTCTGGAATATACTACATTTTGTTTGTTCATTCACCAGTTGATGGACATTTGAGTTGTGTCCACTTTATAACTATGATGAATAATGCTGCTATGAACATTCGTGTACAAGTTTTTGTGTGGACATATGTTTTCATTTCTCTTGAATATATACCTAGGAGTGAGATTGATGGGTTATATGTAACTCTATATTTAACCTGTTGGGGAGTTGCCAGATTGTTTTACAGAGCAGCAGTACTGCAGTGTATGAGGGTCCCAATTTTTCCATATACTCACCAATACTTACCTGTCTTTTTGACTCTAGCAATACTAGTGGGTATGAAGTGGAATCTCATTGTGGTTTTAATTCCATTTCTCCAGTGGCTAATTGTGTTAGTCATCTTCCTGTGTGTATTGAACATTTGCATATCTTCTTTGGAGAAATATCTAGTCAGACAGTTTGCCCATTTAAAAAATTGGGTTATTTGTCTTCTTAGTATTGAGGTCTAGAAGATTTTTTAAAAAACATATTCTAGATATGTCTCTTATCAGATATATGATTTCCACAAATTTTCTTTCATTCTGTGAGTTGTCTTTTCATTTTCTGATGGTGTCCTTTGAAGCACAAAAGTTTTTAAATATTGAGTAAGCCCGATTTTATTTTTTCTTTTGTTTCGTGTGCTTTCAGTGGCATATCTAAGAAATCATTGCTTAATCCTAGATCATAAAGATTTACATCTCTGTTTTCATCTAAGAGCTTTATGGTTTTCACTTTTATACTTAAGCCTTTGATGGCTGCAATGTGGAAGACAGCCTTTTCAATGTGGTATCTCTTTGCAATGCACATTCTGTGCAACCTTGTATGGTAGCCCTGACTTAGGAGAACCCAGTATCAAATGAATTCTATAAATACTTGTGGTTTGCCTTTAATAAGCAAGACACTGCATGTGTCTATGAGTGTTAGGGCAATGTTTAGGGGATGTGCAGTTGCAGCAATTGATTTTAGTAACTAGTTATTGAGCACCTTTTGTGTGGAGTCCTTGCTGGGGACACTCAGGTGAATAACACACAGTTCTTGTCCTCAGTGGGCCTAGAAAAAAGTGGGCAAGGTGAATGCATTGACACATAACTAGTGTATAATTCATCCATCTTTGTGGCTACTTGCATTTCAATGATAAAGTCAGGGTCCTTTGCCCAACAAACAGCATCACCCCTCCTCCCAAGCTGTCTCTTCTTCCAGCACCCCTAATCCCTGTCCTAGGGAGAGGTTCTGGAATGACCACTGTTTATAGCACAGACACAGGCTTGAAGTTCATTTGAATGTACAGTGGTATCCCACATAAATCATATAGCAGACAGCCTGTTTTATTGAGTCATGGAAGAAATACCCTTGGAAATGCAAGACCCACCTAAGATACACAGGACTTGGGCTACTGGCTAAGGATTTGCATGATGCTCCATCCGGTGTGTAGGTCATGGAGCATTTACGTTGTTATCAGCTGTGTGCTTGATACAAATGTAGATTCACAGACCACTGACCCAGAATCTCTTGGGATGGGGCCCAGGAACTTGCACCTTACTAAGCTCCCAGGGGTGACCCATGTATAATGACAGCCACCTACTTAACCCATTGTAAGTTATACGGATGTACTTTGGTCAAGGAATAGGCCAAGGCAGACATCCAGGCCAGAGTGACTCAGTGAGTTTAGGGTGTAAGTGCATACTCCACTTGTTATATAACCTGTTGTGTAAGTTCATAGTTGACTTGGAGTCACTATTGTTTGGAAAAGGTATAACTGCCCTGCTGATGCTGTACATCAGCATCAGCCCAAGAGCTCAACATGGCTTTTGGGCTGGGCTCAACGTGGTTCCTGGGCATGGCTCAACATGGCTCTTGTGCAGGTGCTGGTGCCCAGAGAGTAAAGCTACTGACCACTGTAAGGGAGAATGAAAGTCTGGGAGATGGACACAGGGGAGCCAGGATACGGCTTGTCTTGTGCCCAAATGGAAGGAGTTAAGTTGCTAACCCTAGAGCTGGCCTTGCAGGCTGGCTGTGCAGCTGTGCGTGGGAGCCAGCTGCTGAGAGGAGCCACGGAGCCGGAGCAGACAGTCGAGATAAAGGCAAACAGTGTAAAGAGCTAGTGTGAGAGAGCTGCTGATGAGAGAGCTGCTGAATAAAACCATATTCACCTGCCTATGGCCCCCTGAGTGTTCTTTCAGTTATCTGCCCATCTACTACCCACTCCCTTCGGACCTCAGCATGGGCTGGAACCTAACCCTGAGCATGACATTGGGCGTAGTTGTGGCCCTGGTCTGACACCCATGCTTCCAAATGCTGTTTGGGCAGTAACTTCTCCCAATGACACATCAGACTCTGGGGAATGACCCTGTATTTCCAGAAAAACATAGCCACCCCAAGTTTTTTGAAGAACCTACCTAGCATACTCTTTGTAGGCATAAGAAGTGTTGATTGAAGCCTCACTCATATAAGGCAGCTGAGTGGAATCACAGTTTTCACCTGAGCAGGAGGCCCAGGCACAGGCCATAAAAGCTCTAGGCCAGCAACCTCTGCCCTCGCAGACAGAGTGGGAGTCAGTCTGTGTCTAGAGTCCTTTGTGAAACCTGCTTCTTGGGTAGCTGTGATGAGAGCTTTCTGACCTCTGGAATTTGAGCCCCTGGTGAGCAAACGGGTCTATAGGAAGAGCCAAGTCTCCAGGAGAGGAGGAGAACAAAGGTCAGCTTCGTGTCTGCTTGTATTGATAGAGGTAAAGTCCTCTGTACACTTACTCCGCTCTCTGGAAGGTAAGGTCTCCAAGCTACTGCTTCATCTATCCAACCTTTGCTCTGAAGAGCCATGGCTTTCTGTGCAGCTAGGAGCAGTGAGAACAGGATTGAGTCAGCTGTTGTTGTTTTGGTGGGGTGTCTGAGGAACACACTTTAGGGGCCTGTAATTCTAAAGTGGAGAGTCTTTAGAATCTCAGTGAATTCCATTTTGGTTTCAAGCAATTCTTTTCAATTTTAGCTTCAAGTTTTTCTAAAGTTACTGATAGGTCGAACGTTAGTTTTGTTTTAAATTCCTAAGTAGAGAGACTCTTGCATCTAAAAATGGGGCTACTCCTAGAAGGGTGTAAGGCCTGGGGCAATTTAACCCATGTAGCCTGCCCAAGATAAGGGCAATAGAAAGGAGGCTGGGCTATTGGCATATTTCATGGAACCTTCAGGCTTTGGTTAGATTTGGAAATTTGAACTGTGATGATCAGAAAAAAAGGAATAAAGTGCAGGACCATGTGGGGCTCCCAGGAACTGCCTTGTTGCCCCTTCAAAGGACAGGCCAGTCTAAAATGGTAATAATTGAATCATTATGGCAACACTACCCAGTCATTTAAATGTTGGCTGTAGCTATGAAGAGGCCAGATAGATCTTATTTTAGTTGATAACAAGTTCCTGGGTTTGTTTTTAACTCAGTTCAGGTGTTGTCTCAGTTCTTTTTTGTGGCTGTAATTTACCCGGCACAAGCCAGGTCTGAGTTCGTCAAGTGCGAGCAGTGCTGAACAAAGGATAATGCTGCCTCAGGTGCCTGTTCTGGTTTGTTAGCCCTTTTTACAAGCTACTTCTTATTAGCCTGGAATACTTCCCTCATTGGTTACCCAGCTTAAGTCATCAATGTAGCCTGCCAAAGCACCAAGAACAAAACGGCACTGTGCATAATGCAAGTCTACCTAGCAGTTCTGTCTACACGTCAAGACCTCACTGGTTGTTTCTTATTCCCTTCCATGATAACTCAATGCTGCCCTGAGGAAAATGTCCAGGGAGGGAACCTCATTGATTTTGACCTGCAAATGTCCTAGTGCTTCCTCCTCAGTGATGGGTTGGCTTATGAGGGTGCACCCAACCTAGGGAAGAGCGGGTGAGCATGAACAGCCAGAGAACTTGATTTTCCCATGTCTGCTTGGGATGTGGATCAAAAGTCTTTAATGCTGAGTTTGGCTTTTGATAAAGAGAATTATTTTTCAGTTTCTGAGCTATAGTTAATTTCCTCACTGTGACTCTTCTATCAGATGGCAAAACACTGATGGTAAAGAACAGGTCATGTGTTCTTGTGACTTGCACTGAATTAACTCAATGCCTTGTGGGAAGTAGGTACTTGAAAACTGTTGGTTAGAAATAAGATGTGGATTCTTTGGCATTTGAAGGTCTTCACCAGCCGGGTGGCTGAAATGCTGGAGAGAAATTGAAATGAAAGGAGCTTAGTAATTTGGTCTATCCTTCCACTCTTCAAATGGTAAGAGTACTTACCCCCCACACTCTTACCCCCACAAAATGGTAAGAGTAACACTTTCCCCTTATAGACTATATGGTTAAAACTGTGATATTGAAATTTTCCATAACCAGTTAATGGTAGGGCTGTATGGGAGACTGGACTGATATTAATCATATTGCTTGTCCCATCGAATCCACTTTCCTATGGCAGAGACAGCTGTGGTGAGTTCACCAAATGGGTCAGTGTGTCTACCTCACATCTTCCTTCAGGTGGTTGCTAGCCTGGACCCTGGGAACAGTGATCCTTTTTGGTATTTCCAATACTTAGTGTGGGTGCTCTTGTGTTCTTGAACAATCAGTTGCTTTGTGCACAGATAGAGCTAGCAGGGGCCCAAGTCACCAGTTTATTTTTCCAGTCTTTCCATTTTCGGAAGTAGTCATTTCCTTCTGGCCATTCTCCAGCTGTGGCTCCATCTATCTCGCTTGTCTCCACCTGGAACAGGTTCAGAAAACCCTACAAGACTCTTTTGCAATCCCAGAGACTGTGTTGGTGGAAGTACCCAGGTTGGTCTGTCCTTCCATGTTGATTAAATTGTTGCTTTTGGCAGAAAGCATCTGACCATGTTATTGGCATTGGTCCCCAAGAGCCAGTTGGCACACTTAAAGTTAGAGCATTGAGTGGCACCTCCATGGGGAAATTCACTCTCCCTCCATCTCTTAATTATAACCTTATGAATTATGCATTCCTGAAGACAGTGAAGCATTATGTGTGAGCTGTACAGTTTTTCTCCATCCAATTTTCTGTAATATGGAACTAGTAATGACAGAGGTTCCCACACTTCCTTTTTTATTGGATAGACTCCTTGGTATCTTTTTCTAGATGGCTGTAGCTATTCAAAAGGCCATTCTGAGTAGCTAGAGTAAGACTATCAGAGGCAGGTTATGGAGGGGAACTCTTTGCTTACTACCTATTCTGTGCCAGTAATATGTTAGATACAGTTTATTTAATTGTTATAACCCTGTCTGAAATGTGTTCTCAGTTAAGGGTCGTAGAGATTTGAATCATTCAGACTCAAATTCTTTTCACTGCATTCCTCTAGAACAATGTTTTCCTAAGTAATGTTATATATCTATTTTTGTATATACATAGTCACTATATTTCTAAAACTAATTATGGGAAGATGTTGGATTACTACTACAGCACATAAAATAGTAGCCAATTTTTACCTTCATCTCCTACTTAAAAGGTACAATGTTAGGGTCTCTGGTTTTAAGGTTGAGTTTATTGGAGATCTGTCCACCAAAGGGTGGACTTAAAATTCTTAGCTGTGGTTATGTCAATCTTGAAATAGAGTTGCAGGGCCTGTATATTCCATTTAGGTCAAGACTAAGTTGAGTGAACTTTGAGGCTTGGCAAAACTGGAATTGCCCATCTGTGGAGTAGAGAACTGGTAAGTTACTGATACACGGGTTAGCTCAATTCATTATGCACTGGTTAGCTCATTTACTGAACACATATTTTGTGGGAAAGCCTGGAGCTATGAAATCAAGACCATCTCACCCCTAAGATGCTGAAAGCCTGATGAAAGATGGATTTGTAACCAAGCATACCCCAGAAGTAGGTTGCATATTCACCTCTTCCTTTGTTCTCTTTCCCCCTTATTCCTCTCTTCTGCCAGTAGCACCCACACCACTTCTTTGGTTCCACAGGAAACCTCCAGGATAAAGACACTTGCTGAGTGGAAGTGCTCACATACCAGCAGTTACTGTGTCCTGGAGGATGCCCTCAGTGAGATCTGGCAGACAGTGCCAGAGAATACAAAGTCATGTTCCTTTCTCCCATCCAGTGGGCAGGCTGCTATATTTCATGGCTAGCCAGCAATCTAGTCACTTTATCAGCAGTTTGCCTATGACTCCCTTAGATATTATCGGAATTTATAGAACATGAGACTACATTTTGAGAACTTAAAAGGTAGGCTGGGCATGGTGGCTAACGCCTGTAATCCCAGCATTTTGGGAGGCCGAGGTGGGTGGGTCACCTGAGGTCAGGAGTTTGAGACCAGCCTGGCCAACATGGTGAAACTCCGTCTCTACTAAAAATACAAAAATTAGCCTGGCGTGGTGATGGGCACCTGTAATCCCAGCTACTCGGGAGGTTGACCAAGAGAATTGCTTGAACCTGGGAGGCGGAGGTTGCAGTGAGCCAAGTTCATGCCACTGCACTCCAGCCCGGGTGACGAGTGAAACTCCGTCTCCAAAAAAAAAAAAAAAAAAGTATTTAGGCATCTGTCAATGACTGAAATTTTATTTCATTTCATACCATCAGATTGTTTCATCTTTGGGGGTTTTGGATCTTTTCAATGCTCTTACAAATATGAATCACCTCTTCAACAAATAAAACATGTGTGGATATTTTCTGTATACTGTTGACCACCATGGCCCTTGCCTTCCACTATATGACGAGACTAAGAAATGGATTAGAATAAGCATCCTTGTATCTGGTCGTCTTTCTTGGTTCCTCAATTCTGCAATCCTAGGAAAACAACCCCAGGGCCACAGTGAGATAGCAAGGGTCTCATTATTCTAAAGACAGTGAAAATGACTTTTAATCTAGGAAACAACAGAACTGTTTCTTCTAAATTCTTGAGGAGGCCTTTCATTCAACAGATATGTTTATCCACCTGGAGCAAAGTCTGTAGGAGTTAAGTAGTAGCAAATGTGGGAATACTGCTTGGCTTATGAATAAGCTAGGTGATTCCTGTCAAGTCCAGATGAACAATGTGAGCTATTGGCCTCTCATGAAAAATCAACTGTAGACAAGAAAGAAGGAGGAGTGTCAACTGGGAACGTAAACAATTGAAGCTTCTGGTGAGAGGCAACCCCAGCTGCAAGTGTAGGGTGTCTGAGGGAGGTTATGAGAATAAAGCTCTTTGGTTCTGTTCATGCCTCTCCACCATATTGCCCTAAGACAGTCACTGCCTGCTCCTTCCATGTTGGAATGGAGAATAAAAACCCAGCTCCCAGTGAGGGCCAGGTAACATCAAGGTAGCAGCAAAATAGGAAAAAAAAGCCCTACTGCTGTGAGGAGTTGAGGAAATAAGGAGGGGGCTGCCCAGTTACCCACAGGCAGTTCTGGGTCTACCCTTCCACCCCTAAGCCCCAGGGATAAGGGCATTATGGTAGTTCATCCCAAGGCTGCATCCTAGAGTTGAAAGATAGGAATTTCCTGGTGGAGAGATGGAAGGCAGTTCTCTGGAGCCTGTAGTTCAACTCCTGCCCACCCCTTAGGCTCACCAGGACTGAGACAGAGGGGAGCCTGATTGCAGCCATTCTCAGGTCCTATTACCAGGCAGAGGAGCTCAGAGCCCCAAGGAATAGCTCACAGGCTCAGTAACTAGACACTTGAAGAGTGCCGCAAACTGAACAGTAGACCCTCTGAAACAAGGATTGGACCAGATGCAACAAGGACTTACAGGGATGATCAAGAAATTTGAAATGAGGAATGGTGTTGGCAGCATGAAACAAGAAATCAAAAGACCGAGTATGAGAAGAATACAAATGAAGAATATATATGTATATATAGGATAAACAGTAGTAGACAAAGCAGAATAAATCGGTGAGGTGGAAGATCAAATGAAGGAAACAGAAAAGTATAAAGCAAGCAGGAAAAAAGATATGAAAGACGGCTTTGTCTAGGAGACCAAAGGGAAAGGTGGAGACTATAGCTAATTACAGGTGACCAGGCTTAGGGTCACATGGTCATCCACAGAGGCACTGTTTGGCTTGAACTCAATTTAGAGAAATTGCGACCAAAATTATAAAATAAAATTTAAGCCCCTCTTGGGGGAAAAAGGAAAATCAACATACTTCTATCAAAGCCAGCTTTCTTCTTCCTGCTTCATCCACTGTCTACCTGGGTATGTGATATACTTGACCTTGGAAGTATGCATGCTTGACTATGCATATCCCTCATCCAGAACAGATAATGTCTCTTTGAAGTTATTGAACTATATAAAAAAGCTATGTTAAATGACATCCTTAAAATCACAGTGAGCCATGTACAATGTCCAAGACTGCCGAAGGAATACTGCAATCCAACAAACAGCTTCCATGGTTCAAGATTGACTGGTGATGGAGTAAGGAAAGCCTTGTGGTTTCCAGTGAGCAATAGCTTAGGTCACCCCCTAACTTAGGCACTTCTTTAGTAGAAAGTGTGACTTTTTATGAAGATAAGGGTAATCAAATCTGCTGGCCACCCTGGGCAACTGTGTTGCGGTGGTGGTAATGGTTGTTTAAAATCCTGAGTTGCCTGTCAAATGTCTGTAGTCTTCTGTTGTCAATGTATTTTACATGCCTGTCATCTTCTGCTTGTAGCTATATCTGCCCAGGGGCAGCCCTGATGTACCTTCTCCCATTTGGAGAAGGGAGACAGTCAAGCTTGAACTACCTGAAAGGCTTCTATCAGCCTTTCCTCAATGAGCAATGCCCTCTTCTCTGCAAATTGTGATCAGCTGTGCATGCAGCAAGATGAACAAATGGTTTTGACCAAGCTGGCCAGTTTGGAAGTGAGATGTGAACTCACTTTATTAAAATTCAAGGACACTGGTTTTCCTTACTAGGAATCCGGGACTTTCATATGGTGGTGGGTGTGGGATGGGGGGGTGGGGGGTAAGGGGGGAAGGGGTGCGGCAGGCACGAGGGTATGGGCAGCAGGTGAGCTGGTGGCGGGGGAGGTGGGAGGCCTGTATTTGGATTTCCCTTCTCTGATCTTTGGAAATTGCTCTTTGTGGCCTGAAATGCTTTTCTTTGTGTCTGTTCTTGACATGCTGAACTACTTTGAACGAAAGTAGTGGCAAGCCCATCTCCCCTAGGGCAAAGATGAAAACATGTATATGAGGAGGCATGTTGACATGTATATGACATGTGTTCACATGTCACTTTCCCCAGTGCTGGAAGGAAGGGGCTGAAAAAGGAGCTGGAGGGAAAATCCCTATGCCCCTGTTTCCAGATGACCTGCAGTGTCAATATGAGGCAGTATTAATCTTTTGTTCATAGGAATAATCTTTAGGGGTTAATGAGCACCCAAGATCAAATGTAAGATTTCATGAGCACACTTGTTTGAGACGGGGTCTCACTCTATTGCCCAGGCTGGAGTGCAGTGGTGTGATTATGACTCACTGCAGCCTCAACCTCTTGGGCTCATGTGATCCACCCATCTTCCCAAGACTACAGGCACGCATCACCAGGCCTGTCTAATTTTTGTATTTTTTTTGTAGAGACAGGGTTTCACCACATTACCTAGGCTGGTCTTGAACTACTGGGCTCAAGCGATCTGCCCCCCTCGGCCTCCCAAAGTGCTGGGATTACTGGCGTGAGCCACTGCACCCAGCTCATGCGTACTTTTCTAGGGAGCTCATATGTTTTACCAGATTCCCAAAGGTGTTATGTGAAACCAAAAAAATTGTTAAAAAAGCAATTCTGATGGGAGGTCATGGAAAGAATAATAGTCCTAAAAATAAAGGAAAGAATGGAAGTCTTCTACTTAACAGACTATTTGCCCTTGTCCAGTAGAAATGCCACTGCCACTGCCCCTGCCACTGCTTTTGGCCACCTACCTTTGTGGGTCACTGAGGTCGGGCAGCCTGACAGGCCTAGATGGACTGGCTTAACTCTAAGGAGTGGCGAGTGAGTTTTTAAATGTAGGAATGTCATTGGTTCTAACACTGGTTGGTGTAGATCTGAGTGCTTGCTCTACACCAGGCATGGTGGTTAGTGCTGCCAGTGTGAGTCACTTTTATCTTCACAATAACCTTAGGGATAGATGGTATTATCCTCATCCACGATGATGAAAGGTATCAGAATTCAATCAAATGAAAGCAGAATGCACTGCCATTATTAAAGTCCGGTGGGCGTTCTGCTCTTCAGAGAGGGTGTAGAATGCAAAAGAAGTTCCAGGCTGCATAAGCTACTCCTTCCTCTCCAGTGAGTTTGAAGCGGGGGCGGGGAAAGAGCTTTGAGTTCTCCTCTGCTGTCACTAGATGGCGGTGTGTCAAAGGCTATTTCCTACCAGGATGCTAACCTCCAAGGAATGCACCTGTTTTGTTCTGGGGTGTTAAAATTTTTTTTTGCCTGAGTTTGAAAGAAGAGTTGTAGGAATGAGGTAGGAAACTCTCCTAATCTATCCCTCCCACGCATCCCCACCTTTCCCCAGAACACTTTAAACCGAATGTTTCATATTTGGCTAAATAGTGCATCTCTTAAATAATGCATCCTACCTGCCTCTGTCCCCTGGAGTAATTCTGCATTTCCATCTGCAGAGCGTCTGCAACTGGCAGGATGACTGCATTCTCAGCATGTCATAACAGTTCTGCAGTGATAAGGCCTTTCATCTTAAAGTCTTTACAGAGTTCTCCTTATGGTCCTGATTCTAATGCCTTGAAATCTTGAGACATACAGTAGTGCAAAGTCCACAAACATGTGTTGAAACATTTTGCTGCTGAGGTCATTAATGACTCAAGAACATTATGATCCTTTACATTTCCCCCATCATCTACTTTGTCCTGGTAAATGAAATCCTGCTTGGGTATTCTCTGATGTTATCAATACTTTCAGACACCCTCTCAAATGTATACCTCTTTGCCAAATGTAGGCAGTCAAAAGATATATTTTGTATCACTAGGAGCTGGCCTTTTTGAAGCCATATTTTAGTACTACAATGAGACCAAAGTAAGTAATCTTATTCAATTAGGAGTTTTTCTTTAATCAGTAGTACAACTTTAATGACTGCTGCTATTCTGTAGGGCTGTAAATGTATTTTTATTGCACCCTTTCCAGCAGTTAGACACTGAGACGAGTCTCTTGTCTAAAGACCTTCATCTAAAATCATATATAATTCACTTACTAAATGGCTAAACTGGAACTGTGCCTCTTCTCTTACATAGGAATCTAAAACTTAGAATTATTAAGCAGTGGGATCCTCTTCCTTCTCAAATGTGCTTGATGAAAATGTCCTACAGTCCTAAGCTGTTTGTTTCATAAGAGAATTAAGGGCCAGGTATGAATCCTTGCATATGATGTATGTTCAGGGATCTTTGCAATTTCTTTAACAGATCCATAGCAAAGATTTCTTAGTTATATGGGAAATAGTCTCGATTCTTACTAATTTGTATGTTCTGTTTTGAGGCTCCCATTAAGAGCACCTGCATTATCAGATTGCTGTTTCTAACAATCTTTCCTTTGAAATACATAAACACTATTATGACTTATGATATTTTTGCATCTATCAGAAAATATATGCCATCCAATTTTGCTAGTGCTAAAATAAGTATCAAAGTGCTTTCCTTAAATACACTTTTATTTGCTATTTCTGTGAAGCAAACTGCCGTTGGACTTCCCATTAAACAATGTCTAGAATCTTTGCCATTGTCTCTCTATGCTAGTCACACTTACAGCACCTACTTTCAGACTCCTCATCTTTCAACCTGTTGTCTCCTTTCAGTTGCTGGATTAAGTATCATTTGGGCTACATGTTCCCCTCTTGTCCCTAAAATTCCTTCCCATTCCACCCCAGCTATTCTAATGCATTTAATAATATGTCTTTGGATATGTATGATTTCTTCAATGTACAGTGGAATGTATTCCAATTTACATAAATAGTTCTACGTTATTTTCTGTTATGGCCCTTCAATCAATTCCAAGTTTCACCTTATTGATCTCATTCTTTCTTTCCACTCAGTGCTTAAGATGTGTGTACAACTATGAATGCATCCTATTCATGGCATTTAACTGCAGGATGGTGTTCTAGTATTCATCCGAATTTCCCTTATCTGATCCACTAGTGATGGTCATTGTGTCAATTAAGGTAATGTTAGCTAATGGATCAAACACGATGAGTTTACTAATAGGAGTATCAGTCATTTCTGGCTGGATGCAATAGCTCATACATGTAATCCCAGTGCTTTGGGAGGCTGAGGCAGAGGGGATTGCTTGACCCCAGAGTTGGAGACCAGTCTGGGCAACATAATGAAATCCTTTCTCTACAAAAAAATTGAAAAAAAAAAAAAGCTGGGCATGGTGGTGCACACTGGTAGTCCCAGCTACTTGGGAGGCTGAGGCAGGAGTATCACTAGAGCCCAGGAATTTGAGGCTGCAGTGAGCCGTGATTGTGTCACTTCAGCCTGGGCAACAGAGCGAGACTCTGTTTTTTTCTTTCTTTTCTTTTTCTTTCTTTTCTTTCTTTTTCTTTCTTTTTGAGACAGAGTTTTGGTCTTGTTGCCCAGGCTGGAGTGCAATGGCATGATCTCGGCTCACTGCAACCTCTGCCTCCTGGGTTCAAGTGATTCTCCTGCCTCAGCCTCCCGAGTAGCTGGGACCTCAAGCATGCGCCACCATGCCTGGCCAATCCTGCACTTTTAGTAGAGACGGGGTTTCTCTATGTTGGTCAGGCTGGTCTCTAACTCCCGACCTCAGATGATCCTCCTTCCTCGGCCTCCCAAAGTGCTGGGATTACAGCGTGAGCCACCGTGCCCGGCCGACCCTGTTTCTTTTTAAAACAAACAACCCAGTCACTCCTGATAGGTGCGCCTGGGTCCCCAGAGCACTTCTATCTCGTGGCTGTGCCATCTTCAAACCAAGGTTTCCTATAATGATCAGGAAGCAGAAATTGAGGATTGCATCTGAGAGGATTTTCTGAGCCATGCTGAGAGGGGTACAAATCACTTCTATTCACATTCCATTGATCAGAGCTGTGGTCCATGCCCATTGCTGGGGAGGCTGGAAAGCTATTGTTAGTTGTATGGCTTTTAAAATTTCTATTTTTCAACTAGCATATAGAACTATAATTGGTGTTCTTTTATTTTTTATTTTATTATTTTATTATTTTCATCTTTATTTTTGAGATGGAGTTTTTCGCTCTGTCGCCCAGGCTGGAGTGCAGTGGCGTGATCTCGGCTCACTGCAAGCTCCGCCTCCCAGGTTCGTGCCATTCTCCTGCCTCAGCCTCCCGAGTAACTGGGACTACAGGCGCCCGCCACCGCGCCCGGCTAATTTTTTGTATTTTTAGTAGAGATGGGGTTTCACTGTGGTCTCGATCTCCTGACCTCGTGATCCACCCGCCTCGGCCTCCCAAAGTGCTGGGATTACAGTCGTGAGCCACTGCGCCCGGCCTATAATTGGTTTTTAAATGTTTACCATGTATCCTGTGACCTTACTACATTTATTAGTTATGGTAATTGACTGATAGATTATTTAAAATTTTCTCTATAAACAATCATGTTGCGGTGGCAATTTCTAGTATACCCTGTTAATAGAAGTTGTGACAGTAGATATCCTTGCTTTGCTATTGACTGTAAGGGAAAAGCCTTTGGCATTTCATCATTAAATATGATATTACCTATAGGTGTTCTGTTGATACCTTTCATCAGATCGAGGAGTTTCTCTATTCCTAGTATGCTGAGAGTTTTATCATGAATAGGTGTTGAATTTTGTCAAAGGTTTTTTTCTGCATCTATTGAAAGAATCCTGTGATTTCCCTCCCCCTGCCATATTGTTAATAAGGAAATTATATTTATTTTTTTCAAACCTTAAACCAAATTTACATTCTATGCACAAGCCCCACTTGTTCACAATGTATTGTGTTATTAATATTTTTCTAAGAATTTTTGCATGTATGTTCATGAACAATATTTTTCCGTAGCATTCTTGTATCATCTCTGTCTGGTGTTGGTATTAGGGAAGTGCTGGCCTTGAACTATTTTCTGAAAGTTTATATAAGACTGCTGTAAATTTTTTCTTGAATATATTAGTAAAACCATCTGGGATTGGAGTCTTGTTTGTGGGAAGGATTTTAAAAACAGTCAATAATTTCTTTAATAGGTGTAAGCATTCTTATTTCTAGACTTCTTATTTCTTTAATAAGTTGTGTAATTCATGGAACTTGTCCATCTTATCTAAATTGTTTCATTTACTGTTGTTCAGTTGATAATATTCACTTATTCTCTTAATATTTTTTACTCCTGATATTGGTAATTTGTATTTATTTTCTTGATTAGTATAGCCAGGGGTTGATCAGTTTTGCTGATCTTTTATTAGAACAAATTTTTGACCTTAATTTTCTTTTTTCTCTATCTTATCAATTCTTATATATATTCTACTTGCTTTGGGTTTACTTTACTTCTTTTTGGAGCTAATACATGGAACCTCAGATCCCTGATTTAATACATTCTTTTCTAAAATAAACACTTATGGCTGTAATTTTCCTCTGAGCATTTAAGCCCTGGTTTAGCTGCATTCTATGCATTTTAGTGTTTTATTTTAGTTATAGATCAGTTCTAAATATTTTCTAATTTCCTTTGATTTCCCTTTTGTCTTGTTAGAGGTGTATGGTTTAATTTCCAGATTTTTTTTTTCTAGAGCTCTTATTGATCTTTGATTCCATTGTGGACAGAGACCATACGCTGTATGATTTCAAACTTACGGGTTTATTGAGACTCGATTTATAGCCCAGAACATGATCTATCTTGATGAATGTATCATGTATGTTCTGAAGTTTGTTGATGAAGTGTTCCATAAATGGCATTTAAGTCAACTTGGCCAAAAGTATTTTTCAAATCTCAGTCCTGTTTAAGTTTTAAATCTGGTTTTCTATCAATAACTGAGCGAGGAGCATTAAAAAAAAATCCAACTATGCTTATGTATTTGTTTTTCTTTCTTATACTTCTATCCATGTTTGCTTCTTGTACTTGTAAGTTCTGTTATTTGGCTTATACGTATCTATCATTGCTTTGTCTTCCTGAGGAACTGACCCTTCTATAATTCTAAAATGTCCTTCTTTATTGATGGCAGATCTTTTTGGAGTACCTTTATCCAATCTTAATGTAGTCACTCTAGTTTTCTTAGGCTTCCTATTTGCATGGTATATGTTCTTCTATAGATTTACTTTAAACCTATCTATATCTTTATACGTAAAACATTGTCTCTTGTAGATAGCATGTAGATATGTTTTGCTTTTCTTAACCAGTCTGACAATCTCTGCCTTTAACTGGAGCATTTAGTCCATTTACTTTAATGTAATTATTCATATGGTTAGGTTTAGGCCTACCATTTTGCCATTTGTATTCTGTTTTTCTTATTTACGTTTTGTTCCTCTGATTTTCCTTTCCTATCTTTTGTGTTTATTCTTTAAAACTCCATTTTAGGCTGGGTGCGGTGTCTCACACCTGTAATTCCAGCACTTTGGGAGGCCAAAGTGGGTGGATCATCTGAGGTCAGGAGTTCAAGACCAGCCTGGCCAACATAGTGAAACTCCATCTCTACTAGAAATACAAAAAATTAGCTGGGCATGGTGGCGGGCATATGCAATTTTAGCTACTCAGGAGGCTGAGGCAGGAGAATTGCTTGAACCCAGGAGGCAGAGGTTGCAGTGAGCCGAGATCATTAACACACACACACACACACACACACACACACACACACACACACACAAATTAGCTGGGCAACTTGGGAGGCTGAGGCAGGAGAATCACTTGAACCCAGGAGGCAGAGGTTGCAGTGAGCCGAGATGGTGCCACTGCACTCCAGTTTGGGCGACAGAGCGAGACTCTGCCTCCAAAAAAAAAAAAAAAAAAAAAAAAAAACCCAAAAACTGTCCATTTTAATTTAGCTGGCTTTTTCTTTTAGTGGTTGTTCTAGGGATTACAATATCCTTTTCAGTTTACTTTGAGTTTATATTATACCATCTCACCTAAACTGTACTTTGTAGCCATCTACTTCCATACCTACCTCATACTTTATACAATAGCTGTGTGTATATATGATATTATCCACATATAAGCCCCACAATTCAGTGTAATAATTGTTGCTTTAAAAATCATATTTTTAAATTAAGAAAAATGTACTTTATGTTTGCCCATATATTTTCTATTTTCAGTTCTCTTCATTCTTGAAAATCCAAGTTTGCATATGATTTTTCCTTCAGTGTGAAGAATTTTTAGCATTTCTTGTAGAATAGGTCTACTGGCAATTTTCTTAGGTTTTGTTTATCTGAAAATGTCTTTATTTTGCCTTCATTCTTGAAAGATGTTTTGGCTGTATATAGAATTCTGGGTTGACTGTGTTTCCCTGCTACCTCCAACCCCAACACTTTAAAGATGTCATTACACTTGACTTTTTGCCTCCACTGTTTCTGATGACAAGCCAACAACAATTCCTAATTTTGTTCTACATATAAGATTTCTTTGTCTAGCCGCTTTCAAGATTTGTCTTTAACTTGGATTTTTAGCACCTGAGTGTGGTTTGCTAAGGTGTGGTTTATTTGTATTTATCCTGCTTAGGACTGACTAAACTTCTTCAATGTGGAAATTCACATTTCTCATCAAGTTTGGAAAATTTAGACTATTATTTGAATATTTTGTGATCTGTCTCCATCTTACCTCTTTCTGGGACTCCAATTATACCTGTGTTAGATCTTTTGATATTTTCCCACAGGTCATTTATTGGTGGGGTGGTCAAATCTGCTTTTAAGCCCACCCAGTGAAAAGCATGAATTATTCTGATACCCAAATCTTTTTAAAACACTATCCTTACTATGTCAGTATTTTAAGAATCTACAGGATGCATATAATGATGATATATATATATATATATATATATATATATATATATATATATATTTTAAACGGGTTCCTTCCTGCCTATTAAATACACACCAAGTGCTTTATCTTGGCACTCAAATCTTCAGTAGCTGTGTGTATTATTTGTGTATGTGAATGATTGCTATGATTGGCAGGCAGATCAGAGCTACATGGCTGGAGAGTGTGACGGAGTAATTCTCAAGGAGAGGAGAGGGGTGATTACTTGTGACCAAATACTAACACCCACTGTTTCCTCCCTGACAACTGCCACATCAACTGGCCTGTCCATGCTTCCTGTATTATTCTTTTACATCATGTTTGGGCTCTTATATAGAGTATGTCTGTGTTCTTTAAAGTCTGACAGGAGAGTGTTTATTTCCCCCAATTAAATTTTAATCTCTGTGACAACAAGGTTATAAACATGGAGAATACCAACAAATTCTGGAACAGATATAAACATGGGTGTTTCCTAACACTCATATCAAACCTAAAGTCAGATGCAAGATGTTTTGATGTGTATGGCTACTTGAAGACCTCTTTTCAGGCAAAAGAATGATGGGAAGGAAAAAGTGTGCTTGGTTGAAATAAAGGGTGACCATGATGGGCAGTTTCTGACTTTAGCACTGGATTAGGCTGCCCATTCTGAGTTATTACCATGATTTGTCAATGACAGTTCAGCGGTATGGAGACTACTGCATACTTTTTTTTTCTTTCTCTCTCTCTCTCTCTTTTTTTTTTTTTTTAACAGGGTCTTGCTCTGTTACCTAGACTGGAGTGTGGTGGCACGATCTCGGATCACTGCAGCCTCCACCTCCCGGGCTCAAGTGACCCTCATACTCAGTCTTCCAAGTAGTGGGGACTACAGGCGTGTGCCACCACACCCGGCTAGGTTTTGTATTCTTTGTGCAGATGGGGTTTTGCCATGCTTACTAGGCTGGTCTCAAGCTCCTGGGCTCAAGCAATCTGCCCAGCCTCCCAAAGTGTTGGGGTTACAGATCTGAACCACCACACCTAGCCTACCTTATAACTTTTGCATATTCAATGCATCTGTGACAGGGATATTACACTTTAATAGCTACCATCTTAAATCTCTTCAGACCCATTAATGCTATTTGAATTACTATCCTTATTCTTATAGAAAAAATTATTACAATAGCTCACCTTCACTTAATGGACTTCAGAAAAAAATGACTAACTGGGTAAGGTTTCTTTTAGACTTACAGAAAAATTTTTAGATGCTAATAAAGTATTTAATGACTGTTAGAGTCAGCACTACAGGATAAGTAAAAGTGAATAACAAAATTAATGCAACTTAAGTTTATAAGAAAAGAAACAAACCTCAAACTTTTTTATTCATAATTTATTTTCACACTTTGTCAATGATAATACTTTCAGGTACTATTATGTAAGTGTAATCAGCATTTCCCCTGGGCTTCTTTTTGCTACTACTTCATATGCTGGCAATTTTGCTAAAGGGCATTGCCCAGGAGAGGATGGGGAGATGTCTTCAAACCTATTTGGAAATAAAGCAAATAGTTCTGATAACTATACAGAGCTGAAACATATAAAGAAGCGCTTCAGGTTATCAGAATAAATGTATCATTCATGCCTTTGCCCATGTAAATGTCATAGGTGAAGTCGGGTACTTTGCTGCTATCAAGGTAGCAAACACAGGGAGGGACCCTCTGTTGTGCCTTGGTTCAGCCACATCTTTCCTGGGATGTCCTTGAGGGAGCTCCCTACACGAGGAACAAGAGAACGCAGGAGAACAGCATGTCACTCTAGCTAAATCTGTGATATACACTCCCCAGCCCTAGTCTCCTGAGAGGCACAGAACTAGGCTCCTGAGAGGCACAGAACTAGGCTCCTGAAAGGCATAAAAGGGGCAACATGTACAAACTCTGTGGCAGACCCTGAATTTTGTAGCCACCAAACCAACCATTCCTGCCATCATGAGCACCAGACTAGATCTGTGGGTCCCTGCTGGCAGTTTCCTAAGGTGCTTCAGCTGGGCCCAGAGGCACCACTTCCCGGAGCAGAGCTGAAGAGCCCCCTGCAATTGCCTATCATTCCACCAAAATGGACATCAGCATGGACAGCAATCCAAAGGGGACTTATTTGGCCACTTTCAAAAATACCATTTAGCGTTACCACATGGTTTCTAACTTGGTTCAATGGGACTCTGAGCGCCGTGTCCCCTTATGTAATCAAATGTGCAACTTTTACCTGTTTTATACATATAGTGTTCTTGTAACTTTGTCTTTAGAATAAATGTAGAAACCACCACTCTGGGGAAATGAGCATCTTCAAGTGTTGAGAAGCCCTGGAAAGAATATCAGAGGCCCTTGAAATCATCTTTTCAGATGTGTGGTTAGCTGTGGAGGGAAGAGGCCCCCTGAGATATTATCACCAAGTAAGACTTAGGATGGTCCATGACCTCTGACAGCATGGCCAAGCCTCATGCTAACCTAGTGCCACCTCCCTCATCCCCATGGTAACCTTAACGAAACAGAATACAAATACCACACAAAATGGTCGAAGGAAATGGAGAATCAAACTTCCCAAACCTTATGATCCTAGGCTTACTCCAGTGATATGAAACCTTTCTATTTGTCTTCAAGGATGAGATAGAAACTTTTTTCAGATCTTTTGCAATGATTCTAATTCTGAGTGGATCAAGAATCTGAAAAGACCAATGTGTACAAGTCTCAGATTGGATTCCATGGGAAGCAGATAGAGTTAAGGATGCAAATGGTTTTGGGAATTTCCCTTCCTTGAGGGGCCTGAGCTGTACTTTGTTCTGCTGAGAATGGCCTTCTCCAACAGCTGTGTCCCACTCTGTTTCCTGGGCCCTGAAGCAGCTCTTTATGTCCAGAGTGTCCTCAAGCTTCTCATGAGCCACTCTTGTTGGTTTTTATGCCCCTATCCACAGGTGCTCAAACCTGATACAAGGGGCCGGGAGAAAAGCTTTCTCCACACTGACCCAAGCTCCATTTTGGTCTACTTTCTCTTCACTCCTTCTTGCCTGTCCAAACATCTTCCCTTTCTTACAGTTAGGAGGCAAAAGCCCCTGTAAGTCAGCAGGTGCAAAGAGACTGAAATTATGGAAAGACCTTGTCCATCAGCCCAGCTCAGCCCATCCAAACACCAAGAGATAAGGGCTACTTGTCATTCACATGGAACTTTAGGTAACCCTTGACAGAGGGAACTCATCACAAGCTCCCCTTTCCCTGATACCACAAGCTCACATTCAGTACTTCCTACATTTCCAACTTCCAGATAAGATAATTTAAAAGCAAACTCAGGGCCTTGCGTGGTGGCTCACGCCTGTAATCCCAGCACTTTGGGAGGCTGAGTTGGGCAGATCATGAGGTCAAGAGATTGAGACCATCCTGATCATTATGGTGAAACCCCGTCTCTACTAAAAATACGAAAATTAGCTGGGCATGCTGGCATGCACCTGTAGTCCCACCTACTCAGGAGGCTGAGGCAGTAGACTCACTTGAACCCAGGAGAAGCAGGTTGCAGTGAGCCGAGATCGCGCCACTGCACTCCCGCCTGGCAATAAAGCGAGACTCCATCTCAAAAAAACAAAACAACAAAAAAAAGCAAACTCAGTCTTTGGTAAATGGATGCCTTGCCACAGGTTAAAATGAATCATCAGGGTGAAGATGCTGTGAATTCTTAAGAGAAAGCCCTGTGCTATTGTAGAGAAGTCTTTTTAGGTCTCAGGATCCAAAGTGAATTTGTTTAGGATTATAAACTTTTCTAATGGAAATATATAGTAGTGGTGGGGCTACCTACCACCTATGCTTTAGGGAAGCCACTGGGGTCATTCTGGAAGCCTCTTCCCATGGGATGGCTCCCAAGACATATGTGTCTGCATGGGCAAAGACTTTAGGTACTGAAAGCAAGACCATAGAGATCTCTCTAAAGAGGGCTGGATTCCAGGCTTTCCCACCCTAGCTTTTCTCCTGGTCTCTAGGGTCTCTGGGTTACACCCATAGCTTTTGTAGACCACAGATAACAATGGTAGGTAGGTAGAGACGAAGCACTTTGGGTTAACCCAACACTCCAGTTTATAATGATTTCTGGCTTGTCCTCATAGTGAATGTGGAGCTAAGTGATTAACAGCTACTTTGAAAATCAGCACCATGATACTCAATTCTTAAATGACAAGGGGGCAGATGCTAAGGCTGTAGGCTCTAAAAAAACAGCAAATGTTCCCCTTCTGTGGGGGGAAAAAGAGTGAGGAAAGAAGTGGCTTGCAAAGGTTTGCTAGTTTTGAAGATTAGCTTTTACCTTACATCACCCAACTCAAATTCCTGTGCTGCCCAGCCTGTGGGTAGGGCTTTGGCTTGAAGCTGCCAGATTACCTGGGAACTCTTAGCTTCTCAGCTGCTGTAAGCTGTGATGGCAGAACTCCCTCTTCTGACATATGATTTCTGTGCAAAGTTTGTTCTGTAATGCCTAGGAGTGCCTAGTACGGAGTATGGCTCAGCACCTCTGACTATTCACTTGACTCCTGTCTCCTGAATCAGTTCCTCCGGCAAAGGGTTGGTGGCATCATTTGACAGAAAAAGGGCAAAGCTTCTGTACTTTGCTCCTGACCAGTCATCTAATTCTTAATTTACTAGGTTCAGTATCGCCTTCATATGTTGATGTGGGGGTGAATTCATTTTCTATTGCTATGTTATAAATTACCCCATAGCAGCTTAAAACATCAAACATTTATTATCTCACAGAGCTTTTGTGGGTCAGGAATCTGGGAGTGGCTTAGCCATTGGGCTCTGGCTCAGAGCTTTTCATGAGCCTGCAGCCACACTGTCACCTGGCGCTGTACTCATCTAAAGCCTGAAGTGAGAATGGAGTCTGCTTCCGAGTTCACTCACCTCGGCATTAGCTAGGCCTCAGTTACTTGCAGGCGGTTGGACTGCAGGCCTCAACTCCTCACTTGTTGTTGTCTGGAGGCTTCAGTTCTTTACCACTGGAGCCTATCCAGAGCTGTTGACTACATGGAAGCTTTCTTCTCCCAGAGGAATTGATTCAAGAAAAAGAGTGAGGGACAGAAGCCAGTCTTTTTATAACCTAGTCCCTTCTGCCATATGCTGTCAGACACAGACCAATCCTGGTACAGTGTGGGAGGGGATTTTGCAAGGGTGTGAATACCAGGAGGTGGGGATTGTTGGGGACCATCGTAGAGACTGCCATCCACAGTGGTCATTGGAAGAAGAGCTTAGAATCAAATTCAGACACTGCTGTTGACCTGTCTTCATCTTTGGTGCCTCTCTAAAGTAGCCAGTGTGAATCTCAGTCTACAAACCCAGGTGTATAAAAATGAAACAGCTTTCATTTTGAGCCTTCCTGCCACTGGGCTTTAGGAAACTGTAACTTCCCTTTTTCTTGGGGGAGCCAAGGTATTGGGAGGGCTCTCCCTGGCTATGAGCATTTGTTAACCCATTTTCCTACTGTGATATCTAGTGTCCTGGGGGCTTTCTTCTGCTTTCAGGCTGTAGCTGGGAATTTATCAGCACAGCCATGTAGTATCTCATCTGCCTGGATGTTCCACAGCCCTTTCCTTTCTGAGGTCTGGCTGCTTCTCAGGTGGTTTTTCCTGGGAAACGGGAAACAGGTTGCCTCCACCATGGGACCCCCAGCCATCTTTGCTTGTTTTTACTTCCACATCCCAGAAAAACTCTTTTTAGGCTATTTCCTTCATTTTCTGACCAAAATGTCTTTCTTGAGAATTCTACCCTGACCCCAGGGGATTTAAACTTTAGAAACAAGCCCTGTAGAGTCCTAGGTTACTGTGACTTCTGTCTTGAAGCAATGAACACAGGACTGCCTACGTTCTTGAAAGGCCAAAACACAGGAAGAAAAGAAGATGAAATATCCTGCCATGCCAGTGTGCTTTCTGTCCTTCAGGTGACTGGACTGCACATTGCCTGGAGTCTCACCATCACGCCTTTGCTGTGCTGGCCCCAGGTTTGTCAGGCATATACACACCTGCCTGCACCTCTGAGTCATGTGCTTCAGTCCCTCTCTTGATCTTGAGACTTGTCTCCTTTCTGACACCTTTATTCCCTGACCTCAAGCTCCAGAGATCATCATTCCTCATCCAGCATTTTATAGAACTCCCTTTCCCTCATTGCTTATTCTCTTTAATCTGCTCAGCGTCAATTCAGAGATCACAAATTGACAGCCTATTTGCTGAATCTGTCCTGAAGATATAGTTTGACCCATGAAACTTCTTGTTTTTAATTTGAATTCATTGTCAGCATTTAACAACGGGCATTTCACATAAACTTGGGCTTCTGGTTTGCACTGAAAAGTCATATCTAGGAACAACAGACCCACATTCCCATGGAACAATAGTTGGCTGGTGCTGCAGCAGCCACCTTCCTTAGTTGGGTCCCGCTGTCTCCAGCTTGGCACTGTCTGCACCTGCCTGCTTTGCTCTTCTACCTGCTAGACCTGAGTCTGAGTCCCTTGCTCTAGTTTCTTGTGTAGTCACCTTGCCTCTTACAGGCTGATTGTCCTGGATGCTGCCCCTTTCAATCTAATGATTGCCTTACATTGGGCTAAACTGGATACAAAGAGAAGGAAGTGAAAACCATGTCATCTATGTAATAAAAACTAGAAAGGGCATTAAAAAGCAATTGGCCCTGTCAGCTAATTTCATCTAGAAATTTTCTGCTAGAAGTTCAATTTACTCTCCAATATTTATCTGATTTAGGGAAGCAAGTACAAAAGCCCTGGGGCAAGGGTGTAGGAGGGGGCAAAGTAAACAAGAGAGAAAGTAGTAGGAGATGAGACCAGGGAGTTCACAGGAGGCTAGGGTGTGACTGCGCAGGTGAAAGGAAATGGTCGGGTTCTGGTTTGCCAAGAGATTGGCATTTCCATGGGCTCCATCAAAATGAGGTCTCCCAATCCATTCTGCACTATGGGGCTGAATGGGACTCCTGAAGCTCACTTTTGAGAACACTCACAGGAGAAGATGTAAGCCCACCTTTGATTTCCCATGCTTCCCAGTCACCCTTATGCAGAACCTGTGATCTGAAGACTCAGTAAGCTGAGCAGCATGCCTGAAGTCATAGTCAGCAAGTCCAGGTTTAGGCCTTGGCATGCAGAATACAGAATTTCTGGATTCTCCAGGGATGACCTTTGCCCCAGAAGCTGCCCAGGATCATTAGGGAATTGCAAGACCTCTGGGAGTTCTCTCCGTGGAGTGGAGTCTTTCCCTATCTCTCTGTGGCTGTTCAGGGCAACCCGGCAATTGTATAACCCATTTTCTTGACTCATAGCCCTAAATTTCCTTCTGCCCAGTTCTTTCTGTACCTCCTAGTTTCTCCTCGTGACATCCCTGTGTCTAGAATGGCTCCAGTATGAGCAGATTTGGCTTTGGAGGCTGTTTTGCAAACCAAAATGAAGAGCCTGCTTTCACGTGGCTTGCAGGAACACCCTGCGAGTGAGCTTCAGCAGCAGCAGTTGCTTCATTCAATCCTAGGATACAACAAATGCTCCAAACAGGGCCACACATGCCTAGAAGTGCAGCCCGTTTCTCAGAGCCACCCAGCAAGTGGCCATTTAATCTCAATTGCTCCCCAACAGCGTGTGCCAATTAAAGAGGAAGCCAGCAGGGCAAGGATCACTGGCGAATCTTTTGAGGGAAGGAGACCCCAGGGCTGCCTAGCCAAAGGCTCTCCCACTCCATTCACACACTGTGCAAGAATGCAAACGGTGGGGCTGCCAGTTGGATCGAGGGCTGCCCCAGAAACGGGAGCTGAGATTCAGTCCAGATGGCAGCTAGAGTGGCAGCGCCACAGAATAGTATCCCCAGGGCTCGAAACTTCCAAAATGAGATTTACAGTTCTGGCCCGCCCCCTTTCGGGAGGAAACACCTGCTCCAGCAGCTTTGTGAACAGCCTCTTATTATCAACTTCTGTGCAGGGATCAGATTTTTGCAGCTAACTAGTGCCTGGTGTGAAATAAAAGCTATTTTGAGGTGGGAGGAGTTCTCAACCTTTCCTCTTGGAATTTTATGTCTTGATTAATTTCTCTCTCATCCATTATTTCCAGGTCTGCTTTCTTCCACAATTATTCCTTCTCTAGCTGCTTTTCCTTTCTAAAACTTCAGAACAGTGCTTTGGAGACCAAGCTAGGGCTTACTAGTAGTTCCCAACACTTCCTGCCCATCAGAATTATCAAGGGCACACAAACGCCTGGGCCACTTTCCAGCTCACTTAAGTCAGAATCTTTAGGGGTAGGTCCCTGGCATAGAAATATAAGTTCCTTAGCTGATTCTAATATGTAGCCAAGGTTCAGAACTACAGGCTACACAAATGATGCTTAAGAAGTAAGACAGAGTTGGACAGTCCTGATGAATTGAGGTTTAGCTTAATACCTGCCTGCAAGTCTCTAGAGGCAGGATTTAGTCCCAATGATGAGCTGTGAGGCCCTGGATTATTTTTTCTTGGCTTTTCTCTTGTTATATGAATGCTACATGTTCATTGAAGATTTAGAAAATGCAGAAACAGAAAAATCTGTAACCATTCAGAACTACAGTTAATATTTTGGTGTATATTTTAATGTATGTCTCTTTTAAGCTAATTTTTATGCACATGTACAGAGCTGCTTGAATGAAAAATGGGATCAAACTATGTACCCTAGTAACCCTTTTAATATTATGAGTCACTTTCTATGTGAGTAAATACAACATGGAACACAATCTAAATTGGTGGCGTAGCATTGTTTAATCGGCCTCCTATTAATAGATTTTAGGCTACTGTTCTCTTACAATAAACACCATGATGTCTACTCTTATTGCCAAATTTTTGCCCACATATCCATGATATTTTTCTGATCTTTTCTCTCTGCTCATTGACTGGGTCATCTTGCCTAGTCCCGTAGCTTTAAATATACTCCAAATTCTAATACGCCAAAATATATAGACAATTCAAAAATATTTTCTTCAAAAGGAGTTATTATGATGCTCCTCTGGCTGCCTATACCTCATCTCCTATCTGCTTCTTGTATGTTTGTATTTTTTTCATACCAGAAATCTAGACATCACCCTCAATTCTTCCTTAACTCCCACAGCAGAATCTTTCCCCATCAATCCCTGCACAGGACTTGTTGGTTCAAGTTCCACATTGTCCTGAATCTATCTACATCTTTGTATCTTCTGTCATCTCCTACTCTAAGCCACCCTCAACTCTCATTTGGACTAAAGTTTTCACTCTTGACCTTCTTATATCTTTTCTTCATATTGCTACCACAATGATCTCCCTTAGGCCTAAATCAGATGATGGCATTTCCCACTTTGCAGAGTTTCATGGCTCTCCATCTTCTAGAATAAAATTCACGACTTCGTATCATGATCCACAGGTCCTGCAGATCTAGCTCCCGCTTATCTTGCTAATCTCATCATTCTACTTCTCCACTTGATGACTAGGCTGTAGTCATACTTGTATTCTTTCTGTTCTTAAGTATGCTAACTTCTTTCCCCCCTCGGGACTTTGATACTTGCAGTGCAGCATCCACCTAATGCAAGGGGAACTCGTGCAAACATGAAGCTTATGTTTCTTGTTGTTCCACGAGTAATTAAATACTTTGATCTAGGAGTACTTTGACCATGAAATGGTGGCAGGCTAATTATTTAACTTGCAAGTAGGGTAAAATCTCAGACCCTTTACAATTATTGACATTCACCATGCCAGTGTTCTTGGGAGGAAACCCTAACTCAGAGGAGGTCAAATATGCCTGGCTGCTTACTGAACACATTGCTTTTGAACAGACCTGGCAAATCACTTCTCAAGTACTATAGCTTCCCCCATCCCCTTCCCCACTATACCCACTTTCAACTGACTATTAAACCATACTGCACTAAAAATTTCAGCTCTAATCAATGGAAGAAGCAGGAGTGATTATCTCTCAACGCTCATAGCAGTCCTATTTGGCCTATGAGTAAAGTGGGTGGCTCCTGGGGAGAAATGTTGGCAATCATGGCTTTTCACCAAACTAGACACAGTGAAAACTATTTAGGAAGTGCAACAGATTGAAAATGTGACAGATTTGACGAATGCTTGCTTTTCTGTATGAATTTCAAAAGGAAGCCAGGCACAATTCGTTTTCTTACAGGAAGAAATGCAGTATGCATTTCTGAATTCTCCAATGTATGCTCACAACCTGGTGAGAAGCAATTTGGATTTGGTTACTATCAAAAGTTGTTTTTCACATTGATATTATGATGACCTCCTTTTCAGAAGAAGCAGGCAGGGAAGACTGGAGAACTCCAGTAGCACATATGACCAGCTGAAGATGGTTACTTCACTTGTTCCTATCAGTTCAATTTGGGGAAATAATTTGGGCAAAGATTATGCAGACAGGAAACATTACTGCTCAGGGTGCTATTTGTTTCTTAGAATTTTATCATGCTTTTTAACAAAGACAAGTGCGAACTGGTGACTTTACCTCGTGTGTCTAAACTAAGACTGCCTCTAAATGCTGCCCAGCTGCCTACATGTATAGTTCCATAATCCTTGGCTTGTCTGACCCCCTGCCTTCTCTTTCCTGTGAATAGACAAAGACATGGCCAGCCTAACCCTGCTGTCTGCTCTGGGGTGGGCAGTGTAGCTGAATCCATGGATCTAAATTCATTATCTGATTTGAGACAGACAATGAATGGGCAAAAGGGGAAATCGTGACAGATGGCGATAGAGCACACAAATAGACGGTGATGCCAGGAAAGGATGTCACTATCTTCTCAAGACTGCTTCTTGAGCTGGGTGCGGTGGCTCATGTCTGTAATCCTAGCACTTTGGGGTGGGTGGATCACTTGAGGTCAGGAGTTTGAGACCAGCCTGGCCTGCATGGTGAAACCCCATCTCTACTAAAAATACAAAAATTAGCCCGGCATGGTGACAGGTGCCTGTAATTCTAGCTAGTTGGGAGGTTGAGGCAGGCAGGAGAATCGCTTGAACTCAGGAGGCAGAGGTTTCAGTGAGCCGGGATCGTGCCGCTGCACTGTATATAGCCTGGGTGACAGAGTGAGACTCTGTCTCAAAAAAAAAAAAAAAAAAAAAAAAAAAAATTGCATCCTGGAACAAGAGAATAATACAGTTAGGTGTTTGTGGTGCCAAACCATGGCAGATTCTGGGAGAAGCCCCTGGATTTGCTTTCCCTTGAGAAAATTTGGACTGAAGCTAGAATACAAGGTATGCTAATTACTTGCTTGATCGATTGACAGGGTTTCACTCTGTTACTCAGGCTGGAGTGCAGTGGCGCAGTTAGTTCACTGCAGACTCAAACTCCTGGGCTCAAGCAGTCCTCCCACCCCAGCCTCCCAAGTAGGTAGAACTACAGGGTCATGACTGGCCCAAGGAATAGTTTAGAATTCTACTAGGTTAATTAGAGAAAATATACCAATCAATACCCCTTTGGTCAACCTGAATGATAGCCGGCTGGATCATTATTTGGGTAGCTTTTGTTTGTTTTGGTTATGTTTGTGATATTGGTTCTTTTGTAGCCCTTAGCTTTGAACTTGCATGTACCTGGCAGCTGATACATTGTAATGTTGTAATTCAGGGTGGCATCTAGGTAAAGATATAAAAAAAGTTGCATCTTACTGCTTACACAGTGTCTCAGAATTCACTTTGCTTTTTGACTATACCAGATGTGGATGTGGATGAAAAACCACGCAATCAAGCATTCAGGAATCAGAAGGGTGTCCACGAGGGTGAATATCTATGTGATATGGTCACCCCATCCCACTGGCTCCCCTGGAACTTTGGGATGGCAGATGGGTGGTGCTGTATAGTGAAACCTGGAAGCTTGGGTTTGTGAGAACTTGTTTCTTGGTTGCAAGGGTACGATCATGGCCTGGGACCAGTGGAACTCAAAGTTTACTGAGCAGTGGCCTTTAATGACCACCTCAAGAAAAATAAGTGATATTTGAGACAAAGGATGTTTTTGCTTGGAAGGTTGGGGAAATGACACCATTATATTAACTGATGTATGATGTAGTAAGCATTACTTTAATCTCTGTAATCATTATAGAGTATAATAAAAGATTTCTAGCTTCATGTATAGAGCTAAATGAAAATCAAGCCAATGTAGCAGATGATCTCCAGGATGAACAGGATGAAAAGATGTTTCGGGAAGTAGTCTTAAAACCTCCAATTGATGTAATTCCCATCAAAACTTGCCAAAAGACACCATGGAGTTGAATGCTTCTATCGATATCTATTAAAAATGTGCAAACAATGGGTGGGGAGGGGGGAGAATATAGAAGGGAAGAGTGGAACAATTGGTACCGTATTATATATCAGAACATTTGTGAATGGGGCAGAGTGTTGTTAACATGCTTTGCAGAAATAATCCCAACTCTTCATTGGAGGATGTAGATCTTAGTGGTTGTCTGTATTTTAGCATATTTATTTTGTTGTACAACAAATATGGTGGAAATTACTATATTAAGAATAAGAAAATACCTCAAACATGTATCAACATGTTTTAATGGGGATCAGGAAGTGAGCTGGAAGGAGGTTAGCAGCTGCTTCTGTAGTATTTCCTTGAGCCTCAGGGATAGCTGAGGATCTTCTTGCAGCATTAACTCAAAGAATTGTTGGGATGATATGCTACTGATAACATAAAATCCATCTGAGGATTATGTACAGGTGTCTAGTCTAGACGTGCATGTTGTCAAAATTTGTTATTGAATAATGAATAATTGATATTGAGATGCAGCTGCCCTAAAGAATCAAGACTAGTCATATGCCTGAGGGGCTATAAGGCCAGCTGGCATAAAGCCGAAAGAGCTCAGAGCCCATGGCTTCCCTGAGCTGGGGTCAGCTGCAGTCACTCAGTCTTGTCTCTTATGACCACACATGTTCCGAGTTCAGAATGGCTGGGACACCAGCAGCTGTGCCCAGGAGTCACAGGACCTATGCTCTGCCATTGCTGTGCATGCCAGGATATTTCATGCTCTCGATCCTTTATTAAAGCTAAACACACTTGGTGCTAGTTGAGGCCCGTTGTGTCTTATGAGATTGTCTATCTGAACCCAAGTCTACAGGGGATAGTAGAATAGATATTGCAGTGACTTTATTATGTATTTTATATTGTTTTATTCTTAGTCGTAGTATTCATAGCCACAAGGAACAGTTAATGGAAAGTAGAAAGTATGAGGAAATTGATTTTGAAATATATGTTTAAAAAGAAAAATGATAATTCCTCAAATTTGCTTCAAGATGCTCTGCCTAGAACTGTAAGTTGCACTTATCTGATCAAGATCTTTATATAGCAGATCAACATGTCTCTCTGCTTAAGCAACCAGTGCTAAAAAGGAAATATGGTGAAAATTACTCCAATTTGGCTTTCTATTTATTGGGAATAAATACTATGCACATCTGTAATATGGTATTCATAGAGAAATACTTGCAAAAAGCAGCCTAAAACTTTCACTCAAATCTTGCCTGTCATTTAAAAAAAATCATGAAGGTTGTGATAAATATATATTTGGTATTACATAGAGGAAAACAACACACAGCTGGGCCCTTGGGAAGGTGGAGGGTGGAAGGAGGGAGAAGATCAGAAGAAATAACTAATGGGTACTAGGCTTAATACCTGAGTAATGAAATAATCTGTACAACAAACCCCCATGACACATGTTTACCTATGTAACAAACCTGCACATGTACCTTGAACTTAAAAGTTTAAAAACAAGTAATATATTTGATCTTTCTCCCTGGTTCCTGGCACACAGCTCCTAAAAACCCTGGGAATTCCCAGAGTGATAGGAGTAACTTTACTATGCTAATGAGATGACACATGGCTAAAGGGTTCACGGATAGCTTTAAGATGGAGCTGGTTGCGGAAAGAACAACTGTGTGATCAGAGGGCTGGAACTTTCAGCACCACCCCCAGCCCTCCAGGGCCAATGACTTAATCAATTATTCCTATGGCACTCCATTAAAAACTCCTTAATGACAGGTTTGAGAGAGTTTCCAGGTTGGTGAATGTATCTATGTGCTGGGAGAATGGTGCACCCCAGCTCCATGGAGACAGAGCTCCTGTACTCGGGACCCATCTGACCTTGTTCTGTATACCTCTTCATCTGGCTGTTCATCTGTATCCTTTGTAATGTCCTTTAGAGTAAACCAGTGATAGTAAATAAAGTGCTTTCCTGGGTTCTATGAGCTGTTCTAGCAAATTTATAGAACAAAGAGTGGGGAGGGTTTGTGGAAAATTTTGATTTGTAGCTAAGTTGAACAGAAGGGTGGGTCACCTGGGGACTCAATACTTGCAACTGGCACCTGAAGTGAGGGCAGTTTTATGGGACTGGGCCCTTAAACCTGTGGAGTCTGTTAACTACAGGCAGTGTTAGAATTAAACTGAATGGTAGGACACCCAGTTAGTGTCTGGATAGTTGGGTAATTTAGTGTAAGGAAAAAGCCCACACATTTGGTGTCAGAAGTGCTTGTGGGTAAAAATACCCCAGAATCTTATAAAAAGAAGTCAGTTGATTTTATCTCAACACACAATAATTCTAAACATCTAATATGGACTTCTATTCTTTACTAACAAAGATCATCCAAAAGTACTTGAAGCACTGAACATGAGTCATGAAACATCATGAAACATTTTGAGAGAGCAAAAATTATTTCATTCAAGTCCCAGCTCTGTTGTTACCTTTCTAGGGCCAGCCTGAATGACTGTGTCTTCCCCGGGCTCCTTCCCCTTGGTTATCTTCCACTCTAGATATTGGGATTCTTTTTCTCATTACCCCCTTCTGTTTTGTGGCTTATCATGTTCCCCCCCTATAATGTGAGCTTCATGTGGGCAATGGCAATCTCTCTTGTTTCACTACTGTGTCCCCATAGTGCCTAAGAATATTGTCTGGAACATGATAGCCATTCAATGACAATTTGAACATATCAAATATATCTTAATCCCCCCATAAAGGTAGTTATTCTGTAACAATTAACAAAAATGGAGTATGATATGCATTTTTCCTGTAACACGGTATCTTAAAAAATGATGGCATGACACCAAGTATTTATATAGTCAGATCATACATACTATGCTTTGCAGTTAGACTACTTATGGTTCTATTTCATTGATTTAAACATATACTGGACTTTAAAACCAAAGACTGTGGAAACACTTTGCTCAGATCTCCTGCTGAGGGGAGTGTAGCTGACTGACAACTCTAGCTACTACTTCTCTGGACGTGCCTCTGCATTTGGAAAGAAAGCATGCTCCCAGCCAAAGACCAAACATGACAGGATCCTAGTGGGCTTTTTTTTTTCTTTCTTTTTTCTTTTTTCCTTTTTTTTTTTTAGATGCACTGTCACTCGGGCTGGAGTGCAGTGGTGCAATCTCAGCTCACTGCAACCTCCACCTCCCGGGTTCAAGGGATTCTCCTGCCTCAGCCTCCTGAGTAGCTGGGATTACCAGCGCCCACCACCATGTCCAGCTAATTTCTTGTATTTTTAGTAGAGAAGGAGTTTCACCATGTTGACCAGGCTAGTCTTGAACTCCTGACCTCGGGATCCTCCTGCCTCGGCCTCCCAACCTAGTGGGCTTTTCTAACTGGGAGCTTTTGCTTGAGGACTCCCCATTGACTGAGTTGAAAGTTTCTTGGAATAGCACTGCAGTCTTCTACTCTTCCTATTCTTTTCTTTATTCTCTCTGAGAAATTCAGCAATGGGAGACATTGGCCAAAAATTGGAGGATAAGAGGAAGGGAAAGGAAGGCCAAATGTTCCTCCTGTGCTCTGTTTCCTGTAGCACCGCTAGCAACATCTGTATCTCCTCTAGGGCTCCATCTCCCTCTGTGGTCCTGCATGCAACTAAGCTCTCCCCATTGAGTGAGCCTTTAGCCCCATCCAATGGTCACTGTAATCAAATTTTTATTGGCTTAGGGATTGACAAACATACAGTGGAACAGAAGGGAATTCAGAAAGAAATCCTTCTTTATGTAAAAATTTAATATGTCAAAATAATTAATAGGTTTGTAAGAGATTATATAATAAATGTTACGCTGGAAAATGCATGTAGACTTATCTTACTCTGTATAAAAAATCAAATAGATTCAAGTCTTAAAATGTAGTTTTTTTAAAGTAAAAAATCTTACAAGCAAATGTAGGAGAGTACAGGTGCAATCTGGGATGCTGGAATGGTTTGTAACTGTGTTGTTACTTATCTATTGCTGCGTAACAAATTAGTCCAGAATTTTAGCAGCTTAAAACACCAAGTGTTTATTATCTCAAAGTTTTTAAGGATCAGAAATCTGGGAGTGGCTTAGCTTGGGGGCTCTGGTTCAGAGTCTCTCATGAGGTCGCAGCCAAGCTGTGGGTCAGGCCTGTAGTCATCAGAACACTCAACTGGGGCTGGAGGATCCACTTTCAAGCTCGCCCTTGGGGTTCCTGGCAGCTTTCAGTTCCTCGCTGGCTGTTGGCAGGAGGCCTCAACTTCTCACCATGTGGACCTCTCCATAAGGCTGCTCCCATTATGGCAGCTTGCTTCCCCCACAGTGAGAGATAGAGAACACAAGCGAGCATGCACCTAAGATGAAAGCTTTAGTGTTTTTGTCACCTAACCTTAGAAGTGACATCTCGCCACTTTTGCCATGTTATATTCATTAGAAACAAATCACTACGTCCAGCCCACATGCCAGGGGAGGGGAATTAAGCCCCACCTGATGGAAGGAGTATCAAAGAATTCATAGGTACCTCTTCAATAGCACCACTAAGAAGAGAATCTCGAAAGCAATAAAAGAAAAAAACTGATTATATGAAAAATAAAACATTTGCATGGCAAAATACTATAAAAGTTCATAGACAAGAGACAGCTTGAGAAAATATTTGCAGTGCAGATAAGGGTAAATCTCTACAATATATAAAGAGCTCGTAAAATTTGACAAGAAATAGACAACCTGCTAGACAAATATGCAAAGGATATCAAATCAGTTAGAGATTGTGCTTGACTGCTGGTGACAGAGCCGTGCCTGTAGTGGCTTAAAGACTTGAGGGTGTGTTTGCTTTTGTAATAGGTCCAGAGGGTGGAGGTTGCTGGCATTGGTTCAGGTAACCAAATAATTTCTATTGGCTTAGGGATTGACAAATAAAGAGAACTCAGAGATTCTCTGAGTTCTTCTGTTATATATATATGTATATATACGACAGAATATATATATATATAACAGAATATATGTATAAAACAGTATATATAAAACAGAATATATATATACACACACACATACATACATACATATACATACACACACACACACACCTCACATGTCAAATTATTGAATTGCCTGAAACCCTAGTCAGTGACTTCTGTTTACATCCTATCCAAAAATCTAGAACTAAGCAGAGAATACTTTTCATCCAAACAATAGAAAACCCAATTAAAAGAAGATAGAGAATGAGAAAAATTCTTTGCACGAAAGTCCTGAGGTTAGAAAGGTCCCAGTGTTAATTCAGTGGCTCCCTGCCAAGATTTATCCCAACTATTTCTATTTTTGGCTTTGCCTTCCATTGAGTACTTGCTTTTTGTTCCTAGGTATTCCCTCATGGACACAAGATGGTATAGCTGCAAGCATCATTTATCTAAACAGCAATACCAAGGGCTAGAAAAGGCAACTCTGTCTTCCACACCGGAAGCAATTGCGACAAGGGTAACGGAATTATCATGACTGAGTGACTGCATAGACCAGAGAGTCTCAGTGGGTGGGCCAGTGCTGAAATTGTATGCAGTTCTGAGAGTTTGATCCTCTTGGTCCTAGCCTGGGTGGGACTTGGGGTGCACGGAGCCTCCTAGTCTATAGGAGCATGAATGGAATAATGGAAGCATTTAAAAGGTGCCATATAGAAAGTATATTATGTGTGGGGCCTTGTTATGTAAAAGGATGGGAAGCAATGGCTGAAAGGTATCCACAGTTCACCCCAGGGTGAGAGAAATTTATGGAACACTGGCCACCAGAGCTGGGACAATACTCTGGTCTTATTAGCAAGGAAAAGGAGGAGGCAATCAAATGTTCGCCATACCTATAAAAGGGCTAGAATCAGATCTAAATATTCTGTTGAGTATCATTAGAAACAAGACAATACAGCTATTGCTTCAAAGTGGTGAAGACCCAGAAACTTATCCCCAATAAAACTGTTGCAGGTTGATGTCACTAGAAAGCAGACACTGAGATGAAGATTAGCAGATGATAGTTTTATTAGGGATCAGTACACGTTGGGGAAGGGAAGGAAGCAGAATTAGGCAAAGATACAAGTTGGGCTGCAATGCAACCCTAGAAAAGGCTTCAGTGGACCACAAGGGGAACTCTGAGGTGGGATGGCGCTTTGGAGTTGTCCCACACTGCAGTGAAGGACTGGATCTTTATACTCCCATATGGGCCAGTCATTGGGTGCTACAGGCAATTTTCTAGCTGAGGGCAATTTCTGGGGAAGATACATTTGCCAGCAGCACTCCTAGATGCTAGGGGAATAAGTTCTTCAGTCTTGAGGGCAATCTGGGGGCCACATCTCAGCATCTAGCACAGAAACTTATTTATCCAACAAATATTTATTCAGTACCTACTATGTGCTGTGTAACCATTCTAGGCACTTGCCATGTATCAGTAAACAAAAGAAACAAATATTCCTGCCTTCATCCACTTATTTTCTACCTGGGCAGATAAATCATAAATGTAATAAATAAATTATGTAGTTGTGAGAGGTGACAGAGTGCTAGCAGCCCTCGCTCGCTCTGGGCACCTTCTCGGCCTCTGCGTCCACTGTGGCCGTGCTCGAGGAGCCCTTCAGCCTGCCGCTGCGCTGTGGGGGCCCCTCTCTGGGGCTGGCTCCCTCTGCTCCCTCTGCTAGTGGGAAGGTGTAGAGGCAGAGGCGCCGGTGGGAGCCGAGGCCTGCTGGGCTTGATTGAAGGCTGGGTCCCATGCGTGGACCGCCGTTCCTTCTTCACGGGGTCATTGGCCACGATGGCAGGTCTCCATCTCTTTCTCGCTTCCCCTCTTTTCCTCTTGGTTGTCTGGGACGAGCTCCCTCTGGGCTGCCGGAGTGCCTAGGCTAGGTGCCACAAAGTCTGGAGGCGAGTGCCAGTGAATGGTGAAGCCGGATGGGCTTCTGGGACGTGTGGGGACTTGGAGAACATTTCTGTCTAGCTAAAGGATCGTAAATGCACCAATCAGCACTCTGTGTCTAGCTAAAGGTTTATAAATGCACCAATCAGTGCTTTGTATCTAGCTAATGGGGTAGGGACTTGGAGAACTTTTCTGTCTAGCTAAAGGATTGTAAACACACTAATCAGCACTCTGTGTCCAGCTAAAGGTTTGTAAATGGACCAATCAGCTGGATGTGGGTGGGGCCAAGTAAAGGAAGAAAAGCAGGCCACCCAAGCCAGGATTGGCAATATGCTCGGGTGCCCCTTCCACGCTGTGGAAGCTTTGTTCTTTGGCTCTTTGCAATAAATCTTGCTGCTGCTCACTGTTTGGGTCCACCCCGCCCTTATGAGCTGTAACGCTTACTGCGAAGGTCTGCAGCTTCACTCCTGAAGCCAGCGAGACCACTAACCAACTGGGAGGGACGAACAACTCTGGACGCGCCACCTTTATGAATTGTAACACTGACCATGAAGGTCTGCAGCTTCACTACTGAAGTCAGTGAGACCACGAACCCACTGGGAGGGACGAGCATCTCTGGATGCGCCACCTTTATGAATTGTAACACTCACCGCGAAGGTCTGCAGCTTCACTCCTGAGGCCAAGGAGCCCACGAACCCACCAGAAGGAAGAAACTCTGGACGCATCTGAACATCTGAAGGAAGAAACTCTGGACACACCATCTTTAAGAACTGTAACACTCACCGCGAGGGTACGCGGCTTCATTCTTGAAGTCAGCAAGACCGAGAATCCACCAGTTCCAGACGCAGTTGCATATCAGGGTCTGGCCAAGAAAATAAAAACCATCCTGGAATCTTCAGAAAGAAGGTGTTATAAACATGGGATTAATACAAATGTTGAAGGAGCTGGAGAGCCAAGTGAGCAACAACTGGAAACTGCTGCTATCTCTAGGGGCCAGAAGCACAAAAGGAAGAGGAAGGTTTACCAGAGCCAAGAAGTTAAGGCTATTGGAGTGGGCGCGAGGCTCAGTCTGGAAGGCACTGGACCACAGAGGAAGGGGATACGTGAAGGGAGATGGAGCCAGGGAGGGGACATAGAAGCTATTGGAAGTGCCACAAGAAGTAGAGGAGAGCAAGCACCCCAGCCTTCAGCCTTTCCCTGTCTCCCGCCCTTCAATCTTCAAGTGTCTCCCATTTGCTGAAGCTCCCAGAAGCCAGAGGGCAAGGCAGACTGAAAGATGTTCCCTGTGACACAGGTCAGGGGAAGGATGGGAACTCATCAGAGAACAAACCATCATTGAACGACATAGTACACTGAAGAATGATAAGTACTACGGAAAAAAGAACACGAGTAATGTAAGGGAGCTGGGAGTGTTAGAATGGAGGGGAGCAGTGAGGTCAGGGAAGACCTCAAAGTGACATTGAACAAAGAATTAGGTGAGGAAGTAGCCAAGTGATTGTCTAGGGGAAGAACACAGTATCCTGGAGAGAGAAGAGGTAGAACAAAGGTGTAAGGTGAGGTGAAAAGGTGCCACCCACCCATGTTGGAGGAAGAGTGGGGTGGGTGGGAGGGTGGAGCAAAGCCAATGAGTTGTGAGCAGCAGCAGATGTGGCTGGAGAAGAATGGGAGCCAGCGAGGTAGTGGGGGCATCATCGAAGTTTGACTTTTCTTCTGAGTAAAATCAGGAGATATCGCATGATTTTAGTCAAAGGAGGGACTTTCAAATAAGTGGTTTAAATGCAGATCCTTTTCCAAATGGGTGGATTGAAAGCATACCGCCTACAGACTCTTAACTAAAAAAAGACTACTAGAGACTGTAATTTAGGAAACAATTCAGGAGGAAGTGGAGAGCTGCAATGATGGGTAAACTCTAGAGTAGACTAGGTAAGTATTAATTGAAGAAATGTTTTAAAAGAATGATCTGGAATTTGAATTCTAGCTGATTTCAATATGGAGGTAGAGCAGCAGGTGGTAGGACTAGCAAGGTATAAAAGCAGGTATGATTCTTGTTTTGGGGGGAAGATATATGTATTATCTTCCCCATTAGGAATGTATATGTGGGTTAAATATTTAAAGGTTAAAAGCTTAAGGGTAAATCACTGAAAGAATCAACGTAGAACTTTCTAATTTGTAGAAGAAACTGGAACTAAGGAGATCTAATTCAACAGGAAAGGAAAGACCTAATTCAACAGGCAGGAAAGAGGTGTGTGTGGGTGGTAGAACTAGTATAAGAAACAAAAAGCTTAGAAAAGAAAAACAACAAAAATAGAATGTTAAACATAGTTACCATTTGATCCAGCAATTCCACTCCTAGGTATCTACCCAAGAGAAATGAAAACACATGCCCACACAAAAAGTTGTACACGGACATTCATAGCAGCGTTGTTCATAATAGCCAAAAGATGGAAACAATTGAAATGTCCATTGATAGATGAGTGGATAAAATATATATATACTGGAATATTTAGTCATATAATAAAGTACTTTAAAGAAATTAAGTACTGCTGCATGCTACAGCATGGATGAACCTTAAACGTTATGCCAAGTGAAAGTATCTAGTCACAAAAAGACCACATATTCTGTGATTCCACTTACGCGAAATGTTCAGAATAGGTAAATCTATAGAGACAAAAAGTAGATTGGTAGTTGCTTGGGGAGGGTAGGATGAGAGCCATGGAGGTGATAGTTAAATGGTAGAACTACAGACAGAAATGGACAGGACCACAATAGTGACAGAAGGATTAGTATCTCTGAGTTGCTCTTACTGTTGGGTGAGGTTCATTCCCATGCATCTTTCACAGAGCCTGACATAGGGCATTTTGCTAATTCATTCATTAAACATTGATGGGGCACGAGGAAGTGCTGTGCACTAATGATGCAACAGTGAGTGTGATGGACCCATCTCTGACCTCGCAAGAGCACTAGATGGCTGTAGTCTCTTGAAGTGTTCACTGACTGAGAAACCCAGGGAGGTGTTTAATTAGAATGGATCTCCAATGCACAGGGTGTGTGGGGACGACCTGAGCAGAGAGAACGCCAGGCTACCATTTTAATTATACGTTCAATGCTGGTGATGTGGCATGAATTCTGTTTATCTTTCAAAATGTTGCTGCATACTTCTTTTGTTTCACATTCCTTGAGACATAGGCATTCTCAGTTACTTGCAAAATGTTTAAAAACAAGGGCTTTGGTGGAGAAACAAAGCTGACAAAGATTTCTCTGATTTGATTACTCGACCAAGATTTAGCCTATTTTGATTTATACTTGAAAATGCAGATTCAGGTGTCCAAAGGCTCCGTCCTGGCTCTACCTCTGATTTAATTTCTGTGATTTTTTGCAAAGGTGACTTAGTCACCCTTGAGTGCTGAAGGCTGTATCAGCTCCAAGTATTTTTCACATCAAGTTGGCATCCCTTCAAAAATAGAAAACATGAAAACACTTTTTTTTGATGGCAACAAGTTAATAGATTAATTTTCATTATTTCTAGCCCATAGTTTATAACCTGATCATGAAAATGAACCCCGGCTAATCTATTCTTTCTCTAGGGAGTCTGCTATTTATAGAGATTTGCATCCCTGTTGGGTTTTGGGGTTTGTTTGCCTCTCCTTCCTGTTAAGGGGAAGGCTCTTGCCAGTAACGTGCCGAGGGGCAGTTGGGCATGTGCCGTGTTCTGTTCCATTTGACCTTACCTCTCTGGCCATAGCTGTCTGGACCTTGAGTAAACTGACCCAAGTGTAATCCAACTATATACTAGTCAAAGACCTGAGTGACCTGGGTTGAAAGGATCAGCAGAGCCAATCAGATTCCTTTTTGGAGGGTGTGGTGTTAGCTAATAGAGATGGAGGCAGACAGTAGGAGGAGGAAAGAGGAGAGAACATGCTGGCAAACTGAATGGCACCATGACTAGCAAAGCAATGCAGTTATGAGGGGGGAGAAAAGGAGGTGTTTAAGGGCAGTGAGCCAAGTGTCAGTCATGCTTAGGTGTATGTGTATGACAGTGTCACTGTTGGCAGCCTCACTGCTTCCTAAGTCTCAGACCAAATTTGACCAAGTGTCCTGACTGTGCTAACAGATGTCTCCCAGCCTGTCTGGAGTGGGAAGAAGTCTTTCTTGCTTTCCCCTGACAAGTCTATCAGTACTTGTATGAAAGGAACCCTCCCAAGCAAATGGGACATATTAAGGTTGGGAGGTGGCACTATCCATTTTAAAACAGGGAACTCCCAGAGGAGAGATGTCTATCTATTGAGCACGGTGCTGGTGACATGGACTGTTGGCTTTCTGATTTTTAATGCCATCTTCATGCAAGAGTGGAAGGTCCTCTTAGAGTCCTCCTGACCTATCCCATTTTAAGCACTAATACCCCCAAACAAAAACCACTTCAGTTGCTAATAAACCCATCCTAAAATATTGATATAGATAAGATACACTTAGTTCCACACACATCCCAATCATAATGCTGAGACATTGCCAAGTCAGTCCCTCACAGCACTATCACCCCAGCCTGTGTAGCAGCGCTGTGTAGTACAGGCACGTGGCCCTTTGGGATTCCATTTTCTTTTGTGAGCATGCTCACCTTGTGCCCACCTGTTATCTCAGATCATGCACTTTCATGCACATAAGTCCTTTGTGCTCAATGGCCATCTATTGTGCTGCATTCAACCCAGGCTCATTGAGAATGCATTCTAGACCAGACACTGTGCCACAGAAGTCTATTTAAAGTATTCACAGCTAGAGGGAAGGCAGTCAATTAGTTGGTTTATTCCTGGTGTGTGTCTTCCCATCTCTAAAACAAGGAGTGCAGAAGTGCCTACTCTTCCTCTATTGTGTAATGAATGTTGTTTCCTCAGTATCCAAAGTGATAAAATATCCACTCAACATATTTCTTTTGCCTGTGCTAGGCTGGAAGTCTCCATAGTGGAGCTGGCTATTACAAACCAGGTACCCAACTACAGTACTTTAGAGCGGGCATTGGACTGCTCTGTCCTCTCTCCCTGGCCACCTCATTGCAGAAGAGGAAGTAAAGTGTTTAGAAAACAACTTCAAGTAAAGGGTGGGAGACAAGTACCTCCATGATGTGTGGACTGTCATCACGGGGCTAAAGGTTGCTGCTCTAGGGATTCATTTGTTCATCAAAGGCAAGTGCTTCCATGGTGCCAGGTATCATTGCAGGGCTCTGTACATCAGTGAATGAGATGGACAGGTGCCTGCTGTCTTGGACCTTTCCTAGGGGGCACCTGGCAAACATAACAAAATGCTGAGTGTGGTGAAGTTTGCCTCACTTGCTGAGAACAAAACATGTTAGTATCTCCAGCTCTCCACTCTGAGGGACCAGCACTCACTGCATGCTTTCTATGAGGGGTCAGTCCAGTAGTAGGCCATGTCTCCAGCTAGAGATGGCTTCTGGAGAGAACAGGGCTGGTGATGCCCCTAACTTTGGATTTGGGTTTCTCTATCATCCAGGCTCTATCTGGGTTATTTCCCAGGGGAGACATTTCCCCACCTAACCTGGACCAAGGGAGGCAAACCTCCAGCTCCGCCCTTCCCAAGGGTGGAGCTGGGATATACCAAGGGTGTGGTCCCTCCAAGTCAGGCCCCTTCTCTCTCACACATGACAGTTCGTCATGGGTGTACCCATGAAGTGTGCACATCAAGGCTTCCCAGCCTGGGTCTAAAGCATTGAAAAAACTACACAGTTTTATTTCTACTGCAGCTATAGGTTTTTCCAAAAGCATTTATTCACTGCAACCTTGTGTGGCTTTCCTCTCTTGCCTTTCCCTCTTTAGGTCAGGCCCTTGTTTCTCTCTGAGTGAGATGAGAGCATCCTAGCTGGCCTTCACATCTAACCTGGTCCCCTCCACAGAGCTGGGAGAATTCTTACCCTTAGGCGTTTCCACACCAAGTTCTTTTGTGTTTCTGGGTTGCTGTGTGCACTGTTTGGTTGAATGCTCTCCTTCACTTTCCATGCCTCTCTTCTACCCCCTACATCAGGGAACATCTTTTATCCTTCAAAATCCACCTCCATCCCACCTCCTTGGGGAAGCCTTTGCTGATCTTGTGACAAAGCTGTACACTTATCAGGGCTGGTTCTTAACCCTAACACATTGCCACCCAGGTTGTGATGGTTTGGTCATATCCTTGAGGCAGGATTCACATCTGGCCCATCCTCATCCTCATCGGGCAACCCCATGGGTCAAACATAAAGAGTACTGTTTCAGTTCAGGCTCCTCCCCAAATCAGACTCCGAGACAAGGCTTCAAGTTCAAGTAGTTTATCTGGGAGGTGAGCCCAGGAGGCAACAGGCAGGGAGCTGGGAAAACCAAACAGAGGAGGGGAGAAAGTCAGCGCAGGAGGTGTGATCAAGCCAGTGACAGCTGTGGGTACCCAGAGCTTAATCTCCTGCTGGGGAGCCTGGGGACAGTGCAGAATGCTGTGTCCATTAAGCTGGGTCATGGTACCCAGATGTTTGGTCAAACATTCTAGATGTTTCTGGGAAGGTGTTTTTTTGGATGAGATTAACATTTAAATTGGTGGACTTTGAGTAAAGCAGATTATCCTCCAACATGTGAGTAGGCCTCCTCTGATCCACTGAAAGCATTAACAGAAAAGACTTTCCAAGCAAGAGGGAATTGTGCCAGCAGGCCGCCTTATTTGAAGACCTGCTCCTGGTGGGCATTGGTTTCCTAGCACTTCCAGCCTGCAGGACATGTGGACAGAGGGGGCTCTGGCAGTCACAGAAAGCCCTCAGGCAAATATTTTCAGGTGCTGGTGATTAGAAGTCTGGCCCATGTGCTAGGAAAGCTGCCTCTGGAGTCTGGGTGGGGCCCTGACAGACCTGCCATAGCCTGTTTATTGAGTGGAGAGCTTCTAACAAGGCATTCTTCCACTGCCCTATATGAAACTGTGATAGAAGTCCATGGCCCGACTCTTCTTTTTTTTTCTTTTCTTTTCTTTTTTTTTTTTTTTGAGACAGAGTCTTGATCAGTCACCCAGGCTGGAGTGCAGTGGCGCCATCTCTGCACACTGCAAGCTCCACCTCCCGGGTTCATGCCATTCTCCTGCCTCAGCCTCCCAAGTTGCTGGGACTACAGGCGCCCGCCACCACGCCTGGCTAATTTTTTTGTATTTTTTAATAGAGACGCGGTTTCACCGTGTTAGCCAGGATGGTCTCGATCTCCTGACCTCGTGATCCACCCACCTCAGCCTCCCAAAGTGCTGGGATTACAGGCATGAGCCACTGCGCCCAGCCCATGGCCTGACTCTTGAATGTTGGCCCAAACTCTCTACCCTACTGCTTTCCCACCTCTGAAATAGAACAATATCTCACAAGACTGCTGGAGAAAGCAATGATACAATAAATGCAAAACTTATGCACAGTATTTAGTATATAGAGCACACTCCATAAATGATAACTACTATTATTAGCTATTGGAGCTTCAACCTCTTCTTTTAGACTGTGGTCTCTAAAGCAGATGTTGGAACACTGGGTACTCGCAGCTGTCCATTCCTCCTTGTGAACACAGAGACAGACATGTGGCAAGACTGGACATAAGACTAACATGACCATGGAGAGGCTCTGCCCTTGAATTTGGGCAGCTTTTCTGCCATTTAAGGGTTTCTCATCAGTTCTAATCCTTTCTGACTGCCTTCAGTTTTGCCATTTCAGTGGCCGTTAAACATAATGAAAGATCATGTACTCATTGTCAAAGATAGATAGCTATGTGATGAGTGAAAAGAAATCGACGCAGGAAATGGAAATAAATTGGGGAGAGTGATGTGAGCAGCATGTGCCTCAGGGTTCATGAGCTAGAAGCCCAAAAGCTTTCATGCCCATCTCTGTGTGCCCTGCCAGGAAGGAGAGCATTTGGTCCCCTTCTGCAAGCATGAGAAAGGATATTCACATGTACCCGTCGGGAGGGTAAAAATTCTCTGCAGTCATAACGTATTAAATGATTGGAGTGTGGCACCAGCATTTCAATAGGTGAATTGTAGAGCTTAAGGGTATCTTGAAACTGCCTTTTGAAAAAAAGAAAAGTGTTTGTTATTCTAAGAAGTTGGGAGCCATCATTCATTCATCCTCAAATTCTCAGCCGTGGGTCATTTCAGAGCTGTTCTATGTGTTCCTTCCTATGGAATCAACCTGGTTTGTCTTCAGCTGTAACTGCACCAAGGCCCACGTGGTGAAGCCAATGGAGCAGCAGGATGCTTGGCTCTCAGACAGCTGCTGCCACGTAAGGCAAAGGAGGTGAACTTAGGGAATTCTGCCTGCTTTCTGTGAGACAACTCAAGGTTTGTGTGGATGGAGAGCAGATGAAACCCTCACTACTACTCATGATGAAATCATTAGACCCCCGCAGGCAGGCTGGGATAGTTGATATCAAATGAGAACTGTAAAAAAAAAAAAAAAAAAATTAAAAAGTAAGCACACAAACCTATTTGAAAAGCTCCTGAAAACAAAATGCTTTTTATTTTGGAGGAGGGGGTGTTGAAGGAAAGATTCTAAAATACAGACTTTCAGAAACTCCTATTTGAGACTTCAATATAGATAGACAAGTTGGCTGGAAACTAATATCCTCGGAATGTTGATGGAAACATTCTCTTCCTACACATTTTAGATAATTTTGTTTGCAGCACACTTTAGTAGGCAGTGATTTAAGTACAATAACATAAATTATCTACTATATTGACAATGTTCAGTCTTTTTTTTTTTTTTTTTTTTTGTGACAGAGTCTCATTCTGTTGCCCAGGCTGGAGTGCAGTGGTGCGATCTCGGCTCACTGCAAGCTCCACCTCCTGGGTTCACGCCGTTCTTCCGCCTCAGCCTCCTGAGTAGCTGGGACTACAGGTGCCTGCCACCAAGCCCGGCTAATTTTGTTTTTGTATTTTTAGTAGAGACGGGGTTTCACCGTGTTAGCCAGGATGGTCTCAATCTCCTGACCTCGATCTCCTGGCCTCGGCCTCCCAAAGTGCTGGGATTACAGGCGTGAGCCACCGCTCCTGGCCAACAATGTTCAGTCTTGACAGTTTTCAGTGTCACTGCTCATGCCATTTTGCATTTCATAAATGCTTCTAGATATACTGAAGAAAGTCATCACTTCTTGTACAGAGGATAACCAATATGCCAAGCAACTACTTCATTGCTTGTCTGAATTACAGATTGTCTTCTGACCCCAGCCACATGTACAATGAAGCCACACACTCTACTGTGTAATTACTGAAAGCCAATCAACTTGATTTGTGTTATTCTGGTTCATTCCAAAGAGAATTTAAGCCCAATATTGAAAACTACAAAGGAAAAGATCAGTCCGTGTATTGGCTGACACTTACATGGTCTGATTATCCACAGTGGAGCCTTCTCTAAGGAAATGGAGAGAGAAAAAAGACTGGTCGTCATTTAATCAGAACAGTAACCCCTGGGGTGAGTGGTACTATTTCCATTTTATGATGAGAAAATAGTTTCTGAGCAGTTAAATATATTGCCTAAAATCACTCAATAATTAACGAAGACAGGATTTGAACCCAGGTCTTACACACACACACACCCCTCGCATGATTTTTTTCATTCCATACCTGTGCTGCCTCACCATAGTCGATTCCTGACTATGAGCACTTCCGCTCATTAAGGCGAAGATGTAGGTTTTGATTTCCTGGGAGATGTTGCTGTGGTTTAACTTTGAGCAAATAACAAACTTGACAATCTACAGCTTAGCTCAGTTAACTAAAAAGAACTGTCCAAAGTAGGAAAGGAGGGTTAATAAGACATTATGGAAAACAGATACAAGTCTTCCATATTGTAAATCTTGTTTCAAAGTATGTTTTGAAGGAATTGATATGGATTTCTGGGAAGGCCTCGTGTGTTTGAGGCAAGGCTGATCCAAGAAGAATCTGCGTGTTGCTTCCTCAGTTGGGATTCAGGAAGCATGTTGGCCAGTGGGGAAAACCCAGTACCTATACCACATGCTGGTGCAGCTAGACTAACATCCATTCCTGTCACCTCCCATTCTTCCTGTGTACCCAAAACCTTATAGTGCTCGTACATCCTGAGTTTCAGTGGAGGCTGACCCACCTTGTCCCAAGGGGTGGGTTTGATTGCTGTAATGAGGAAACTCCTATTCCCTTGGTAGTCCTGTAATTGGCTTAGACAAGGGTAGATGATATAATATAGCGAGTGTGAGGAATAGGCAGCTGGGGTCTTTCTTGACAGGCATCTTCATTTTTTAAATTGCAAAAAAGAGGCAGATCCCCTTCTGCCTCTGGCCATTTGCATGTGATGCCTGAATGAACATAGCAACTGCAGTGAGAGTATTAGAGTTGGATTGAATGAGTTGGAGGTGATTGAAAAAGCAGACCATGACCTGTCATCTCTGAGCCTATCCAGGAGCTGCCCTAATTGTTTTGGATTTCTTTTATGTGAGATAAATTTTTCGTAGTTGAGGCCAGTTGGGTTGGTTTTATGTTACTCGTAGTTTTCTTTAGGTTTTCTTCCCAGGAGCTGGGGAAGGGAATGAGGGTGAATCCCTGGCATTTCACAAGGGCTTTGGGGACAACCTTAAAACTTTAAAATGCATAGGGTTCAATTCAGCTGAGAAATTCTCCCAGACCAAATCTGTGCATTCCTATGGCAGCCTGTTCCTCTCTTATTGCACAGCTAATTGCCAGGAGGGCCTTGGAACCTTTCAGGTAGTTTTGTGGTGTTGTCTCTGATACTCCTAAAAGTGCCTTCAGTTAGAAAACACTGTTCCAATTACTCTCCATGTATTGGTGGCTCATGTTTTCTGATTGCACAAACTTTACACACTAATGGGAAAGAAGCAAAGGATGCAAAAACAATTACTTGTAACCCTAGCATTAAGACAACTATTGGCCGGGCGCGGTGGCTCATGCCTGTAGTCCCAGCACTTTGGGAGGCCATGGTGGGCGGATCACAAAGTTAGGAGATCGAGACCATCCTGGCTAACACGGTGAAACCCCGTCTCTACTAAAGATACAAAAAATTAGCCGGGTGTGGTGGCAGGTGCCTGTAGTCCCAGCTACTCAGCAGGCTGAGGCAGGAGAATGGCGTGAACCTGGGAGGTGGAGCTTGCAGTGAGCCAAGATCGTGCCACTACATTCCAGCCTGGGAGACAGAGCAAGACTCTGTCTCAAAAAACCAAAACCAAAACAAAAACTATTTTGGTTATATGTTAGCTTTGTGTGTTTCTAATTAATTTTTCCCCTTTCAAAAATGTACTCATCATACTATATAGTTTTATATCCTATGATTTGAACTCAAGACTGTAACATAAGTTCATTTTCCATATACCATTAAATATGTTTTTAAAACTTTGTCTTAATGATTGCACGTTTATTACATGACTAAAATTTTATATTTTACATGAAGGATATAATTTGTGACAATCTTGCATAATTTAAGCTTTGCATAATTCAGGACAATTTTCTTTTTCATAAACCAATACTGAAGTTTTTCTGTGTTAATGACAAATGTCATTGACAGCCTACCAGATGCTTAAAATTTGGAGGTGATTTGCATTATTTTTAAAATTTCAAATAAATTCATTTATTCAAGAAACATGGGAGCACCATGTGCTGCCACATGTCTAAGCTTTTGGGAATCTCCAAGGAAGAGTTGACCATTCTATCTAGAGATAATAAATGTTAATAGATTTACCTATTCATCACATTTTTTTACATTAAAAGATGATAGGAAGTATGGAAAAAAAGAAAACAAAATTAGGGCAGGATGAGGAGATTGAGAGTTCCAGGAGAGACGGATTGTATCTAATCTAAATTAGAGTGAGAAGGAGAGGGAGTGAGCCATGTAGCTATCTGGGGGAAAGCCTTCTAGGTAGAGGGAACAGCCAGTGCAAAGGAGCTGGGGTCTGAGAGTGCTTGGTGACTATGAGGATGTCAGCGAGGCTAGAGCAAAGAAAATGAGGAGAGTAGTAAGATATGAGACCAAAGCAGTAAAGATGTCAGATCATGTAGGCCTTATAAGGGCCGTTGTAAAGCCATTATCCTTTGTGCTGAGTAAATGAGAAACTATTGAAAGGTTTTAAGCAGAAGAATGACATGATCTGACTGCAGGGGCTGTTCTTGTGAACACTTCAAGCCCACTAGGTCCCGCCTCTTATTTTACCACTGTTGCAGTAACCAGTCATGGGCAGGCTTCAATAGCTTTGCACCAGGGCAACCTAACACTGCCTTGTCATGGTCCCATGCAGTGTATCTCTTGTTTCCTTGCTTAGGGCTTCTCTGATGCTGAGATGTGGGGCAACTGTGGGAATATACTTGGAATTCATGCATGCACAACCAGGAAGTGAAAGCGTTAATGCCCACATGGTCATGTTAGTCAATGGGGATGGGAGTTATAGATGAATTCCTGCCATTTTGTCTCCTTGGGGGTGAACTGAGATGCACTTTACAATTCCTCAGAGGTGCTGTGGAATTGAACTTCAGTTGCAAATAGTAGTGTTCCACTCGATAATATTGGCTTTTCCTTGTTTCCAGTTTCATTTCCCTCTCCCTCACTCCTGCTTCCTAGGATCACAGGCTCATTGAATGTGAGACTGTCTCAAGCTCTGCTTTGGGAGAGCTCAGGGTAAGATGTTTAATCAGAAAGGTCAACTTTCAGAAAAGGTTAATGGTTAATTCATACTGATATAACAACCATTTGACCAAGAAAGTGTGGGCAGAAGGAACTTCTTCTAGGTGATGCCTTAGAGCTGGGGTATGATTTGCCTCCATTTCTCTTTCCTGCTTTGATATGGAAACATCTCTCTTGAGATGGAGCTTGAATCATCCCAGGCCCCTGAATGACTATGCTAAGTTAGAACCCTCTGCTGACCCACAGTGTATATACAGCATAAGCAAGAAACAAGCTTTTATTTTTAAGCTACTGAGATGTTGAAAAGACTGTTTGATATCACAGAAAAACCTAGCCCATCTTGACTGATACACTCAATATGGGTGTTGTGCTCAGAGGTACAAGTGTGTGAAACATTGGGAGGGGCAAGGGCAACTTGGTAAGACCATCCTCAGAGTTGTGGGCCTAACAGCCCCAGGTAGGGTTTGACAGCAAGGTCCCAGTCATCTGAGGACTTGGGTCCCTTCCAGTGGGGACCATTGCAAATCCCAGCACTATAGTTCTCTGGCTCACAAGGATTATGCTGCAGTTTCCAGGAGCCTCACTTGCTTCTAAAGGGGTGATCCAGGGCAGACTGCAGCAGCTGATGGGGAACTACACAGGCTTCTGGAGTTGGAAATCTTCTGCCAGCCTCTGAGCAGTGATTTGGAGTCAGGCATAGCTGGATCTGCAGAGTACTGAGAGAACTGGACTGGTTCTTTCTGATCAGCAAAGTATCTTGCTTTAGGACTGATGAAGATTGCATTGATTTGAGGGGATTTATTGTAATGGTCAAAGAGCTTGGCAAGAGAGGTACTCAATAGATGTATCCTTAATCAGGAGAGATGTTCTTTCTTTTTTGTAGTCATATGCAAGTTTATTCTAAAAATTTATAAGGAAAAACAAAAGCTAGAATAGCTAAAACAATTATGACAAAGAAGAATAAAGTGGGAGGCATTAGTCTACCTGACTTCAAGACTTCTTTCATAGCTACAGTCAACAAGACAGTGTGGTCTATATTGCAGAGGGATAGACACACAGATCAATGGAAAGAATAGAGGACTCAGAAACTGCAATCACCTTATGGCCCAGCAGTTACACCCTTAGGCATTTATCCCAGAAGAAAACTTAAGTTCACATAAAAACTTGTACATGAGTGTTCATCGCAACTTTATTTGTGATAGCCAAAAACTAGGAATGACCCAAGTGTCCTCCAACAGGTGAATGATTAATAAAATTGAAGTACATTTTTATCATGGAATACTATTCAGCAATAAAAAGAAATATACTTTTGATGCCTTCAACAACTTGGATGGATCTCAGGGGCATTATGCTGAGTGGAAGAAACCAGTCTCAAAAAGTTGTATTCTAAATGGTTCCATTTATATAACAGTCTTAAAATAATAACATCATAATAATGGAAAATAGGTTATAGGTTGCCAAGAGTCAGGTGGGAAAGGGATGCATGTGGCTATAAAGGGGTAGTACAGAAGAGCCCTTTGGTGATGCAACAGTTCTGTATCTTGATTGTGGCAGTGGTTACATGAATTTAATGTGATAAAATTGAATAGAAGTATATACACATCATATACATACAAGCAAATAAGTACATTTGTACCTAGTGAAATTGTACCTAGTGAAATCTGAATAAGTCCTGCAGACTGTACCAGTGTCAATTTCCTGGTTGTGATATTGTACTATAGATATGCCAGATGTTTCCATTAGGGGGAACTGGGTAAAGGGTACACAGGACTTCCCATTTTTTAACTTTCTGGGACTGTATTTCAAAATAAAAAGTTAAAAAATAATATGAACTATAGATAGGATCATGTCACTCTTCTATTTATAGTGCTTCATTGTTTTTACATTGCTCTCAAGTAATTTCTCACTGTGGCTTACAAGACCTTTGTGATCTCTCCCTTCCCTTATGCCTTCCCCTTAACATTCTCCTGTGACACAATTCATTTGTTAAATCCTGGACCATGCCAATAAGCTCTTTCCAGTGCCCTTCTTTCTCTAGCCCCTTTTTAAAGATTTCACTTTAAATGTCATCTCAGAGATCCCTTCCCTGACCATTCTATTCCTCATGGAACCACAATAATTTTATTTGTTGTGCTTATAACTTTTTGGGTTATTTCTTTTTATTGACTTCCTGTCTGCTTTCCAACTAGATGGTAAGCGGCTCAAGAGCCAGAAATGTCCATGTCTTTTTCTATTTTACTCCAGCATCTGACATTCTTCCCAGCCCATGGTTTCAGCTGAATGAATGAGTAAATCCATGAATTATGCATAGAGGTGGATGAGCACTCTGGTCTCCTATCTTCTACTGCAACACCTCTTCTATAGTTCCCTCTGCCTCTCCTCAACAGGTCACAACATTAGCAGCAACATTCAGTTCCCACAAACTTAGTGGCTTAAAACAACATAGATTTATTATCTTATAGTTGTAGAGGTCGGAAATCTGAAATGGGTGTCACTAAGCTAAAATTAAGATGTCAGCACGGTTGTGTTCCTTTCTCAAGATTCTAGTGGAGAAATCTTTTTTTGCCTTTTCCATCTTCTAGAGGCTGTACCCATCCTTGGCTCATGGCCACCTTCCATTTTCAAAGTCAGCAATGGCCTATCAAGTCTTCTCATATTGTGTCAAGAGGACTCTACCTCCCTTTTTCACATTTAGGGGCTCTTGTGATTATATTGGTCTAGGATAACCTCCCTATTTTAAGGTTAGCTGAAAAACAAGCCTAATTCCCCTTTGCCATGTAACAGAACACAGTCATAGGTTCTGTGGATTAGGACATGGACATATTGAGAAGCCATCATTCTTTCTACCACACCGTTAGACTCCAACTTCCAGGAGGAAAGTGACCCTTCTGTTCAGAGTTGAGTCCCTAGAGTCTAGCATCTAGTATCATTCAATAAATTGTTGAAACAAACTTAGATACCCCATGGAAAGCATTGATGTCCAGCACAGGACAGATACTCTTGCCTTTACCCACTGAAGGCCCTTCTTCCCAGGATGGCTCTACTGTATAAATGCAGCATATTCTTCAAGGATTTGTTCAAAGCCCCTTCTTACATGAAGCCTCCACTAAGTGTGAACCAGTTATTCTCCTCATTTCTAAGGGGACAATTATGGGTTTCCATTGATACATGTTTTATTAGCCTGCTTCCTTTACTGGGTCATGAACCGCCTGGATAGCAACAGTCTCATTCATTTCTGAGCCTTTATGGTTCCCAGTATGTGGTTAGTCCTTAACTATTTAAGAGAAAGGGGAGGAACACAAGGGAAAGATGAGAACCAGCCAGCATGTGGAGGCTATGAGAATAAGGAGCCCCCCTAAGGGCCTTCCATTTCTTCTCACGGGAGGAGAACCTCTATTGTAAGGTAGCTAGATTGCTGGCATTATGAACCTGTCTGTAGTAAGATGTTAGAATTGAATTCTTCACCCCACATTCCTTCTTGGAAACATTCAGTTCTCATTAATGCCAGCCATCCCAGAAGCTACAGCCTATCTGACACCTGTCCTTTTGCTGACAGTGAAAGCAGCCCTGGCTGGTTTTGAGCCCATGATGATAGCTCTGCTTCCTGATCTGGCCATTTACTTTTGTGATCTCTCCAATGTTTTTGGGCATCTAACATTCTCCTTTGCCACCCTTTCGCCTCCACCATGCGCTTGGTATATAGAGTGTCTGCCCCTTGCCTGTTTTGAAGGTCATACCTGAAAGCCCACACCTTGGCTGAATGCCTTTTCCCTTCCAGAAAGTGCAGGAGGTGACTTCCGTGCAGTTTTAGAAAGTGGGTGTGCTTTTATTTTTCTTTTTTCTTCAAAGACACTTTAAACTCTTTGGTCAACATTTTTCATCATTTTTCCTTTAGATACCCAAGGTCAAGTACTATTTTTAGCCATTGTTCTCCCCAATGGGGTTCTCCTCAGAGCATCCTGGCTACTGGGGCTGTACTTTTGTAAGATTCTTCAAGGGATAATACACAGGTAGCCACATCTCATTTCTCCCCCTTTTAAGTAGGTTAAGTCTTCCACAGACCATTTGCTTGTCACATGTCTAGTTATTCTTGAATGACTTGGATATGGATAACTGACTGGAGGGATAAGAATAAAGAAACATAACTTTCTTTGAGACAGTATATTATTTACCAAATATTCTCTTGGGGAGAGAACTGGGTGTATTTGAAAGAAGTACTTTGTTAAGCCATTAGGATGCAGATGAAACCCCAAGTGGCCTTGGTGAGAACAGGACTGTCTGTGAAAAAAAGAGAAGGAATCTCAGGTTGATTTGAGTTTAGGAGAAGAGGAAAGTAGAGGTCAATGGAAGAGGGAGAGAGAATGAGAAAATAGCCAGCAAGATGGCCTAAAGGCCACCTGTTCCAAGATGTGACCCTTTGACATGGTCTCACAAATCCTTGGTGAGATGTAGCTAAGTCACAGAATACTTGACATGAGTAGATTCTTGTGGGAATTGGTAAAGCCAGGTTGATGCAATGCAAATTTAGGACAATTTAATGCTGCTAGTTGAAAGCTGCGAGAGATAAGAGAATATAAGCCACAGGAACTCATAGACGCTGTGGAGAGGGCAAAATTAAAATCAGAAGCAAGTCTGCCTCAGTTGGCTCCAAATCCATGAATGAGAACTATTGTTCAGGGGTGGTTTGTTACACCTCAGTTGTGCAGCAATAGCTGAGTAATACAACCCTTCTCCTGAGATGACAATTCACGCACCAGCTCTGCCCTGACTCTTCAAAAGCCTTCTCTTCTACAGCTCATGTTCTCCATAGTATTCTGCTCCTCTAAAATTCTACTGCCTTTGTACCCTTTGCTACATAATTTAGTGCTTAGAGTTAATATCTGTGTTAGTAAGAAGAAATTCAAAAACACAAAGTCTTCAGTGGACTTGTGGAAGTGTTATAGAGAAGAGATACTATAAATGTGTCAGAGATGCAAACAAGTGGAAATAGAACAGAATTGTCCTTGGTAGACAGTTGGTCCTTTGTGGTGATTCTTGAATGCCACAGGCAGAAAGACCAATTTTCTGGAGGATGATAAGTTGTGATCAGAGCACAATTTATAATGTCCAAAGCTGGACAGTGGTGCTATAAGGTAGTCACTAAGTCGTATCTGTTGCATGAATTTGGGCACTGTTCCAGGCCAAATAATCTTTTACGCTAGATTCTCACTCTCCTTGGCATTCTTCAAGGTACTCAATATCCCTTTAAAAACTTATATCAGCCAGACTTAAGTTAAAACAACCAGATTTTGTTGCTTGCAAACAGTAACACAGGTTCTATAGCTACCTTAATGCTGTGATAAAAACCCTTGAATGTGCATTCCCAGCCAACATCTTTGATTATTGCCCTGGGATAAATTCTTAAATCTGGCTTTTAGTTTCTGAGTAAAATGAAGAAAGCACTTTTTCCATTGATCCCACTGAATATGACTTTAAAACCTGGGCAGAATATGTGGCATAGCTATTTGAAGACTTTGAAAGATACACAGCAGCAGGCAGATTGGGGAAAAACAACAGAAATCAAAGTACCATCAAACTACCAGTGAATTTACCATTTTTCCCCCTCCAGTATCTCCCAGTTAAACGCAATTCAGCCAGAAACTCAAAAGTGAGCACCAAGGCACAGAAGGGCTCCAGGAGAATCCTTCTGGCTTGAAGAATTGGAAAGGGAACTTCTAACACACACAGAGCAGAAATCCTCCTGAATTTAATCTTCTCTTCTCTGTATTCTCTCCAAGCCCAACTCCTAGGAAATCCTATAGTATAGAGGCAGTGGTAGATCTTTTATACCAACAGGGTAGAACTAACCTTTGTTGCTTTTTAAAATCTGTCTTCCCACTACTTAGCCCAACTGTAAACCTAATTATGGAAGTGTGAGGCAGAGTAGGATAAGTATAGCCTCGTGTTTCTGACCTAAAAGGGGGAGACCCAAGAAAATAAAGTATCAACTGCAGAGAAGGAGAAGCTCAAAAAGTGATTCTGTTTATGAATAGGGCTGTGATAAATAGTTGTTTATGAACTTAAAGTCTTACTCCTGAGACACGATGTGTGCATCTGATCATAGTTAGCATACTCAAGATCTGAAGAACTAAAGTATGGATAGCTTATCCCCTGGGTTCCACACTGAGTGGTACACAAATATGACAGATCTGAAGAGCATTGCCAAAGTTTGACAACTGAACTGGTATTGGAAACATAGTCCTCATATTGGAAGTTTCAGCCTGAACCCAACCAGGCCCATTGCCTGTGAAAACAAAAAATATCAACATACCTGTAGTATTTAAACAAGACCCAAAGTCTTATAATACTTAAAATGTCCAGGATACAATCCAAAATTATTCAGGATATGAAGAATCGCAAATATTTTAATGTGCATGGGAAAGTACAATCACAGCAAGAACACAGATGACAGAATTATCTGTCAGACTTCAAAGCAGCTATAATTGATCAAATAAGCAATTGTGAACACTTTTGAAACAAATACTAAAAGTCTCAGTTAAGAAATAGAGAACATAAAGAAGACTTAATATAAATTTTAGAACTAAAAATTACCACAACCAAAATAAACTCGGTGGATGGACTCAATGATAGATGAAGGAAAGTCAGTGAACTTTAAGATAGATAAACAGAATGTATGTAAGCTAAAAAAGAAAAAAGTGATCAGAGCCTTGGGAACCTGTGAGATAATAACAAAAGGGCTGGCAGATCAGAAATTAATAAAATTGAACACAAAAACAAATCAATGAAACCAATGGATTGTATTTTGAAAAGATGAATAAAATTAATAAAATGCTATAAGGACTGACAAGGCAAAGAGAGAAGACATAAATCACCAGCATTAGAAATGAACAAAAGAGGAGATATCACTACAGATTCCACAAACATTAAAAGGCAAATAAGGGGATACTACAAACTACACATAAATTGGAGAATTCAGATGAAATGGACTAATTTCTCAAAATCCACAAATTATCAAACCTCTTAGTTAAAATGGGAAAGCTGAATAATCCTATATTTTTAAAATAAATTGAATTTGTTGTTAAAATCCTTCCAAAAAAGAAATCTCCAGGCTCAGATGGTTTCATGGATAAATTCCACCAAATGCCAGTCCTGAACACTGTCTTGCAGAAAATAAGGAAAGGAATATTTCCCAGCCCATTTTATGAGTCCAGCATTACCCTGACATGGGTCTGAACTGTGCAGGTCCATTATACACAGATTTTCTTCTGCCTCTGACACCTCTGAGACAGTAGGACCCACCTCTCCTCTTCTTCCTCAATGTGAAGATGATAAGGATGAAGACTATTATCTACTTCCACTTAATAGTATGCTTTTCTTATGATTTTCTTAATAACATTTTATTTTCTCTATCTTTAATAATATAGTATATAATATGTATAACATATAAAGTATGTGTTAATTGACTATGTGGTTAAGATTTCTAGTCAACTGTAGGCTATTGGTAGTTAGTATTTAAGGTTGTGGGGAGTAAAAAGTTAAATGTGAATCTTGACTGCACAGGGGTCAGTGCACCTAATCCCCACCACCCTCCCCGCCATTGGTCAACGGTCAGTCATACATACCAACATTGTTCATGAGTATAGATGAAAAAATACCCAATAAAATATTAGCAATGATAGAAAAGCAATATGTGTAAAGGTTAGCACCCTGTGACCAAATGGTATTTAGCCTAGGAATGCAAGCTGATTTAATATTCGGAAATTGATCCATGTAGCTCACCATATTAACAATCTAAAAAAACCCCATATGATCATATCAATAGATGTAGGAAAAGCTTTTGTCAAATTCCAGCATCCATTACTGATAAACACTCTCAACAAATTAAATTGAAGGGAATCTCCTCAATCTGATACACAGCACCTACAAAAAAAATACAGCTAACATCATATTGGCAAAAGATTTAATGATTTCCCCCAAATATTGGAAACAAAGCAAGATGTCAATTTATCCACTGCTGTTCAGCACTATATTGGAAGTCTTAGTACAATCAGGAAAAAAATAAACACCCCCTCCAACAAAACAAAAACTACACAGTTAATAATAATAATAATAATAATAATTTCCTTTCATTGACAACATGATTTTCTGTATGTAAGGTCCCAGGAAATCTCCAAAATTCCTAGAACTAATACATAAGTTAGGCAAGTTTGCAGGATACAAGGGCAACATGCCAAAAAAAAATTTCATATTTCTATACACTAGCAAGGTACAGTTGGAAAGCAACATTTTAAAAAATAATTTTCAATAGCTTCTCCCAAAATACACATAAATCTGACAAAATATGTACAGGGTCTGTGTTTTGAAAACTATAAAACATTGATGAAAGAAATCAAAGATGACCTAATAAATGGAGAAATATACTGTGTTCATGGATTGGAAGGCTCAACATAGTGAAGATGTCGATTTTGCTCAAATTTATCTGTAGGTTTAATGCAATACCAATTGCAATCTCAGCTGAGCTTTTGGTAGATATAGACAAAACTGATTTTATGGAAAGTAAATGAACTGGAATAGCTAAAACAATTTGGTAAAAGAAGAATTTAGTTGGAGGAATTATACTAATTTATCTCAAGACTCAACAGTAACCAAGAGAGTATGGTATTGGTAAAGAGATAGACACATCAATTGAACATAGCTTAGGGAGTACAGAAATGAATCCACACAAATATGCTCAATCGATTTTTCATAAAGTCTCAAAGCAATTCGATGAGAAAGAATGGTCTTTTCAGCCAATGGTGTTGGCACAATTGAACAACCATAGGCCAAAAAATAAATCTACACTTAAACCTCACGTTATACAAAAGTTAATGAAAATAATTATAGACCTAAATATAAAACATTAAACGATAAAACGTGTAGGAGAAAACAGGAAAAAGCTTCATGACTTGAAGTTAGGTGAAGAGTTCTTAGACTTAACACCAGAAGCACAATCCACAAAAGAAAATACTGATAAGTTGGACTTTACTAAAATTTAAAACTCTTGATCCAGGGCTGGGTGGTGTGGTGGCTCATGCCTATAATCTCCCATCACTGGAGAAGGCCAAGGCAGGAGGACTGCTTGAGCCCAGGAGTTCAAGACCTGCAAATAACACTGTTAAGATAATAAAAAAACAAGCTATAGACTGGCAGAAAATATTTACAAATCACTTATCTGACAAAGGACTTGTATCCAAAATACATAAAGAACTCTCAAGCTCTAACAATAAGAAAACAAACAACCTAGTTAAAAAAGTGGGCAAAATACATGAACATTTTATCAATGACGATATATATGGCAAATAAGCACATGAGAAAAGTCCAACATCATTAACGATTAGAGAAATGCAAATTAAAAACATGATGAGATATCACTGCATACCTTTTAGAATGGCAATAATGAACAATATGATATCAAGTGCTGGAGAGGATGTGGAGCAACTGAATCTTTTGTACATTGCTGTTTGGAATGTAAATCTTGAAAAATAGTTTGGCTGTTTACCAAGCAAATGGAAAGCAAAAAAAAAAAAAAAAAAAAAAGCAGGGGTTGCAATCCTAGTCTTCGATAAAACAGACTTTCAACCAATAAAGATCAAAAGAGACAAAGAAGAGCATTACATAATGGTAAAGGGATCAATGCAACAAGAAGAGCTAACTATCCTAAATATATATGCACCCAATACAGGAGCACCCAGATTCACAAAGCAAGTTCTTAGAGACCTACAAAGAGACTTAGACTTCCACACAATAATAATGGGAGACTTCAACACCCCACTGTTAATGTTAGATCAACAAGATAGAAAATTAACAAGGATATCCAGGACTTGAACTCAGCTCTGGACCAAGCAGACCTAATAGACATCTACAGAATCCTTCACCCCAAATCAACAGAATATACATTGTTCTCAGCACCACATTGCACTTATTTTAAAATTGACCACATAGTTGGAAGTAAAACACTCCTCAAAATGCAAAAGAATGGAAATCATAACAGTCTCTCAGACCACAGTGCAATCAAGTTAGAACTCAGGATTAAGAAACTCACTCAAAACCACACAGCTACATGGAAACGAAACAACCTGCTCCTGAATGACTACTGGGTAAACAACAAAATAAAGGTAAAAATAAAGATGTTCTTTGAAACCAGTGAGAACAAAGACACAACGTACCAGAATCTCTGGGACACAGCTTAAAGCCGTGTGTAGAGGGAAATTTATAGCACTAAATGCCCACAAGAGAAAGCAGGAGAGATCTAAAATCGACAGCCTAACATCACAATTAAAAGAACTAGAGAAGCAAGAGCAAACAAATTCAAAAGCTAGTAGAAGACAAGAAATAACTAAGAGCAGAACTGAAAGAGATAGAGACACGAAAAACTCTTCAAAAAATCAATCCAGGAGATGGTTTTTTGAAAAGACCAATAAAATAGATCACTAGCCAGACTAATAAAAAAGAAAAGAGAGAAGAATCAGATGCAATAAAAAAAATGATAAAGGGGATATCACCACAGATCCCATAGAAATACAAACTACCATCGGAGAATACTATAAACACCTCTACGCAAATAAACTAGAAAATCTAGAAGATACGGATAAATTCCTGGATACATACACCCTCCCAAGAGTAAACCAAGAAGTCGAATCCCTGAAGAGACCAATAACAAGTTCTGAAATTGAGGCAGCAATTAATAGCCTACCAACCAAAAAACGTCCAGGACCAGATGGATTTGCAGCTGAATTCTACCAGAGGTACGAAGTGGAGCTGGTACCATCCTTCTGAGACTATTCCAAAAATAGAAAAAGGAAGACACCTCCCTAACTCATTTTATGAGGCTAGAATCATCCTGATACCAAAACCTGGCAGAGACACAACAAAAGAAAATTCAGGCCAATATTCCTGATGAACATTGATGTGAAAATCCTCAATAAAATACTGGCAAACCAAATCCAGCAGCACATCAAAAAGCTTATCCACCATGATCAAGTCAGCTTCATCCTTGAGATGCAAGGCTGGTTCAACATATGCAAATCAATAAACGTAATCCATCACATAAACAGAACCAGTGACAAAAACCACATGATTATCTCAATAGATGCAGAAAAGGCATTCGACAAAATTCAACACCGCTTCATGCTAAAAGCTCTCAATAAACTAGGCATTGATGGAATGTATCTCAAAATAATAAGAGCTATTTATGACAAACCCACAGCCAATATCATACTGAATGGGCAAAAACTGGAAGCATTCCCTTTGAAAACCAGCACAAGACAAGGATGCCCTCTCTCACCACTCCTGTTCAACATAGTATTGGAAGTTCTGGCCAGGGCAATCAGGCAAGAGAAAGAAAGAAAGGGTATTCAATTAGGAAAAGAGGAAGTCAAGTTGTCCCTGTTTGCAGATGACATGATTGTATATTTAGAAAACCCCATCCTCTCAGCCCCAGATATCCTTAAGCTGATAAGCAACTTCAGCAAAGTCTCAGGATACAAAATCAATGTGCAAAAATCACAAGCATTCCTATACACCAATAATAGCCAAATCATGAGTGAACTCTCATTCACAATTGCTACAAAGAGAATAAAATACCTAGGAATCCAACTTACAAGGGATGTGAAGGACCTCTTCAAGGAGAACTACAAACCACTGCTCAAGGAAATGAGGACACAAACAAATGGAAAAACATTCCATGCTCATGAATAGGAAGAATCAATATTGTGAAAATGGCCATACTACCCAAAGTAATTTATAGATTCAATGCTATCCCCATCAAGCTACCATTGACTTTCTTCACAGAATTAGAAAAAACTATAAATTTCATATGGAACCAAGAAAGAGCCTATATAGCCAAGACAATCCTAAGCAAAAAGAACAAAGCTGGAGGTATCATGCTACCTGACTTCAAACTATACTACAAGGCTACAGTAACCAAAACAGCATAGTACTGGTACCAAAAGAGATATATAGACCAATGGAACAGAACTAGAACTAGAAATACCATTTGACCCAGCAATCCCATTACTGGGTCTATACCCAAAGGATTATAAATCTACTATAAAGACACATGCACATGTATGTTTATTGTGGCACTGTTCACAACAGCAAAGACTTGGAACCAACCAAAATGCCCATCAACTATAGACTGGATAAAGAAAATGTGGCACATATGCACCATGGAATACTATGCAGCCATAAAAAAGGATGAGTTCATGTCCTTTGCAGGGACATGGATGATGCTAGAAACCATCATTCTCAGCAAACTAATACAAGAACAGAAAACCAAACACTGTAAGTTCTCACTCATAAGTGGGAGTGGATCAATGAGAACACATGGACACAGGGAGGGGAACATCACACACTGGGTTCTGTTGGGGTGGTGGGGGGTGGGGAGGGATAGCATTAGGAGAAATAACTAATGTCGATTACGGGTTGATGGATGCAGCAAACCACCATGGCTCGTGTATACCTATGTAACAAACCTGCATGTTCTGCACATGTACCCCAGAACTTAAAGTATAAAAAAAAAAATCCAGACATTGTTGAATAAAAAAAGATGCGGAAAAGTATATATCATATACTTAAAAACAACTTAAAACATAAAAACAAGTTCACAAACCATATTTCTATATTTTTGAAAATATGCATCCCAGACTGATAATAGTTATCTATGGGACTGGAATTTGTCTTTAGCCTTATCTGTATTGTTTGAACCTTTAAAAATTATTGTATGTTTCACTAGAAATAAACTTTTTTAAAAATTAAAAAAATAATAGTTTCTTATAAAGTTGAACATATACTTACTATATGAGTCAGCAATCCCACTTCTGGGTGTCTATCCCAGAGAAATGAATACTTATGTTCACACATAACGTGTATGTGAATGCTTATAGTAGATCTGTTCATAATTGCCCCAAATCGGAAACACTCCCAAAGGTCATTCTCCCAAAGGTCATTCAATTAGTAAATGGATAAACCAACTGTAGTATGTCTATATTATACCATTCAGCAATAAAAAGAAACAAATTATTGATAAATGCAATAACTTAGATAAACTTCATACACATTATGCTGCGTGAAAGCAGTTTGCAAACTCCGTGATTTCACTGATATGATATTCTCAAGAAGACAAAACTATAGAGATTGAAGAACAAATCAGTGGTTGCCAGGGATTATGGGGGTGGGGAGAGGATGAGTATAAAATAGTATAAGAGTTTTTTGGTGTATCCTTATTGTGTTTGTGGTTACAGGAATATATGTATTAAAATTAATTGAACTTTACATCCCCCAAATTTCCTGAGCATGGACTTTGTTGGGGGAGGTCAAAGTATATGCATATATTAAGTCTTTTGAAACATATTCCCATATTGACTTTCAGAAGGATTGTAGTAATTTACATTCCCATCAGCAGCACCTAAGAGTATCTAGGCTCCAATATCCTAACTCACTGTCACTGGGATTTGTGGTTGATTGCTTTTTTTTTCTTGCCAATTTTATATGTGCAAATGTTATGTACGCTTTTTAAGAAGAGTATGTGTGTGTAGCAATCAATCTTCAGCCCAGTTTGTTTTGAATTGCATGTGTTCACCTTAGGTCATATTGTCAAGAGCCTTTTTCTACTTAGAAAGAATGACAAAGTGCCTGTGCTTGTTTCTAAGTAGGTATGGAATAAATTTGGTAACAGTGTCATTCCGTATTCAGGAATAAGGTAGATGATTTCTCCTGCTGGAATTTTTGAGTCGTGAGTGTGGAGTAAAGGACCTTATCATGAACTCCTATAAGACTTGTTTTTCTTTCTTTCAGGACTTGCAGAGACCTCTGAAACATAACCTTGTGTTTTATGATGGTTGCCCAAAGAATGCATTTAGACATTTGAAAACATTAGATATAGCCAATAGAAATGACCAGGTGAAGGTGACAGGCAAGGCTGTTTCTTATGGAAAGGGCTGCAGGAATGCATGCCACGAGTAATCACTTGAGACCTCCAGGCAAAAATTTAAACGGCCTCTGTTAGCAGATACTGTCAGCACTCCATCCATTTACCATTTTTGTACATGTAGGTTCCCAGTGGGCTTTCACTCCCAACAGCCAGCACCTGTGCCTCTTTGCTGGAGGGCTGCTCAGACTGCTGGACCCTGCTCTGCTTGTATGCATGGATATGCAGAAGTACTCAGATATTTATGTTTTTATAGGAGTATTGCTTGACTGAGGACTGGCAGGTGTCAGGGCTATAAATGCTCCAGCTCCCTTGCCTGTGATTGCAACACACTTAGGTCCTGCTGATGCCATCCCCAGAACTCCCTGAGAGACTGAACCACAGTCACCCTCCATGGACCTTCTCTGGTACTGAATTCTTGCTTGGCTGCCTCCTCTTCTTACTTCCCTTATCTATCCCTAGGTTTTCCTGGGAACATTTTCTAATCATAAATCACTTTGACATGGATGATCACCTCAGGAGCTTTTATGGGAAATACAACCTAAGACAGCCTCCTTTCTCTTTATCGATGACTCAATTAGAATATTCATAATCCCAGCTCGGCGCGGTGGCTCATGCCTATAATCCCAGCACTTTGGGAGGCTGAGGCGGGTGGATCACGAGGTCAGGAGATCGAGACCATCCTGGTTAACACGGTGAAACCCCATCTCTACTAAAAATACAAAAAAAAAATAAGTTAGCTGGGCATGGTGGCAGGCGCCTATAGTCCCAGCTACTCGGGAGGCTGAGGCAGGAGAATGGCATGAACCCGGGAGGCGGAGCTTGCAGTGAGCCGAGATCACGCCACTGCACTCCATCCTGGGCAACAGAGCGAGACTCTATCTCAAAAAAAAGAAAAAAGAAAAGAAAATTCATAATCCACTGCATTCTAAGGCAGTGGTCGCCAACCTTTTGTGGAAGACAATTTTTTCACAGACCTGGCAGAAGCACGGAGGGGGCTGGTTTCAGGATGATTCAAGTGCATTACATTTATTGTGTGCTTTATTTCTATTATTATTACATTGTAATATATAAATAATTATACAACTCACCATAACGTAGAATCAGTGGGAGCCCTGAGCTTGTTTTCCTGCAACTAGATGGTCCCAACTAGACCAGGTGATGGGAGACAATGACAGATCATTAGGCATTAGATTATCATAAGGAGCATACAACCTAGATCCCTTGCATGTGCAGTTAATAATAGGTTTTGCACTTCTATGAGGATCTAATGCGGCCTCTGATCTGACAAGGGGCGGAGCTCAGGCAGTAATGGGAGCAATGGGGAGCGGTTTTCAATACAGATGAGGCTTTGGTCACTTGCCTGCCTTTCACCTCCTGCTGTGCAGCTTGGTTCCCAACAGGCCACGGACTGGTGGTCCTTGGCCTGGGAGTTGGGGACCCCTGCTCTAAATAATTGTATTAATTAGAATATAGGTTTGGCTGCCCTAACAAGGACTCAGACTAACTTGGCTGACATTGACAGACAATTCTTTCTCTTTATAAAACAGTCTAGGCAACTCCATGATGTTGAGGACCCAGATCCTTCTTTATTGTTTTTCCTCCATTCTTCAGATGTGACCTTCATCCACATGGGCAATGATGGCTTTCCAGCTATCTGCACAGGGCAATGGAGAAAGGGAGGCATGCTTTGGAAGCTGTGCACAGCACTTCCGTTCACACCCCAGTGGCGAGAACTTAGCTGTGTGGCCACATCTAGCTGGAATGGAGGCTGGCTGGGTAGACATGTATCCAGTTTATAACTGGGGGCTTCCTGGAAGGGAGAACAGACTTTGGGGTAGCCCATAGCTTCTGCCACAGGTATGCTTGTCTGTTATCCACAGCTCTGGAGAGAGGAAAGAGGAGCACCTGACTGGGTCCTGTTCTCCACTCTGGTTCTAGCTTATTCTCTTTGGCCTTGTCCCGTTGCAGGCTCAGGTGGTAAATGATGTATGTGCCAGTGGAATAGCTGATCTTTAAGTAAATAGATCCCTTCCAGAAATGTAGAGAAGTTAACTGAAATTTATTGTTCACCTCAAAGTATAGCACCTACCTTCTATACTGAGATCTCAGAGCCTTGGGTACAATGCTCTCAGGTGGGGTAACCAGAAGCAGTAATTTTATTTAAAGGATAAGACATCAGTAAAGGAGTAGGAGAAGCAGTTCAAAGAAGGGGAAGATGCTCAGAAAGGGGTGATTTCAGGCAGAGTCACAGCCTTGCTCTCATTCTACAGAGGAGCTCTGGAGCACAAATGATACTTAGACTAGAAGGAAAGGAGCTGAGCTTCCATATTCTTTTACCAATTGGGCACTGGCTAAAGGTAGCCTCCGGGGACACACTCCCAATGCCTGCAGGCAAGCCTGTGCCAGCAGCCCCTGCACAATCCTCCCAAGAGAGTTGTGGGCACAAACTTCGGGAGGGGTGCACAGTACCCATAAAAGAGATCTGAGGAGATCTGGGAACAGTCTTAATAGTGTCTGCTACAGGTGAGGTTTACCAATGAGCCCAGCAGCAGTTTCTATGGGACTGTCTTCTTGGAAGAAGGGGTGGCCTGCCAGCTCCATGGGGATGGTGGGGCTCAAGCTTTGTGGCAGCTCCTTGGACAGTCATTTTGACCGCAGGTCAGGGTCTTCCCTCTGGGTTCCTCTTGCTCACATGGGAGGCAGGAATAAATTGGGATGGATCCATTAAAACCAGAGCCCTGCAGATTACAGGAGTGACAGATTTCCCTGTCTACCTACAGGGACGAAGTAAATATCATGACACTGGCGCTCCCAACCAAGGCATATCCCATCAAGCGAAGCGGATGGTTGATGTAGCTTAAGTGATTTTCCCATGTGGCTGTTTCTAGGTACGTCTTTTAAAATTAGTTGTGCTTAAATTAGCAGCGCCTTACTTTTAATATTCCTCTCTTGAAGCAGCTAGCACAGTTTCAATCAGGCACCTGATTAATATGCAAAAAATGATTTGTTTTGATTTCGGTCTAGTGAGTTTTTTTTTTTTCCTTTGCCAGGCAACTTCTTTATCAAATTCCTCTGCTTTTAAGGGATGAAAAGAAATGTATCTCCTTAAAGTCAGAGGGCACAGTTTCCTTAAAAGTGGAGATGGGAAGGCCTCTCTGGGAGCTGGTTTGAAATCTTAACAGCATAACTTTGCCAGTGGCAAAACCTCTTTTTGTAATTTTCAGTCTATTAAGAAGTACCAGCCCCACCTTAAGGTAAAATCAGCTCCCTGACTAAGCCGCATGAAGGCTGGGCCGTTGGAAGTCGCAATTGACGTATTTGTCCTTTCAAAGTGTAGAATATTTTGCTGCTTATTGTATGGCTTCGAGCAAGTTACTTAACATTTCTAAATCTATCTTATTGTCTTTAAAATGAAGGCAACACCTACCCTTGGGATCTTGTACCATGTAAGTCTGTAATCTATCATCCAAAACCTTGATGTATTGCAGAATTCAGAATTCAACATATATATATTATTAACACCCCCACTGGAGTCTGGGGGAGCACCCTATCATCAAGTACATTAATATTTCTGCCGTCAAACTTATAAATATTCATGCTGAGTCTCATAATGACTAAAAATAGACTCCCATCAGTCGAGGGCAAGGTTTGTAACTCAGTTACAAATAAATCTTTCAATTTTTCAATTTTCAGAGCTTTTTGGGTTTGGGGATTGGGAAGCAGAGACTGAGGTCCTGTGATGAGATGGTTTCTGTGTATATCCATCCATGTCCCAACTGGTTCTAGGAAAGACTAAAGTTGTTGCAATGATGGGTGTGAAAAAGTTCACTCCTGGAATAGTTCTGTTTTCCTCCCTGCTTGTGATGTGGGGGGGGCTCTTGGGCATTTTCCTTTCTTCTTTGACATTTTAAAACCTGATTGACTTCTCTGAGGGTCTAATTTCAAGTATAACCCTACTATTTTGACATAAATAAAAGGACACACTGAAAATTTTTTAGAGAGGAAAAAAGTAATATGTGAACAATTGGTGGGTTCATTAAGCAATAAATCAATTTGTCTAAAAATTAGTAGGAAGTTTGAAAAAATTCCTCAGGTGACAAGTTTCAGAAGTTCAGAACTAAATACACAGTAAGAGTTTATCATTATACACAATAGGCTAGAAGCCTGTGGCTAAACCCCCAAAGTCTCATGGTATGCTCCCTGCTCCTCACATCCTCAGCAATCTCTGAGGAGCCTCTGAACTGGGCTTGAGCCTGTGATGATATTTAATTTTTACTTTTGTCAAAATATATAATACGTAATATTTATGATATCTAACACAATACATTTTCTACAAGATTTTTTGGCTTCCATTTATAGTATATATTCTCCTGAAATTTTCTTGTCAAAATTTAAGTTGAGGTAAAATTTTGACAAAGGGATAGTAAATTATTGGCCTTGATCACTTTGGGGGGCATTTTCTTCTTTCCCTAAATTTGTGTTTATCTTAGTAGAAAATAATACCAGTTTGCATTTATGAAGCAGTGACTTTTCTAGGGACTGTTATTAACACCTACATCTACAGGCTCAAGGATCCCTTATCTAAATTCCTCAGGGCTAGATGAATTTTCAGGTTTTAGGTAGGCAAGATGTGATAGATGGTGACTGCAAGTTATGATCCTGTGGGGAGTGGGGGGGATTTGTGGTACCATCCCCAAAATCACAGACAGTAATTTCTTTTGGAAAATGTATAACTGAGATAAAAAGATATAAACAATCTCATGTAAGCTTTTTCCACTAAATGATTTATGAGAAAACTTCTGGTTTTCAGAGCATTTGGGATTTTGGAATTGCAGATGTGGGATGATAGACGTATTTTCTCATTTAATCCTTACAATGACCCATGAAATAGGAACTATTATTCCCTGTGTAATGAAGAATTAACCTTACCCTAAGAGAGGTCTGGCTTTTGCCCTAAGCTGCTAGGAGGGCCCTAGAGTGTCCTGCTGGATAGAAATGTCCTTATTTGCCTGGGGGTTTAACTATTGGACAGTCTAACAATGGGATTTATAATGGGGACTTTGGGCCATGCAGTATACTTCTGATTTCTGGAGGAACGGATGACTAAAGGTTTTAGCCCAACCTCTGAATGGGTATGGGGACTAAAGGTCAGCCACCTGGGCAATATGTGATCAAGCCCCAATAACAACACTGGACATCAAAGGCTCACATGACCATCTCTGCTTGACAGTACTCTATGCATATAGTCATACATCATGGCTGAGAGGTGGTAATGCCATCCACGACTCCAGGGGCGGAGGACAACTTGAAGCTCCGCATTTGGACCCCTCCCAGACTCTGCCCTGTGCATCTCTTCCTGTGGCTAATTTTAACTTGTATCATTTTCCTGTAATTAACCATGAATATAATAGCTTTCAGTAAGTTCTTGAGTCTTTCCAGCCAATTATCAAAACTGAGAGTGGTTTTGGGAATTCCCTGAATTGCAAGTGGTGTCAGAAGTGAGAGTAGGCCAGGCAAGGTGGCCCATTCCGGTAATCCCAGTGCTTTAAGAGGCTGAAGCAGGAATCTCGCTTGAGCCCTGGAGTTTGAGACCAGACTGGACAACATAGCAAGGTTGTGTCTCTCGGAAAAAAAATTAGCAGGGCATGGTGGTACACACCTGTAGTCCTATCCACTGAGGAGGCTGAGACAGGAGTTCAAGGCTGCAGTGAGCTATGATTATGCCACTGCACTCCAGCCTGGGTGATAGAATGAGACTCCATCTCTAAGTAAGTAGTCTTGTGTAGAGGACTGTTCTTTAAACTGTATAGCTGCCTAAACTCACTGAAACAACATTTTCCAGAAGAACAAACAGATGCAAAGAAGATAAAATAACTTACTGCAGGCCACAAGACTTATAAATGGAGAAGCCAGTTCAAACCCAGGCCATCTAGCTGCAGAGTAAACTTGTCCTTAGCCACTGTGTGATACTTGTATAATGTGAATGGCTCTCAGTAACAATTATCTTGTTAAGACTTAGGAGGAGGAGGGGGCATACTTTTGAGGTGGCTTAGCTAAACAAGTGACTGTTCTATTGCTGAATATATATTAAACTGTAAATGGGACATCTCTCAATGATCCTATTTCTTGATTGAATTTCTTTTTCTCCTTATGTTATTGTTAGAATCATGCACATAGTATGGTCATTGTAAGAGTAAAAAACTGGGAAACAACATAAGCAAAAACATAATTGATCTCTCACAGTATATGGACAAGCCAGGTATTATGAGGCCTGATTGTAGGAAGCCATGTTTTGTGCCACATGATAACACAGCTAAACCTGATTGGATTTGAGGTAGGTAGATCCAGCCAACCCATAAGCTAGCCTGATCCTGGCATGTACATATGAATGTTACTAATTAGATCTGCCTGGGAACTCTGAATTAAGAAAATCAGATAAAAATGAGACAGATGGTAGTGGAAACTGAAGCACAAATGTCTAAATGGGCCAAATAGTTCAGGATGGGCTGTTTGAAACCCTAAGATATATGGGAGCAGAAACTATGAGAAAATAGAGGATATCAATCCATAGAAGAGAATGAAGCAGAAACACAGAAGAAATCAGAGGTGCCAAATAATATCCTACTTTGGATATTATTCTTTCTTTGTATGTCTGATAACATTATTACCCTTCAAAATATTGTTTTAGTTCATATATATTTCATTAATAATAAATTTGAACTTTAAATTTTTTTGAGACAGAGTTTCCCTCTGTTGCCCAGGCTAGAGTGCAGTAGCGCAATCTCAACTCACTGCAAGCTCCACCTCCTGGGTTCACGCCATTCTCCTGCCTCAGCCTCCTGAGTAGCTGGGACTACAGGCACTTCCCACCATGCCCAGCTATTTTTTTGTATTTTTAGTAGAGACAGGGTTTCACTGTGTTAGCCAGATGGTCTCGATCTCCTGACCTCATGATCCACCTACCTCGGCCTCCAAAAGTGCTGGGATTACAGGTGTGACACACTACGCCCGGCCTGAACTTTAAAATTTTTATTGACCCTCTCTATTTCCTCTTTTTGAACTGCCTGTTTATGTCTTCTGCCCGTTTTCTGTTAGTTTATCTTTTTCAGTCAAAATGACTATAAGACTATAGAAGAATTATAAATGGGACAAAACAGCCAGTGCTGTGGCTCACACCTGTAATCCCAGCACTTTGGGAGGCTGAGGCAGGTGGATCACTTGAGCCCAGGAGTTTGAGACCAACCTGGCCAACATAGAGAAATCCTGTCTCTACTAAAAAATACAAAAATTAGCTGGACATGGTGGCACACACCTGTAATCCCAGCTACTTGGGAGGCTGAGGCAGGAGAATCGTTTGAACTGGGGAGGTAGAGGTTGCAGTGAGCTGAGATCATGCCATTGCACTCCAGCCTGGGCAACAGAGTGAGACTCCATCTTAAAAAAAAAAAGACAAAACAAAGTGTTGAGTGGATGAGGTATTAATGTAGGTAGGGATATTGTAGGAAAATGAAGTTAGATGGTAAAGGCTAAAATAATTTAGTCATGTTAGAGTTAAGTTAGAAATAGTAACACAAAACTCATGATGCTGAATATAAATGTGTTTCCAACCTTAAAGTGACCCAGCAGCAGTGTCACTCCATCCTCTGCCAGTATTTATGTGGAATAATCTGATATGTACCTCTGGTGTGGTTTCCAGCACTAGTCTCCACTAAAAGGAACCTGGCCCCTTGGAGAGCAGCTCATATCATTTTTGTTTTTTTCTTAAGGAAAAGTCCATATGAGCCTGAAACATCTTTTTTTAAAGCAAGAATACTTTAAAAAATGTCTGTGGTAGCACTGAAAGGACAAAGAGGTCAATTTAAAGGGCCTCCCACTGGCCATGTTGTGACAATTTGAGAATCAAAATGAGAATAATAGTAAAAAGTTAACTATAACAACTTGAATCTGTTTTGCTATGAGTTCATAATGATCCTGAAAGAGTAACAAATTAATATAAACGATATACAAATGTAGCTCTATGACAAGGCTGGTGAATATACTAGAATATTTAAATTTTAAGTGCATCAGATTGGTCATCGGCAATTATTGCATCTTGGAACAGCCTGTTGTGGGGGAGAAAGGGTGGCTTTCATTGATCTGGTGGCTCCTTCCAAAGACTTCCCAATGGGACATTCACTCTCTCACGCTCCAGGGAAGCTGATGGGGAAGTTGGAGCTTTGCACACTCAGAGCAGCCAGTGCACAGGCACAGCAGTCAGTCTCTCCTTGTCAGTCAGCCCCAGCATGGGGGCTTCTCCCCAGTCTGTCATGATGGCAGCAAAGGCAGGGAACCATCCTTTACAAGTGTAGAAAGTGTGAACCATGGCTAGGGCTGCTCGGGCCAAGAAGCAAGGAAAGTGGCCAACGCCCTTGGTGGAAGTGGGAGGCAGAGCCTATTGGGTTAGCAATGGTGCACGGACTGGGTCCAGAACAAGTGATGAGCAAGAACTGTAAATGCTGTTGAAAGTGGATTATTAAACCAGAGACATTTTATCATGATATTGAACTATGGAGGTCTTGGTAGAAAGTTAGGTCCATTGGGGTAAAAGTAATTCTGACTCTAAAACAGAATAACAATTTGTATGCTTACATAATAATTTGTATTTTTTAAAAATATTTTTGCATTCATAGTCTCATTTATTCCTCATACCACTCTAAACTGGGAAGGCAGCAAAGTTGAAAAAATACAGATATTGACGCCTGAAGGGTACAGATATTGAGCCATTTGCTGGCTGAGTCATGTGATGTGTTGCTTAGCCTCTCTGAGCCTCAGCTTCCTCCGCTGTAAAATGAGGATACTGATGGTATATCCCTTGAATGGGGGATGGATGTGGAATATGGATGTGTGCAAATCACCTGATGTATCACAGGTGTTTAATAAGCTCATCATTTTAGAGATAATAAAAATGAGAGATGTTAGGTGGCTTTCTCCAGTCACACATAATTGGCAGGAGCCAGATTTTTATTCTAGTCTCATAGACTTTTGAAAGATAAGGATAGAAAGGACCTTAAAGATCACCTGGGCCTAAGTTTTGAAACTTTTATTTTAAGCTTTAAAGAAAACCCTGAAAAACCCTAAAATGGGAATCAGAAAGGTGAGTCTAAGTTAGCTGGACTTGGCATACTCCCCCAACCTGCTGAGTAACCCCTGAAGGGGCTGTGGTACCCTAGAGAGTTCCTTGGAGCACTGTTTGAAAATCTGTAGTCTAGTTTCACCTATGCATTACAAATGAGGCTGCTGAGGCTCAGAGAGGTGACATTACTTGCCCAAGGCCATAGAGCTGTTTCCTGGCAGAAGTTGGACTTAAGCCTGGTTGGCAAGACCCAAGCTCAGTGCTGTCCCCTCTCCATACTACTACCTTTGTGGGGCAAAGAACCTGACCCCACATGAGACAGTGCCATCTGATGACACTAAAGGGTACGTTGTTCTCCATCCTGGGAATTGCCTGTTGGTCCTCACCTTCATTTCCATTCTTCGATTCTCTAGTGCTCTCCCTTGCAGTGTGCATTAAAGACTAGTGCTCTCCCTTGCAGTGTGCACTAAAGTGTGGAACTGCTCTTCTAGTGAATCTTGCCAGTTGGGTTTCTATCAGGCTTTGCCAATACAAGGAACTTGCAGGAGGCTGGAAAGGAGGAGGAGTGGAAGCCACTCTGCTCCTTGTTCTGGAGCTGTGAATGACTGAGGGTGACTGCAGATTTCAGCAGCATCTGTGTTTCCAGGAGCAGCACCCATGGAAACCACTCTTTGTGTTGTCTTGTGGCAACCTCCTCATATTTTCCCTTTGGCATTTGAAGAAATCCTTTGAAAATATCAGCTATTTTCCCAGGCTAAAGAGAACCAAGGGAATATGCTGCACCATCTAATGGTTACCCAACCATAAAGGGAGAACTCAGATATATTTTATCCCTACATCACGTGTTCTTTGCTACTTCTCATGTCAGCACCGCAGTAGTGGACAGTTCCAACCCAGGTGATGGTGTCCCACAAGCTTTGTGTCAATTGAGGTCCTCCCAGAAGAAGAGGATAAAACAGGATTAGAGTTAAAAAGGATGAGTTCATGTCCTTCGTAGGGACATGGATGAAGCTGGAAACCATCATTCTCAGCAAACTATCGCAAGGACAAAAAACCAAGCACCGCATGTTCTCACTCATAGGTGGGAATTGAACAATGAGAACACTTGGACACAAGAAGGGGAACATCACACACCAGGGCCTGTTGTGGGGTGGGGGGAGGGGGAGGGATAGCATTAGGAGATATACCTAATGTAAGTGATGAGTTAATGGGTGCAGCACACCAACATGGCACATGTATACATATGAAACAAACCTGCACATTGTGCACATGTACCCTAGAACTTAAAGTATAATACAAAAAATTTAAAAACAGGATTAGAGGCGCAAGAAGTTTATTGGGGGAACACCTGTGAAGGGTAAAGGGGAGGAAGCAGGAGTCAGCAGGGCTTCAGACTGTGGTGCAGGTCTGATAGTCGTGAAAGAAGAGGAGAGCTTCAGACCTCTTGAGTAGTTCTAAGACAGTCTTAGCCAAGCCAAGGTTGAGTCTCTGAGTAAAGATTGCTCTTTAGGGGAGTGTTGCACTGGGAAGGAATGGTTTTGTTCCAGAACCCCATTGCAGTCAGTTGTTGGCTGGGAGCAGCCAGGGAAAGAGTGGTCTTAGGGTGAGTGCTGAGGCATATCTGAGGGTGCAGCAAGAGGAGACTCCCTGCAGCAGATCCTGTTGAAGGAGCTCTGGATGGAACACCATCATGACTGCCATGAGTGGGTCCATAGCTTCCCTGTGCTTTTCTGCTATGAAGCTTTTTCCAAAGCTGGTGAGGCCCAGTGGACTTGTATACACACTCGGCCTAGAAGTGCAAGGCCATTCATGCCTCTGGAGGATGGACCTGTGGATGAGTGTGCAGCTTTCCATCTGATACAGATTCCATATGGTGCCTCAGAAGGTCCCCAGCGGGATAGAGCCCAGTTGCCCATAGCAGTGATCTTCTCATCAATGCATCCTTTATTGTCATTTCCTCCATTTCCCACTACCTCACTTCTGCTTGGGGGGATCACTTTACCTACCCTCACACAAGCCTTCATCCCAGAATCGGATTTTGTGGGCAGATCAGGATGACATGACTGAGAAACTGAGCATTCGGGTTCTCAGGCAGTCCTCAGAGTGAGAGAACTCTAAGATGGGGATGACACTCCACGGTACAGGGAAACTGTACCCCACCAAGGTGAAACTTGGATGGTGCCAGGCTTGTTTTCCTAAGGGAGGCTGGGTTATCCAACACACTCTATTTTAAAGTGCCTCATCTTTTTGAATCACAAGGTGGTTCTCATCTACTCAACAGGGTCTCTGGTCACATGGTATTCAGCCTCTTGGCCTCATTTTGCTGACAGCACATCCCAACCTTTTAAAATCCATGCTACTCCTGGATAATCATCAAACTTCTCAAGATCTGGCACCTGTCCCAAGAGTCTATTCCCTAAGGCTAACCAGCTTGGGGATCACTGTTCTGTCTTCTATGTATGGCAAATAGACTTCCTTGAACACTTCTTCCTACATTTATATTATAAAAATTATTGTACATCATAACCACATGTGAAATTATATTACAATGCTTTCATACAAGTTGTCTTCCTCTAGAAATGAACCTTCTTGCTTTATCTTAATGATTGCTACATTAGAGAAATGTAAGAGAGTGGATTTCCTCCCCTTCTTCCCTTCCATCTTCCCTTAGTTTCACTACTGATAGGAAGTGGTCTTTGATGAGATAATAAAGAGCCAGAGAATTTTATTAGCCTCAGAATTTGTAGCTCCTGCTGCTGGTGCCCTGCTCACACCTTCCCAGCTACCTGCACATGCATTCTGTTGCCTGAAGTTTATTCTGGCAACAGAAGACATTTTTGTTGATGGCAGGAAGTTCTGGGGAATTAACAGCCTCTAGGAGTAGCCCTCAACTAATGAATATCCCAGTTCTTTGAGATGTTTATTCTACACCAGCTCCCAGAGTATCCCTATGGGGGGCATTAAGTTCCAGCGGCCCCCATGGGTAACTAGCTTGAACCCTTCCACATCCCACTTTCCCACTCCTCTAACCATGTTTCCTGGCCACTTCCCACAGAAAACTTTTTGCACCCAAATCTTTGTCTTGGGGTCTGCTTCCGAGAGAACTCAAATTAAGATATAACCTGCTGGAGCTCTGCTCTGAGAACAGTTGAGTAATCCCATGGGAAAGTGTTTGGAATACACAGAACAAGAACTTCCTCCAGCAACATCATGCTGCCTCTTCAAACAGAGCCAGGACCTTGGGGAGGGAGGAAGAGAAAAAACTGTGGGGCTTGGGAAATCAAGAGATGGAGGAAGGAAGCTGATAGGAAATATACTGATATGGTAGTTGTGAATGCCACCTGATGAGAACTGATTGAGATATGATAGAAAAGTAAGTGATGTAACACGCCATGTGCTCAAATCTTCTAATTATAAGAATGATCGCTTCTTGGAAGTGAGTAAACCTAATCCTTCTTTGGGAGGAGGCAGGTTTAATGAGGGCTATCCTCCATGTCTATGTTTGGGGCTATGGCTCCCTCTGTATGTATGATAGCATTGGTTGATGAGGATGGGAATATATTGGATCTTTCTCTTTAACTGGGATCCCAGGGCTGTTTGACTCCAGGCCCTTCCCTTCCTATCAGTTTAGTCTGTAATGCTAACCTAAAACATGTGTCCAGACCAGGAGGCTCCTATCCCCTAAAATCACTCCCTTGATTCATTGTGAAGGAGAAAACTTTCGCTTGGTACCCATTGGGAGCTGACAAATCAGCTTCTCTAGGTGGTGCTGCTGGGCTGGATCATGCTGAAAGGTGATCAGTTTTTGAAAAATTTGATTAGCAATTTTGATGCCGATATTTATTTTTCTGAATCTTCATCCAAATGGAGATGAGTGTGTGCCAAAGAAGAAGCCTGGGGAGTGTAGAGATGGAAGATTTTGGAGCAGAATTAAGCAAGAATATTGGATGGAGGTGGAAATGTTCTTCTGATGGCAGGAAACCCCCAAGGGCTCCTTTCTGCAGAATGCATACCTGCCATGTCCATGCCAAATACTTCCAGGGGCAGCCTGTTTCTTCTGTTACTATTTTATATAATGAAGTTTCTCTTTAGGGGGTGTACATTATAGCTAGCTCATAGTTCTGGAATGTCTATAAATAATCATGGATTTTAAAATCATATTCATGCAGGAACCTGCCAAAGGAAACAAAGACAGGTTCCCTCAAGACATGGAATATGTGCCGGTCTCTGTACCCCTTGGGGAAAACCTCCCACTCATCCCAGGGCAAGTCGCACTTACCACACCCCCAACAGCAGAGGGCCATATTCTGGCCTTGTTAATACTATACAGTGATAATGTGTGGTGTGGTGTGTCCATACTACATTGATATCAAATGAATCAATACACATGGTTGTGCATGCTGCTGTGAATACAGCAATGTGCACAACCGTTACTTGCAGTATCACACCATCATTACAGCAACATTTTCCTGTTGATGACCATCTAACCCAAACTGATGAGAGTCCTTTAACTTGGTTACCAACAGGATATGGAATGAACACATGCAAGATTCCAACAGTGCTAGATAATATAGCACACAGGCTTGGATTATATCGTGCAATGCTACATATTCTTATTGGCCTTTACAGAGATTCACAAAACAACTCCCATGTAAGGGCTGCTGAAAATAGATTTAATGCATTCAAAGCTGCTGCGGGAATCAGTGACATGCACGTCAATTACCCACAGCTTGACGTTTCTGCCTATGTTGCAAAAATGGCGGGATACAGCTGGTGTCATAAAACCTTGATAGGAATACTGTGAAAAATTTGGAGGACCTGGACAACAACTAATGGTTGAAGTTCACTTCGTAGCCTGTGAGTCACAGATGACAGCAATTGTGGCAATAAATAACTTTCTTAAATATATTGATTCTATAATCATTTTGATTCTGTGGGTAACTGATGAAATCCCCAAATTCAGAGATGCTTGGAGATCCCTTGAGAAACCATGGATCCTGAATGGTTTCCCTTTGTGAAGGCAACTCCTCGTCTGGATGCTGTGAAAATCATTGCAACAGCCTTTCCTTGCCTTGCCTGCACAGCATTGTACCATGCCTCAGAAACAAGCTCCACTGTGAGAAACTACTGCTAAGAGAAAGCCATTCCAGGAGGAATACCTGAAACTAAGCTCAAGGATGCATAATGCAGAAAGCTCAGATGGGCTGGTCAATCAGCATTTACAGATGAGCAATGGGAAATGCTGTAATCATGTGGACTGACTCATGAAATCATCCACGCAACTCTTGGAGACAAAAGAAAGAGAAGAAGCGAGTTACCATCATCTGCAACAGGCGATGGTCTGTAGGAATCGAGAGGATAAGAAAGAAGATTGTATTCATGCAATAGAATAGAAATGAACAAACTGGTTCATTTGTAGGCTTGTAATCCTTGAGGTACATGATTCTTTGTGAAGCATTCGATTTTCAAGCTGTTCGCTTTTGACAGGCAAAAAGCAGCACTCTCTGATCTGCTTGAATATCTCTGGGAGCTTAGTGGAACCACAGCAGAGGTGGGCATAGGAGTGTTCTAGGGACACCTCTTTGTGAGAAATACTGATTTAAAGGAACAAAGTGAAAATCCAGAGATAACTTTCATTGCAATAACCAGCATCCCAGCTTGGAAAAAAAAAATCTCAAAGCCTACCCCTGACCAAAAACATCAGCCTCCTGGAGTGAGTCTGAGGACTGCATTTTAAAAATCTCCTTTCCCCATGACTCTCATCTATACTAAAGTTTGAGGATCTCTGCTCTAGACAGGACAGGAAGCCATGAGTGGAGAAGGCAAACCTCTCTTTAACTTTCTGATTCAAATATTCTGTTGCATGTGTCTGATTTCTTTTTTCTTTTCTAAAAACACACAAAGCAGCCCTGTGGAATTAGAGGATGAAAAACCCAACAGCTTGAACACAATCAAGGCGTTTCATATGAGAGGTCAGGGAATGTGACTCGTATTCAACATGTTGGCAGGCTTATGACCCTAATTCTATTTTTTTCTAAAATATGAGTACTTATGGAGTCGAATTCAAAAAGCATGTATGAGCTTCAGCTGAAGCAGGACATTCAAAAGAAATTTTAAGGCTTGTAGAAGTGTAAAGGGGAAGGAACAACCTGCTTCCAGCTATCCCTGACCTAGGTAAACGCTCACTCCACTCCTCAATTAGAGCTCCCTACCACAATGGAAGTCATTCACACCTGAGTACAGATTTGTACACAGTATACTTTTATTTTCAATAGTTAAGCTAAGTTAGATTTAGGGAGTGCAGGGTCTCTCCTGCATAGGGGAGGGTCTCTCTTTGGACAGCAGGAAGGTAGTTTGAGTCTGAAGGGTGAGTGGAAAGGGGTGTTGACTGCATAATTTTGCCTAAGGTCTTATGTGTTCCATGTGACTTCTGTTTTAGGTTATAGGGAAATTTTATTAGAAAAACTGACCTAGAAGATAGAATATTTCTCAGTGATCCATGTGAGGATAAAGAATTTGTTGGAGGAGTATCTACAGCCAAATTTAAGCCCAAATTAGAGGCCTTCTAGGTCAGGGAATTTAGAATAACTAATGAGCTCATAAATGTGCAAAGTAAACCCACAGCTAAACTCTACTCTATCCCTAAGTATTCTATATAGCAAGAGATAGCCAACTTTATTAAAGTGTTCACTGTGTGGAGAGCTGGACATGCATCCTCGTTCAGTTCTCCCCAAGCCATATGAGGTGGTATCTTAAGTTGGCTTCTCTCCAAAAAAGACCCCGAGCTGAAGACTTGGGTAGCTTATTGGGGATGTGCTCCCAGGAAGCCTGTTAATGGTGTGGGGAGGTGATCGAGGGATGGGAGGGAAGCTGATACAGGCGCATTAGTGTGCGGGGTATTCAGTGGTCACCCAGGGTGTCCACCCACTACTTCCCAGCCCTGATTGGCTGAGAGCTGCTTTTGGAGCATTAGTTCTGTGGCACTTTTGCCTCCTACCCCCACCACCTGCAGTTGAGCTCACTTCCGTAGCCAGAGGACAGCCTCAGGCAGGAAGTCGTGGTCTTTCTGAAACTGTCCCCTAGCAACCTGCTGTGGGTGAGGCCCGACAGTGTCTGCTACAGGTGAGCATTACTTCCACTTGAAAGATGAGAAAATAGAGACTTCTGGAGGTTAAAGAATTTCCAATGTCAAACAGATCATCTTGCCCAGATCTGTCAGACTAAGACCCTACTTGATGTTTTTCTCTGTTAGAACATTCTCTAAGAGGAAGTGTTAATGGGGTCCAGGGCCCATTGAAACTGCCTCCATCTTCAAAGCAATGCCAATGGCCACCAGTGTAAGGAATAGCAGACTGCAGCTTTGACAGGGCCCTGCTGTAGCCCTGGAACCTCCTCTTGCCTCTGTGACACTGCTGGTGGCAGCAACCACAGGCAGGAGCTGTCCCACAAGAGCCCCTATCTGCCCCACAGAGCCTGGTGCTCATGAGGGTCCTCACTCTGGAGGACCCCACACTTGTGGCCCAGGACAAATGTTTCAATGACTCAAAATACAGCAGCACCTTCTCAATTGTCCCTCTGGGCCCATTCTGCCCTCTTCTAGGTCTGGCCACTGAATGATAGATATTGATAATCTGGAAGAGTCCTTATGGCTGCCAAATCAGGCTTGGGGGTGGGGGGTGGCGGAGAGACGATAACGATGGCAGGCACAGATCTGAGACTAATATACAAGCAGCCAGCCCTGAACTCTCTTCAGCCCCGTCATTACCCACAAAGCCAGGGCCGGCGCCGCCCTGCTTCCACAAACATCTCTACCTGCTCTTTTGCCACCATCTTCTTGGGTAAGGCAGTCCCAGGTGATCACTTTCATAGCATGATGTCTAAAAGCACATATTCAGGAGCCAGATCCAGGTTCAAGTCCCAGCTCCACAGCATACCAGCTGCTTGGGTAGGTTATCTACCCTCTGTGATAGGGAAACTAGAGTTTCTCACTGTGTATGAACACAGATCTTTACAGAATCACTGTCAATATTAAATGAGTCAGGTACTTGCATACACCAAGTGTCCAATAGATACTTGCCATGGTTATATTGTAATTATTGTTACCAAACCATCAGGGAAAGGAAGAAGCTCTGTGTGATTTGTCCACTTGGTGCTTCTCAAGGATGATCTATACCTACCCCTCCCCAAGAATCATATCAACAATTACTAATCAGTGGTTGCTCTATGTGTCAGGTACTTTACAATCATCATCTAATCCTTATGATAAACCTGTGAAATGGGTACTGTTGTGCCTGGGGCATAGATGAAAACTCTGGCTCAGAAATTGGAAGTAACTTGCCTGGCATGGCATAGGCAAGGCATGCTGAGCTCCCCTGGCAGCCAGGCTGGTAGGCCCCAACCTGAGCTGAACCATCATAGCCTCTGTCCAAAGCTCTGTAGGCCTCACAGGGACACTCAGGGGTCCTCAGTGTCTCTGAGGGCCTCAGATGTTAACATTGTCTGCCTAGGGCTTTTGCTAATGAGGAAGTAAAGAAACTGCTATCGGTGCACAAAAACTGAAATCCTGATGGCCCAGGTCAGGGAGGGCATGCAGAGGGTGGGGGCTGCTATAGAATGAGCTTTCCTTCTGGTCCTTAAAAGCTAATTCCTTTTTGATTTTTCCTTTTCTCCTCTGGGGGTACCCTCCAGGTGGCATGGTCCAGACCAGGCCTTCCTATTTCAGGATGGTGGGGATGTAAACTCCCTGCCTCCTTAGCTGCTGTGGAAAGCTGGCTGCAGCTGGAAGCCTGTCCTCCTGCACACTTCACCACCCTGTGCCTAGGGCTGAAGGTGGTTCTTAGCACCCATCTTGACCTGTGGCTGAGGTCACTCTGGAGGAAATTTCTGACCTCCAGAGAAGAGCTGCAGCCCACAAGGCCTGGGCAGATCGCAGCACTCTCCATAGGCCTCTGAACATTTTCATCAATTGCAAAGTGAAACAAACCACAGGAAGACTTGGGCAGGTGTTTGGAGGAGGAGCTCAGACAGGTGGGCTGTGGTGGCATTTTCTTTTCCAGGCGCTGCCTGCTTGCTATTTGATTCCCAGGGCTGCACTGCACTCACACAGTGCTTTTCTCATTCCCTTCCCAAGGGTATTTTCTGTGTGACTTAGAATAAGTATTGGGTCATGTGGATGTTACTATGGCAACCGGTGTTTTAAATAAAAATAGTGTTACACCCCCGGTAGCCTGTCAGTGTGAAATGTGCCTATAGGCAGTGAAAGGCTGTTGGCATCTGCATCCCTTCCATTCCTAGCAGCATCCTCCTAGCACCCCCCAGGCCTAGAGGGCAGAACCCGCCGCTCTGACACAAGGTCTGGGCTCTTGAGTAGCTTAGGGGAGAAGGTGGGTGGCTTGCACAGGTAGGTGTCCCCTCAGCTGGCCAGAGGCCCCTGCCTGGTGCTTCCTTCCCTGACTTCTGCCAGCAGCAGAGGGAAGCTGCTGTGCTCTAAGTCTTTCTAGACAGAAACTTTAACTGGTTAAAGATGGGCTTTGTCTCGGAGTCTACTTCTAGGGGAACAGACTGAGACAAGGATTTATGTGCAAGTAATTTGTTTGGGAGGGGATCCAAGGAAGCAGCAGTAGAGAGGAGAAGTGAGACAGGAAAGGAAGGCGGCCAGTACAGGTGCATTTTCAAAAGTGACTGCTGTGGGCAAGTGGAGCTTAGTCCCACCGAGGAACTTGGAAGACCATATAGCACACAGTATTCCCCCAAGGACAAGGGAGTTGGTGCATTTATTTAGTCCCCATTTGTCACTGGATGAGGGCTTCTCCCTAGGGGTGATTTACTCTCTGCAGTTCCAGTATGACCTTTGAGCAGTCAAAACAAAAATAAAGCCCTACAAAAGTTCTGAGGCAGAGAGTGGGCAGGCAGCAGCCTGTAAGGTTTAAAGGTGAATACCTGCCTAGAGGATATGGGCAGGGTGCCACATCTCCTGCCGTGGACCTCTTGGATGTCAGTGAATTTCCCCAGCTATCAGAAGTGCTTTTGTGGTGGGATGAGGAGCTTAACTTGGAAAGTTAAAGGAACATGAAATGGCCTTTAAAGATTTCAATAAATCCTGAGACCTTTGAGGGCCTGATGATGAAACTGGTACTCTCAAGGCTGATTGTCCTCCATCATGGTGCTGGTGGCAAGTGTGGGAAGGGTTGGGTCAGGGAGGGCTTATTTTCTTTTGGAGGAAAGAAAAGCAGCTTGTTATATCCCAAATAAGTATTTTTGAGAGTGTTTGAACATATCCTTGACTCCTGATACTTGCGAGGATGAAAAATTTAAGATTAGGCACAATGATACTGAACCCAAGAAACTCAAATTAAACTCTTAGGGTAGGAATAGATGGTGGTTAGGTGGAAATGAATTGGAGATACATTTGAGCTCTTGGCAGGAATTGGAGAAGGGGGGACACTTTTTCTTCTCCCATTAGATTCTGTTGGATTATGTGGGTAGAGTTAGCCACCTGGCAGATCCATCCACCTTCTGATGGCAGGTGCCCTGATCTTGCTTTGGACACAAGGTCAGTGGGTCTGTCCATCAATGGAAGAATAGTTGCTTCTCAGAGCACCCCACCACCTCCTGGTTCAATTAGACACCTTCTCCTTGGAATCTGAGCCCTGAGTGGGATGTTACAAGGACAAAAATTTGACAGGAGCTTATTGCTGTCAACAGTGGTGGTCTGAAAAAAGAGAGCTTACTAATTCTCAGAGATTGTGAGCCATCTGGTTCTTACCCTGGTTCTTTAGCTTTCCTTAAGTTCTCCGAGTATCCCATAGTATTCCAGTGAATTCTTATGCCTTTTCTTATCCAGTGAACTGGGGTCTCTCTCTTGGTTGCATGGAAGAGCCCTGAATGATCCTGATTCCTTTGGAGGATCCCACCAGGATTAAATATCTAGAGATTGTCAAATGAAACCCAATGAAAACCTGTCTCTGTTGCTGCTATTTTGTGCAGTAGGTATAGAAACAAGGGAAGAAGGGAAAGATGTGTTAGCATCCTCTTTCAGTGAACCCAGGTGAGAGAGAAGCAGGAGTGAGAGAGGTTTGCATGGGGGCAGGAGGAGTGGGATGCCTGTGAGAGAAAAAGGAGAGGAGGCAGCATTGGGCAGGAGAACCTCAGCCTGCAGTATGACCCGATGGTCTCAGCCAGTTCAACACAGAGCTCCTGCACACAGGTTTCCCCTTAGAGAAGCCCTATGTTGGATAGAAATGGCCAGGCCCTAGTACTCTGCTGTGCTCTGTCTTTAGCTGGCGACTGCCCGGAAAGAGTACGGCCTCTGCTCAAAAGCTGAGGCATACTTGAAGGCTCTGCAGCAGGAGGCTGCCAGCTCACTGTGTTCCTTGTGGCTGAACAGGAATTCCTTCCTGGTAGGGAGATCTGAGCTGCACAGCTCCATGGCTGCCTTCCACTGAGCACACAGTTTTATCTTGACACTGTTTTATCTTGTTCTCAGGCCTCTCACTTATCCTGTGAAGTTGGTGTTATTTCCACTCCCCCAGTTGATGAAATGCAGACGTAGCTAGTTATCCCCTAAGATTTTCCTGCTAGTGAGTGTGAGTGCTGGGATTGGGACACAGCTATGTCTAACTTGAAGGCTCCTGCTTTGATGTCCTGTGGCAGAGGCCATTGCTTCAACTGCCATCATCCCCATAATAAGGACTTGGGCTCTGCAGCTTCAGGGCTGCTCATTGCCCCCTGAGCAAATGTTCTATTTGGGTGGTGTGTGTGTATATGCACCTGGGTCTGTCTTGGGTTAAAAACAGAGCTTTCTTTTTAGTTCTGAATAATATTCCATCATCTGGATTACCATGGCTTATTTATCTGTTCACCTACTGAAGGACACCTTGGTTGCTTCCAAGTTTTAGCCATTAAGAACAAAGCTGCTATAATATAAACATCAATCTGCAGGTTTTTGTGTGGACATATGTTTTCAACTCCCTTGGGTAAAAAAACAAGAAGTGTTATTGCTGGGTCATATGGAAAGAATGTGTTTAGTTTTATAGGAAACTGCCAAAGCATCTTCCAAAGTGAGTGTCTCATTTTGCATTCCTACCAGCAGTGAATGAGAGTTCCTGTTGCTCCAATCCTCACCATTTCATGTTGTCAGCGTTCTGGACTTGGATTATTCTAATAGGGGTGTAGCGGTACTTCACTGTTGTTTTAATGTACATTTCCCTGACATATGATGTGGGGCATCTTTCCCTATGCTTATTTGCCACCTGTATATATTCTTTGGTGAGGTATCTGTTCAGGTCTTTGGCTCATTTTTAAATCGGGTTGTTTATCATTGTTGAGTTTCAGGAGTTCTTCATATATTTCGCATGACAGTCCTTTATCAGATATGTCTTTTGCAATATTTCCTCCCAGTCTGTGGCTTGTCATTTCATTTTCTTCACAGTGTCTTTCACAGAGGAGAAAATTTTAATTTTAGTAAAGTCTAGCTTACCAATTCCTTATTTATTTATTTATTTATTGAGACAAAGTCTCGCTCTGTTACCCAGGCTGGAGGGCAGTAGCACAATCTCAGCTCACTGCAACCTTTGCCTCCCGGGTTCAAGCAATTCTCCTGTCTCAGCCTCCCCAGTAGCTGGGACTACAGATGCACGCCACCATGCCCAGCTAGTTTTTGTATTTTTAGTAGAGATGGGGTTTCACTATATTGGTCAGGCTGGTCTCAAACTCCTGACCTCAGGTGATCCACCTGCCTCGGCCTCCCAGAGTGCTGGGATTATAGGCGTTAGCCACCATGCCTGGCCCAGCTTACCAATTCTTTCTTTCCAGGATCATGACTCTGGTGTCATATCTAAAAAGTCACTGTGAAACCTAAGGTCATTTAGAGCTCTCAACCCACAGAAAACATGGAAAGACCTTAAATGCATATTACTAAGTTAAATAAGCCAATCTGAAAAGACTGCATACTGTATAATTCCAACTATGTGGCATTCTGGAAAAGGCAAAATTAAGTAAAAAGATGAATGGTTGCCAGGGGTTAGGAGAAAGGGAGAGATGAATAGGTGGAGCACAGACAATATTTAGGGCAGTGAAACAATTCTGTATGATACTATAGTGGAAGACACATGTCATTATATGTTTGTCAAAACCTGTAGAATATACAACATCAAAGGTAAAAAGATCAGTGGTTGCCAGGGGTTAGAGGAAAGGGAGAGATAAATAGGTGGAGCACAGAGAATAGGGCAGTGAAACTATTCTGTATGATACTATAGTGGAAGACACATGTCATTAAGTTTGTCAAAACCTATAGAATATACAACATCAAGAGTGAACCCTAATGTGAACTATGGACTTTTATGTGATAATGATGTGCTAAGGTGGGCTCATCAATTATAACCACTGTACCACTCTAGTGGGGGACACTGATAACAGAGGAGGATATGTAGGTATGGGGGAGGGAGTTCATAGGAAATCTGTACCTTCCACTCAGTTTTGCTCTAAAAATATAATCTATTAAAACAACAACAACAACTCCTCCCACAGCTTTTTCACAAGCTTTAGTTTGGGTTCCCTCAAAGGCAAATGCTGTGGCAAGTAGTTTACCTGAGAGGACATTCCACGAAGCGGTCCTGGAATGAGTTTGCAGGGGAGGGAGGTGTAAGAGAGGAGAGGAATATGAGCCAATAAAGGGCATCAATGAACCAGTCCAGATGGGCAACTGGGGTTCCATCCTGCTGGAGACCATCTGGGGAGCTATGCAGAATGTTGGGACAATTCTGACTTCCATTCCTCACTGGTGGAATACAGCTTCACGGGCGTTGGCTCCCAGGCACTTAGCACCTATGGCCTGTATGTAGGCTGAGCGGCTCCCAGGGCACCAGCAAGAGCTTCAAGTATATATAGCTGGAGAGGGGTGGCGTGGATGCAGTCAGCATGCAGGGAAATGTCCATCACAGCCCTGCGTGGGGCACCCATAGCATCTGCCACATGCATATTCAAGGATTATGGAAAGAATCTGACTCCAGTTTTAGGGTATCTGACACTTGTGGCTTGGGATTCAGGAGAAGTAGCAGTGATTGCTACACCTGTTGGGGCACTGTATGAGTGTTCTGCCGTTGCCATAATACCACAGACTGGTTGGCTAAAACAACAGGAAGGTATTTCTCACAGTTCTGGAGTCTAGAAGCCCAAGATCAACGTAGCTTGGACTGTTTGGTTTCTCCTGAGGCCTCTCTCTTTGGGTTGTAGAAGGCCATCTCCTCGCTGAGTCCTCACATGATCTTTCCTCTGGTAACTCACCTTTTTGGAGTCTCTTCCTCTTAGGAGAATACCAGTCTTATTGGATTAGGGTCCCGCCCTTATGACCTAATTTAACCTCTATTGTCTCCTTAAAGGTCCCATCTCCAAATACAATCACATTGGAGGTTAGAGCTTCAACACATAAATTTAGGAGGACACAATTCAGTCCCTAACAGACATGATGGCTGACAACAGGACCTGGTTCTGGGCCCTATTTCCTCTTTTTACTGATTCCAGAAACAGTTAAGTGAGAAGCTTAGGGTCACACAACTTGGGTTGAAATACGATGCTGAGTCATGAGCAAATCTGTCCACCCAGGGACTGCCAGACCAGGGACTGCCCACACCCATGGTCTACAAGGCATCATGCCCCTGAAGTCTTCTGACCTTGTCCGTCTCTCCTTGAGAACCCCGGAGGGGCCTGGCCTTCCATCTTGCCACCTGGGTTCCAAGGCTGGCCATGCCGTATGTCCTGTGCAAGTGCTTCCCTTTGTTCTCTCATCTTGGAAACAAGAGGGCTGGGCTAGGTTACCATTCCTGTGCTCCAGTCTTTTTTTTAGGTGTTGGTGAAAATTTTATTTCTTGGGATCGTACATTGGAACAGTTCATCTAAAAAGGCGATTTGGTGGGAAGTTTCAAAAGCTCTAAAGATGTACACAACCACAGATACTCCAAGACATTCCTAGAAGGGGAACATCTGGGTCAAAGATTGAGCTACAAGGAGAATCACTAGTTTTGGTTTCTCACATTTTACTGTTATAAACATGCTGAACACTAAGAGACTGAATAAACAAATTATGTGCCTTATTCAATAAAACACAAATACATAAAATGTAATTCTGCAGAGAACATTTAATGATTTGGAAAGATTTCTCACAATGCCAAGTGTAAAGGCTAATTTCAGAGCAACCCATATTGTGGTTCCACCCACGTTAAAAAAAAATACAAAGATCTAGAAAGCTAATAAACCAAGAATAACAGTCATCACTCCTGAGTAATGGGCTTGTTGAAGATTTAAAATCTTTATTTTTCAAAGTAACAATATATATGCATTGCTTTTGTAAGAAAATCCACAAAAATACTATTATGTTAAAAAATAATTTACCTAGTTTTGGCAGATGCTGCTGGGCAGGAAACTCTACAGCAATTACTGACCTGTTCTTCCCTTGCTGCTTGTGCTTCCACTCTCTATAGCTGAATGCTCACCTTTCCAGCTTCCCTGACTGCTGGGGTGGCCAAGTGATAGGAGTTCTGCCTAGTGAGATGTAAGTGGAGGTCTGCTGGGTGGACATGGAAGTTTCTGGGAAAGTTAATGGCTCCTGATAAAAGGAGGGGATACTTCTGGCCCTCTACCTCTCCTTTCTTCCTTCTGGAATGTGGAAGTGATGACTTGAACAGCAGTAGTCCTCTTGTGACAACAAGGCAATAAGTGTGGTGCAGCAGAAGGGTAAAGTCTAAGCTTTTGATGACACCTTAAGTCAATGCATCAACCCTGGACTCCCTCCAGGCTTCTTGTCATGGGTGAGAATTCTGATGTAACAGTTCTGGCTACCTCAGGTTTGAAGGCTTTTGGCTGCAAGTAAGACTTAAGGTCTCTCCTCTAGGTCCTAGATCATCCCTATCATTCCACACTGCCTTCATAGAGAGAAACAGTGCCTTAAAGGCACTCTTTTCCCAAGCTGATGCTGCCTTCTTTTTGGCATTAGTATCTGAATTTATTTGGTGGCTCCTGGAGAGAAGCACTGTCTTTTGTAGCATAGGAATGTGTTAAGCAGCCCTTGTGCCCAACAGAGCAGGACCTTGTATGAGACAGCCAGTCAGCTGTCTCTCAAAACACTATGTGCTGGGCATTGTGCCATGTGCTGGGGAAGGCAAAAGAGCAAAACGGACTCATACCTTGTCCTTCTGAAGCTTATCACTCGGTAGAAAACAAGAATATTGAGAAGTCAGTTAATCCTTTGCATAGTTGTTGGTGTGCAGTGTTTTAAAGAACAGGGTGCCATGCAAGTGTGTCCTGGATGGGCCTGGCCCGGGGCTCAGGGAAGGCAGCCTAGAAGCTCTTTTCTGTCTCTAGGCTCAGCAAGATGTATCCCAAATTCCCAGGCTTGTCTGTGATAGCCTCTGCATCACAATGCCAAATGGAAGGAATCTTTCCTTTTGTCAGAGCCCTTGCCTGTGGGCTTTATCATCCATATATGCAAAATGAGGGAAGTGGATTCCACAGACTTCCAGCTTCCCAGAGCTCAAATCCCACGTGAAAGCAGCTGGGAGAGGCCACCACAGGAATGGTGCAAACACAGGCTGACAAGGCAAAGTGGGGGCTGTTTGCTTCCCAGCCTTGGCAGAGATGGGTCCCACATTTGTTCATAGACAGAGGCCTCTGCAGGGAACAGAGTATGCAAAGGCCTTAGGAGTAGGCCTGTGTGAGCAGCAGCAGGAAGGCCAGTGGGGCTGGGGCAGAGTGGGGCACAGAGACGGATCCCATGTGGCAGTGAGCAGTGGAGGTCAAAGCCCTAGGATCCAGCTTGTGTTTCAAAAGGATTTCAGGTCAGCCCTTGCCCATTCTGTTTGCTCTCAGAGTAAAAAATTGAGGTCAATGTTGGAGAGATCTGGTAATCCATGCAGCAAACTGCATTGATGGATGTGGTCTCAGACCTTGCATGTACCAAGGTAACCTAAGCAATGAAGCATTTATTTTTATTTTGTATTTATTTTGAAGTATTTTTAAATGTGTATGACTTTTATAATCATAAAAAATTCAAATTGTAAAAAAATGGCAAGTGGTTATCCCTAGGGATAAGATTATCAGGGACTTTCACATTCTACGCTGTATGTCAGCAGTCTTTTTAAATTTTTGGTCCTTGAACAGTGCTATTTTCCATTGTTCTCTGCCTCTAAACATTAATGGGTATTCCTCTAGGTGATGTACAAGAAGAAACAGGCAAAGACAGAAGAGTATTAACTCAGTTTCATGGTCACAAAGTCAATTACACACACACACACATATACACCCTGCTTCTTCCAGTAGAGTCAGGCCCAAGGGAACAACCTTGGAGGGAACAGCTCTTTTTTCTTCCTCCACTTCCAGTGCTCTCTTCCCTCAGTCTCCAGTGCTTCAAGCTTGAAGGCAAGTAGAAAACTTTGAAGGCAATCACACCTACGTTGCCTGTTGGTGGGTGGTTGGGAGAACTGCCTGGGAAGGAGGGAGGAGGATGAAGTCCCTTTGGGCAGGGTTAGCAGCACACATCTTTGGAGTCTGACAACCTACTCACCAGCTGTGAGACCGTGAGCAAGTTTCTTGACCTTTCTGAGCCTGTGCCTCACCTGAAAAATGGGAATGATGACACTGCTTCCATTCCCAGGGCTGCTCTGTGCTGCAACGAGACAACACAGGCTGAGTGCCTGGCACACAGTAAGTGCCAGTGGGTTAATGGGGTCACTGTCTTTGTTTCAGAGCACAAAGACCTCTGGCTCTGGAAACAGAGGACCAGGCTGCATGGTCCAGGACAGGTTGCTTTGCTTCCGCTTCTCCAACTGTGAGATGGAGCTGCGGTGGGACAAGGCGGGGGGCAGACATTTCTGCAGCAGGATGCAGGTGTCCCTCACAGCTCCTTCCTTCACCTCAGTGGGCTCCACCTTGATGCCACTCATCTGAGACTGTGACTGATGGACTGCTGGCAGGTGTCTAGCCCTGGGCTCTGCGGCACCCAAACCTGCTGTGCCAGGAAGTGAGGATTCCCGAAGCTGAGGCTGCTCCCAAGTTTCACCTTCTGTTGGGCCTCAGCCTCAGGTCTCGTTTTTGGCTCCTGTGCCACCCCCTGGAACTAGGGAGCAGTGGTCCAAGTCTCTGGAACTGAACCAGGATGTCAGGCAGCTGGAGAATGTTAGGGATGAGGTTTTACTGCTTATTTTGCTCTACTTTTCTATCAAAATTCTTTTATGCTATGCCTCTTAAAATAGCGATTTCAAACTCTCTCATTGGTCTGTGAGGTTTCTTCTGAGTTTTAAGAAGACAAAGGGAATGGTGAAATAAATCTTTTTGCCTCCCCCCACCCTTAAAAAATCCATAAAAAATTAACATGAAGGTGAAATTTTTTGACTTCATCTCTGTCCTTGAGACCCGTAAACTTTTCCTGAAATTTCAGCAGAGTGATGTGCAGTTTTCCTGGGGAGGGTACCCAAAGCTTTCCTGATAGTCTCACTGCAGTTGGTGTGATGGAGTACATAGGAACACTTCCCTTGTAGCAATGACACTCAAATTACTGTATTTTCTTAATGAGAGAAGCCACTTGCCTGAAGCCAGTACCTACCAAGAGACAGATGCTTGGGGTTGAAAAGGTCTTTGGCTATGGCTTTCATGAGGAATACATAAAAAACCACCTATGAAGTCTAAGGTAAATGGTGATAATTACCAGCAAAACAAGGAAATCTACCCCTGCCACTAGCAAAAAAAGAAGTCCACCTCGAGAAAAGAGTACGACAAATTTTGTCAAGTTGAAATGATATGACCGCCCAGTGTGTTTGGTCTTTATGGCATTATCTTTTAGGGTCAAGGTTTCTCCAAGTTGACTGCCAATCAAATGGCTTTTCATTGCTCAGACAGAAACAGGTGCTCTAAGTAAGCTGGGCACAGCTGACTTTCATGATCCCCACTTGTTCATTAGGGAGGTAGAAAATCAAAAGCAAGGGCAAGTGTGGGTCTGGGAGCATTGCCGAGCTCAAATCTCTGCTCCAGCAAGTAATGTCTCTCATTCCTGAGGTACAGGCTGGCTCCTAAATCTCTCTGGCTCTAGTTCCTCTCCTTAAAATGGGGTTGCTGTGGGCTCAGATTAAAGAAATGGAAAGCCTTTAAAAGGTAACTGTGCCATGTACTGTGTTAAGAATTTAGTAAATACAAATCTAAGACTTTATATTGGTAGAAAATAACTTTTACCTTCCAACTTCCCTGTTGTGAAGGAGAAAAGGATGTTCTGGGCATGTGTATGCAGGTGAAAATGGGAGAGTCAGGTTATCACTGCCCAGCATTCCTAGGGATTTACTTTTACAATTCACAAAAGTTTTAAGAGAATCATTATTCAACATACAGTAGTAAACACCCTAAACCTTCCACATTCTGCAAACGGTAGGCACAGACGCTTCACTATTGTGGCCTTCTAAATTTGATACTCAAGGGGTTTTCTCCCCCATCTTTTACTCTATTTTGGTAGTTCTCAAACTTGAGTGCACTGGCCTCACCGCAGAGCTTCTAACTCAGCAGGGGTGGGTGGGGCTGGAGGATGTGCATGTCTAAAGCGTTCCCAGGAGATGCTGGTGCTGCTGCTGCTCCAGGGAGCACACTTTGAGAACCATTGCTCCATTTGATATTAAATACATTCGGGGAACTCCTTTTCCAAATGCAGCTTTTCCCAGAAGAGCTGACTGGGGCCAGCAGATGGTAACCAGCTTAAGACAAGGTGGTGAGTATGAAAGTGTGTGTCTGGCAAGCTCCCTACATCATCAGGGCTTTTGGTTGTCTACAACGGGCTTCCAGAGAGAGTCTTATAATTTGGAATGTGGCTAGCTGCAAAGGTAGGATCCCAAGGAAGTTATAATACAGTGATTCTAAACTCAAAGGTTCAAATGATCACAAAATCAAGGTTTTAGAAAAGGGGGAATGGACACTGTTTTTTTCTGGCCAGGTAGCATTAAGTCAGCCTGAGTGGAATGTCTGGAATGTTCAGGAGGGGAGAGACTCTTCTCAATGAGGTGAATGCACTTTGGAAAAGAAGCCGCTATGGGGATGGAGGTCTGTGGCCCAGCAGGGGGGCTCTGGCTGGATCTAAGCATGCAGGGGAAGCAGCCCAAGGTTGTGCTCCCCTAGGCTAGCCTTGAGGAAAGAGTTCTGGGCAGGGGTGGGGTGAGGTGGGTGGGGAGCACAATTTGCCTTTGCAGTCTCAACCTCTGAAGGTCACTGTACAAACTTCAAATGAATTCAGCAGCTCAATACCAAAATTAAGTAGAGCATCCTCTGGATCTTAAATGGTTCTCTCATTCTCTCTCTGGACTTGACCCCATTTTATATTTTATTAGGTTTTTAATCAGGTTCCATTATGAAGTGCTTTAAACAAGGTTAGAATCTACAAATGCACAAAGGGAGAGAACACTGCCTGGTCTACCTGGTTTAAGAAACCAGAGTGGAAGCCTCTGAGAATGGAGAAGGCTTTGCTCAGTCCCTGGGAGCGGCCCTGGACTTCCATCATCAGCTTTGTCCCCTTCATGCTGGCTCCTCAGCAGCAGGGAGCAGTGGCTCAGCACATGGACTCTGAGGCCAGAGTGCTTGGGTTTAAACAGCAGTGACACCAATCACCAACAATATGGATGGTGTGGTCTTGGTACTTACCTGATAGGGTGGTTACATGACCTGCCTGCTTATGAGGAGGAAATGGAGGTACTGAGTACATGGCTAAATGTACATGGAGGGCTCAGGGCAGTGCCTGGCACAGTTTCTATTCTGTAATTGCCTGCTGCTATTAATGATGATACCACTGAAAGGAAACAAAGACCCACGGCTTCAACAAATAGCAAGAGTGTCTGACCTTGAAGGCTGCTGGGCTTGGGCTGTGCTCATCCATTCATTGAACAGATTTATTCAGTGTCTACTCAGTGCCAGACACTGAACTAGGCTGGAGGGTACAGCAGTGAATGAAGCTGAATATTCCTGCCCTCAAGGAGCTTATGACCAGTGGGAAAGACACAGATTCAGCAAAGATTCCCACTAATGAACGAGTAATGACAAAATGAGATGAATGCTCTGAAGGGATGGAATTCAGCTTGCTGAGTGCACGGGAGAGCTGTTACCTGACCTGGCCTTCTGGGTAGTGGGAGTTAGCTCTGTCTGAAACTTGGAGGACGGTCAGGCATCAATGATGGGAATTTGGAGGCAGCTGGGAGCCTTCTAGATAGGGTGGAGCTGAACGAAGGCCCTGGGGCAGGGGCCAGAGGGATCTTATAAAATGGGAGGAGGGTAGGGAAGGGAGTGGATGTCATTCATGGGTCCCACTGAAGTTAGCGTGAGGACAACCCTTTAAGCAGTTATAAGGCCAGGAATGGGAGGCATTTGCGTGATTTAGGAGTGCATTTTGAAAAGATCATTCTGGTTATAACGTGGAAGAGATAAGGCTGAAATGGAAGCTGGAGAGGTTGTGGGGAGACCCAAAAGGGGTGGAAGTTGTTTTGAAGCATCCCCTAGAGTGCCTGTAACATAGTTCCTGCCCAGCTTGCTGTCCCCACTGGAGATTTTTTTTTTTTTTTCAAACAGGGTCTTGCTGTTACCCAAGGTGGAGTATAGTGGCACAATCTCTGCTCACTGCAGCCTCAAACTCCTGGGCTCAAAAGGTCCTCCCACCTCAGCTGCCTGAGGAGCTGATGAGACTACAGGTGTGTGCCACCACACCCCTGTCTAATTTTTAAAAACACTCTTTATAGAGATTAGGTCTGGCTATGTTCCCCGAGTTGGCCACCGGAGATTCTGATGGAGCAGGTGCATGGTGGTCCCTGGGATCCTGCTTTTCCAACATGCTGAAGCTGCCGCCCATGGACCACACCATGAGTGGCTCTAGCTTGGACTCCATTGGTCGTAGGGGAGTTGGTAACTGGATGAATTCTTAGGAGACGGCAAGAAGCCCTTTCTGAAAACTGGGACTATTTTGCTTTGAAGATATTTGTCCCTAAACATAATTTAGCACAAATTTCAGAGATGCCCTTAACGATATAGGGATAGAGTGAGGGATAGAACTTTACAGAAGTAGACTCACCCTCCAGAATTCTAAGGTGATACAGATGCAGGTGGCTCTGGTTAACTCAGGCTCTATGTAACCTGGGTGCTATGCAAGGTTTGCATGGTGCTTGTTTTTATCCATCTCTCTGGTTTTCAGAGCAGCAAGAACCCTATACAAACAGACTATAGACTGGGCCTGAGTTAATCAGAGTGGCTCTGGATCTTTGTCCTGTAGAAAGCTAGACAGAGGAATATCCTCCTTTTTATTAGCGTTATGGAAAGGACACCAGCCAACCCAGCCACTCTATCTTGAAAACTCTTGCTTGGGCTCTGAAAAATGGTAATGTCACATATAAGATTTACGTTAGGCACAAAATACTACTCCAACTCTAGAGAACTCCATTAGTTTTCCAGCTCTGCTGGGTCCATGGCTGTAAGGACCTGGGGAAAGGAAGCCCATCTGTCAGCACAGGTGATGCAAGTATTACCTTTGATGGAGTGTCTGGCAGATCAGTGCCCTAGGAACAATCCCATGCTTGGTTCTCGTCCAGCCCTCAGGTCACTGGGACATGCACTGATGGAGAGCTGTGGAACTCTCCCTGGCCAAGAAAGGTGTTTGCTTTCCAGGGACCCTGGGACCATCTAGGAAGTGGATGCATTACCTGTATGTGTGGCTACAAAGAGCCTTCCTCTCTCCAGGAGGCCACCGTCCTATTACTAGGTCCTCCCTTCCCTCTACTTTGCCCTATTCAAAGCTACCATCACCAAGTATCAAAACAAAGGTCCAAGCTCCGCAACCATTGTGTGTTTTGGCACCTAGGAGGAAATGTTCAGTTGAGTGGCACTTAACCCTCCTGATGGCCCATAACTTCATTTTCACAGTGGGAAACCTGGTAGCACCATTTTCTCTGTAGGAAGCTAATGTTACCAGGAGTGTCTTTTTCTTTAAAAGTGGAGCATTTGTGTTGGGGGATAAACAGCAGCCTCAGGAGGCCAGTGTCTGCAGGGGAGCTGCAGCAGCCAGCCCAGAACTGGAAAGCCGCGTGCCTGGGTTCTGGAGCCGAGGGTCCTCTGCGGCGGGTGTAGCTGCCTCGCCAGAGGGCGTCCTTGCGGGTTCTGGAGCTGGAATGCTGCCTGTAGTGTGGTGTGGCCCTGGTGTTGTGAAGTAGCCGTTCTCTGATTGGCAACGGCCTGATTCACAACACCAGCTGCCCCACCACACCATGCCAGGGAGGTCTCTGGGGCAGGCCGATGGGTGTAGAGATGCCTTTGTGCTGCTGCTGCTGGAGGTGGAGAGAGGACAGAGAACAGCCAGAAGTGAGAACCGGGAAGCAAGCACATGCTAACATTTCACTGCCTTCCCCAGCCCCACCTGAAAGACTTTTTTTCGTTGTGCCTTTTGTGAACTTCTCCATCCCATAGGGGTCATGGGTGGGTATCCATGGCTCCAAGGAGTCCTGGGTCCTGAACACAAACTTACCTGTGCGTTGGTATTTCTCTGGGAAGAGGATCTGCCTTCAATAAATGCTCAAAGGGAAACACAGCCCTCCACAGCTTAAGTATGTCCAGTGTGGGCCTTCACAGTATTTGATGATCACCATACCTCCCAGAACAAAGTTTTTTCCCCACCAATGCTTTTCTGGGAGAAATGCAAGGAATCCCATTACTGTGTTGCCAAACACAGAAACCAGAAACCAGACATGGTTCTTACTGCATATTCTGAGTAATTTCTTTCCCTCGGCTGTCCCTCACCCCTCCATTTGTATGCTGTCCAGGGTCCCCAAACCTCCAAGGCCACGCTTGGAGTAGCTTCCATGTCTACTGAGGATGATCAGGGTCAAAATGGAACCCTTCAAGGATGCACAGCAATCTCCCTGCTCAGTCCTCTACAGAGTGGGGAACACATTCCAGATAAAAAATAAGGGTGACCACCGAGGATTTGAGGCAGTCAAACCAACCAACCAAAGCTGAGACTGGCTGAAAAGAAATCAGGTAGCCAACATGGACACACTTAACCATCACGGCGCCTGCCTTTCCATCAGCCAGTGACCCGCCAGGGTGCTTCCTCCCCTGGCTTCAGCTGGTCCAGGATCCTGAATGTCTGTACTACGGAAACCCAGTAGTAAGATCACTTGGGAGCTCTCCTTTTGGTAGCTGCCTGGATTTTATCACCATTATGAAATTATATAGCATAAACTTGATGTGAAAATAGCATTTGAAGTTTAAACCCTATTTCCAGGTGTCAATAAACACTTTAAATGAACAGCTCTTTGGCCCAAAATGGCTCCCGCATGCTGTGTGGTTCTTAGTTACCCAATCAAGAAAAATCACATTTCCCACTTTCTGCCATCTATCTTGGAACCCACTTTATTTTAAGGACATAAACTTGGCAACTTCCTAGTACTGGATATGGCATAGAAGTTCTGCCAAAGTTCTTGCCAGAGTTGGGGGAAGCAGAAACTTTGAGTAATTTATCAATCATAGCTTATCACCAGGCCACATAAATCACCGTGGTCTTGGAGTTCAGAAATGTCTGGATTTTTCCTATCTGCAATCAGTGATTCTCTGCTGGGACATTAGGCTATAATCTCTACACTGGGGCCTCTGGCCCACAGAATCCCAGGCTGGGAATCTAGATTGGGAACACTAGATAAATGTGTGTATTTGATGAGCATTGGTGTTGACTAAGTTAACATGGCTGGCTTTCCAAGCATCAGGTAGAGACCTGGAATTTTTTCTTTCCCATGGGGCTGAAATTTCTGCAGACTGTCTTGAGGACCAATAACCACTCACTTTGAGAATGAGCAAGTTCCAGAAAGTGGGATTAACTCCTTGTAAAAAGTTGCTGACCAAGAGGGTACATGGGAAGGTCACGCTGGTACCAGGTAAAACCTGTACAAACTCCAAGAAATTAGACAACACAAACCCACATCCTGGCGCTATCCCATCTCTGTGTCTGAGGGGCAAAAGGTGACTCCGGAATAGGTGAGAAACTGGGGCCACGAACAGACTCATCTGCAGCCAACTCCACTTTGTGGTTCTGTCGAGAATCCACTAGTGCCCAAGGGGATACAGAGAGATCAATAAATCATCAATAAATGGCCATCATGTTTTAACTTCCAATGCTTGCAAGGACTTGGCACCTTAAAGGGCAGGGCCAGGCCTGGCACAGGCCCTACCCCCTCTTCCCCTAACCCTCCCTATTCTCCTCCTCTCTGTGCTTTCTTAACTTCTCAAATGAACCATGCTCCCTCTCACCCCAGTGCCCTCACACAAGCTGCTTCCTCTGCCTGGAATGCCTTTTTCCCAGTTCTGCATGTTGAATACCAACTCCTTCAAGCTTCAACTCCAGTCACTTCCTGGACCTCCAACCTCAGACCAGACCTGACTCCTCTGTAACATGCTCTACAGGTATCTGGTCCTCTTCCTTGCACTTCTCATGGCATGTGAGTGAAGTCTCCTCCAACTTCAACACTGGGTTCCCAGCGTTGGCCATGTGGGAGATGCTTGATGAATACTGGTTGGATGAATGAATGATTTCAACCAAGACTCAATGGCCCAGTTATTCTTTTCTAAGTGCTCAGATGAATCCCTCAGGAGAATAAATATGGCACCAGGTATTTTAGAAACATACATGGTGCTATTCTGTAATGAATAATTTTACTTCAATAGACTGTCAGACCTCTTAACTCATCTTCCTGACTCTAGGCTAACTTCACGCTGATCTGACTCACTCTCTCCTAAACTCCCCATTGCCCCAGGATAGAGTGAGTCCCAGATCCTGCAGCCTCTTTTCCAGCATGACCCTCCCCGGTGGTGCAGTCGTGCCCCAGCATACCACATGTGCATGCTTCTGTGGATCTGAACCTGACTGGAAGGCCCACACCCCTTTCTATCCAGAAAATTCCTCTTTCTGCAGTCCCAGTTCTGGAGCTAGCCATCAAGGAGGCCTTCCTTGCCCATTGCTAAGCTTGCACTCTTGGCCTGGCCTCTGACTCTTGTACCTTTTGTGTCCTTCCATTACTACTTACATCTTCAGTCTGTCTTAGTTGATGGTGAACCTGAGGACAGAAGCCATCGTGGAGTCGCCTGGCAGGTCAGCACTCACACAGCACCTGGAACACAGGGGCCTTCAGCCTGGATGTGCTTCCATTCCATGAGGAGTTCCTGCAAAGCAGGGGGTGTAAGGGCACTATGATAGTAAAAATCTGTTCTTTGTGTCCCCTGTGAATCATCAGAATGTCCAGAAAGTTCCAATATTTTGCCATATTAAGTGCATTTCTTCATCTCCATGGCCACCCAAACTCCCAGTCCAGACCCCTGCCAGAGCAGGGGTCTTCAGGCTGCATGTGGGCTGGCTGAGTGCCAAGGAGTTAACATTCCCAAGGAGCATCAACCAGTGACGGACGGGGGTTAGTGGATAAACACCCGGCTCTCTGGCCCCCTGGGTGGGATAACCCTGAGATGTGTTCTACACCAGCTCACAGAGGTCCGCATGTGCCAGCAGCAGTAACCTGATGGATAACCTTTACTGGCTCCCTTCCTCAGTCTCTTACAACGCTTCCTGGACCACTGCCCAACACTCAGCAGTGCAGTTAGTGTCAGTGTGAAGTGTATTCAAGTCCACTCATGGTTTTGAATGGGTGGATGTTATGCTGTTGCCAGGATGGGGCCAGGGCGAGAGGAGAGAGGCACCCTCCGTGCTGATCCTGCTCTCGTCTGAGCTAGACCATGGGTGCTTCCTGAGATTCTGCATCTTGGGCATCTTGCCTGCTCACTCCAGATCCCCCCCGCCGACTTTCAGGAAATCAGAATATAAAACTCAGATAAAACAACCTATCCCAAGTAGGTGTTTTCCAGAGTGTGCCGTATCTATATTTCTTCACTGCTTTTTCGTAGACAATCACCCTCTAAATGGAGGACCTTTTGGCTTCCAAATTCTGAGGTATTAGGATCATTCTACATGGTCAGTAAAGCATACATGTTGTAGGCATTTAAGACAGCATGTCTACTTTAAGATGATGGCAAAAAAACCAAAAGGCAACCTGTAAAGCTTGTTTGTTTTAGCCTATCTTGGCAGAAGCCTTCTAGGTGAAAAATAAAACCCCTGGTTCAAAGAGGCTGCCTGGCCTGCCGAGCTCAGCCTGGAGTTTATTAGCACAGTTAATATTGCATGCAAATAGATTTCCCTGCTTCGGTCATGCCAGTCCATTAATTCAGCCCCTTGTCTGCTACATCTTTATCCTTGGCAGGTTAATCCTGCCAAATGCCTTTGCTGTAGCACCTGTCACGCTGTGCCTATGTCCAACAATGCAATTTTGCTAATCCTGTTGTATCGGCTTTGTGGCCCTGTCTGGTCAAGCCAATGGCGGAAAAAGTGCGTATAAGGTTTTTGCCAAGATCTTTCTCCTACTCTGGCACCTACCCCTCCTTTTAAAAAAATGATTTCAATTAAATGGTTTGAAAGTCAACCACAGTGTTGGATGCCAGCCAGTGGCCATGTCTTTCAGACAAGGATGTCACGGCACTCAGCATGCCTCCAAACTGTTTCTGGCAGCCCCACCCAATGTCAGCTGAATACGCTAAGTGAAAAGGGTTAAAACAGGAAGATCAGCAAAACATCTCTTTTCCATGGCTGGAAAATCCTGTCCTGTCCTGACCTGACACCAAATAGGTTTAATGTTCTACCCTCACAGTTACCATAAAGGACATGAAGGGCTTGAGGATGGTTGAATGGAAAGCATACCTGTCACTTGTCTTTGGTGCTGTCCTCTTTAAGCCTTGGTGGAATCACTCACATGAATTGTTAGATGAGGCACATCCCTTCCTGCAGTCGCCTGTGTCAGGTATTCACCTGACACATGGAGGAGCCGAATCTCCAGGCCCCACAGTGTGCTGCTCTTCTAGTTCGTGTCCCCATGCAGGTAAGAGCCTGGGTGGGCCTTGTAGCCACATTTGCTCAGGTTCAAATCCCAGCTGGACCACTTCTACCTCTGTGACACTAAGCATGTTGCTTTACCTCTCTGGCCTCATTTTGCTTATCTGTAAAATAGGCATAACCATAGCACCGGCCACACAGGATTGCTGTAAGGATTCTGCATTAATACATGTCAATCACTCAGAACAGTGCTGGTACACATATAGCAGGCAGTGGGTAAATGTAAGCTGATATTAGCATAGACTGGGAAATTTGTCAAAACTCACTGCCATTTGCATAGTACATAGGCAGAGCGCATGGTAAAATTCCACATGGGCATATCTTTTAGGGTCTTCAGATATTAACTGTACTCTCTTGCCTGCGAATTACAGAAATCTGGCTGCGAGGATGCCTATCTAGTCTTCATGCCTCCTGCTGGTCTCTATGTTACCTTGGTAGCCTTTGGTGGATGTGAGGAAGCATTCTGGGGGTATAAGCGCTGGGACTGTGATTAGGTTCCCCAGGGCCTGAGTCCTAGGCCTGCTACTGTATGACTTTGGGCAAGTTACTTGACCTGTGAGACTCTTACAATCCCCACATTAGCAATGGTGAGACTTGGTTTTACACAGCAGGGTTATTGTGAGGATTAAATAAAAAAGTACACGTGAGGTGCATGGCATGCTGCTGGGAACACCGTAAGTGCCCCATAAATAATGGCCATTATGGTTATGGAGCCCCTGCAAAGCACCTGGGCTTCCCTCTCCAATTCTCCATCCATCTGCTTCCTCATCTCCCCACAGCCTTCATGTAGATGTTGTGAGAGTTATGTGGGACTGGGGAGGGAAAGCTGCCAGCATGGGGCCTGGTTTCCAACACAGACTCTAGAGATGAGGCGGTGCTCACTGCTGTTAAACCACAGTTCACCCTGGCTGATTTCTTGCTCCAAATAGCCTTCAGCTCCATACAGTCCTTTTTGTGTTAGTCTAGTCTAATTCTTGCTAAGACTTATGAGTGGTTTTTAGATGATGGTGTGCATGTATAGATTTGAAAGTCCCATGTTTGGACAGAGCTGAATATGCATCCTGATGTGAGTGCCTAGACATCATCATGGTAACTGTGAGGGGAGGACATTAAACCTATTTGGTGTCAGAGGTGTCAGGACAGGATTTTTGCCCTCTGTGTGAAAAGTATTTTGCTACACAAAAGAGCAGTATGCTTCCCTTGCCAACCCAGCCACTGAACACTGCCCTTTCCCTCCTGCTTTTCCCAGGTGCTACTGGAACGTCTAACAAATAGCCTTATCATGAGTTGAGCATGTACTATGTTCCTGTTACCAGCCTGGATGCTTCACATTCATTATCTTCTTTTTTTTTTTTTGAGATGGAGTCTTGCTCTGTCGCCCAGGCTGGAGTGCAGTGGCGCGATCTCGGTTCACTGCAAGCTCCACCTCCTGGGTTCACGCCATTCTCCTGCCTCAGCCTCCAGAGTAGCTGGGACTACAGGCGCCCACCACCACATCCAGCTAATGTTTTGTATTTTTAGTAGAGATGGGGTTTCACCATGTTAGCCAGGATGGTCTCGATCTCCTGACCTCGTGATCCACCCACCTTGGCCTCCCAAAGTGCTGGGATTACAGGCGTGAGCCACAGCACCCGGACCATTATCTTCTTTAATTGAAATAGTACTGTTTTACCAATTTCTCACTTAAGGAAATGGAAACTTTGAAATGACAATTAGCTTACCCAAAGTCATAGCTAGCAAGTGGCCATAGAGACCAGGAGCTTTCCAGGCTACAGGGCTACACAACACATCTTTGGTGTGATGCCATTTCAGCTGCTAGGCATCAGAGTCGAGGGTGGACCTCCTGAATTACCAACTCTCTTTGTCATTTATTTTTTCCAAGGTATAGCTATGCCACATGCAATATTTTTCTCCTCCTTTTATTGTTTTGATGAATCCCATACTCAGTTTTTAATTTTTCTCCCGGGGGGAGGATATAGCAAAAAACAAGACTTCTTTTCTGTAAAAATTAGGAAATTCCAGCATCTTAGCACATTTCATCAGGTGTGCTAAGAGTACTCTCTTGCCTGCCAATTATAGAATTAGCTGCAAGGACCCCTATCTAGTCTCCATACCTCCCACTGGTCTATACATCCCAATTCTAACCCTATATATCCCAATTCTGCTGCACTGATCTTAATCTACTTTTCATTCATCAATCTCTTGAATACAATCAGTTTGCTAATTAAAACATGATGGAATCAAGCTATTTGCAAAATTAGGAGTTCTGACCCTCTGGCCTCTGTGGCCCAGGTGAGGTCCTCTGAGACACATACACTTGTAGCCTTGGCGAGAATTCATGCTGAGAAGACAGTCCATTCATCTTAGGTCTTACTTAACTAGCAGAATGTAAACATCTTTGAACTTTGCTTACTGGATAAAAGGCAGCATTAGCTTCTCATTAGCTTCCCATTGCATTTCCTCCTGCAGGATCAATCACACATCCAGCCCAGACACGTGGCCCCTGCTTGTAATTAATCTTGGAAAGGCGTAGCTCTTCTGTGGATGGATTGCTGTATTTGAGCGTGGCTTTCAGAGGGGAGGGGTAGGAGAAATAAAGGCTGGAAGCAGAATAATAAGCACCAGTGTTTGAGAAGTCTGCTCTGTGCCCTGCGCTGCAAGCAGCTTTTTTTAATGGTTGATTCGCTGTCAGAAAATTTGCTTTTGCCTGAACGCTACTTAGCATCAGGGAGGGAATTTATGATTTCTTCTTTTCCACAGTGTGAATTTCATGCCTTAGTTAGTTGCGGTTTTTTTTTTTTTTTTGGCCAAATTGAAGTTGTCTAAATCCTATCTTTTGGGTGGTTGTAGAGTTATGCTCCATACTCTCTCAACCTGTCTGAGGGATGGAAGTGCCTGGATTCTTCTATTCACAAGGATTTAACTGTGACACTTACATACAACTGAAAGAGACCTTCTTTTGACCTTGTTCTCAGAACTCTGCTTTTCTAATTCTTATTTGCATTTTGAATGCTTTAAGGTGGTTGGATTTTTTTCTTTTTTAAAAAATTGTGGACATCTCAGTTACCAGGCTGGTAGAGGGCAGTTGGGAAGGCAGTAATAACAAGGAAGTGAAGATCCCATGAGTATTGATCATCAGAGATGGCTAGGACTTGAGGCACTAAGGATTGTCACCTCCTTGCCTTTACTGAATAGTATTTGTTGCTATTTTGGAAACCAAGCAAATTGCAGAAAAACCTTTACGGAAACTCAATTTACACAAAACCCACCTAACGAGTGACGTCCTCAAAAGCTCTAGGAGGACTGTGTGAAAAGGCAAGTTTCCTTGCTGCCCCGAATATCATGTGTGAGACACACTTCATTTTAAGTGTCATGCCCATTATGTAAAAGGAGGTGCATCTGCATTTATCTCCGAAAAGGGATTTCTTCTGACAAAGCATTTCCCTCCCCTGCAAGCCTTGAAAGACATAGACAACACGAGGATTAAGATATATTGACAATGGGAGGATTATTTCCTTACCTGGTATATGACAAATGCCTACTAATAAGTGAACGAGACAATCCTGTCTCCATTTTCTCTCAAATGCCCTGACCTTGTGGTCAGTACTCATGGGGTTACTGACCTCGCTTACCCTGCTGCCTGCCCAGGACCCTGGGGACAAACCATCCTGGCAAGCCTGAGACTGCCGGCCCAGACAGAGGGGGCCCTGGAGGGGGCCCTTGGGCTCTGCCCACAGGAGCAGGTAAGCCGTTCTCACTTCCTCTTGCATGCCCACCTCTTTTGCCTCAGCTCTTGCATTTCTGTTGCCGGAACTCAAAATGCTTTCTTGTCAGACAAAATGTATATTTGGAAAGTATATTTGTTGGAAAACTTGACTGGCATTGAGATCTCAAAGGCATGGCTGGGCATTTCTGGTTAGCAGCAGAGACCTAATTTTTCTTTTTGAAAGTCCTGCTTCCTCCCCACAATTCCTGGCCTTGCAGCCCTGTGAAATTTCCTAGGCTGCTTCCCCTTCTGCCATGATTGTAAGTTTCCTGAGGCCTCCCCAGCCACGCTTCCTATACAGACTGTGGGACCATGAGCCATTTAATTCTCTTTTCTTTATAAATTACCCAGTCTCATGTAGTTCTTTATAGCAAAGCAAGAACAGGACTAAAACAATATGTTTATATTCTCTTCTCTCCAGTAGTTCTCCCAAGAAACTCTCTCTTAAAAAATGCAGCAGCTAATAGAGTTTGGAGGAAGAAAACCCTTTAATGAAACATGATTTCCTAGAGTAGCAGTAAGGGGAAGTTCTGCTTCTGAACAAAATGAGTTACCTCAACACCACCACAAAATACTCAGGGAAAGGTAACCAAGAACAGGCTTCTGAGAACAAATGAGTCACCCTCTCTTACACTCTGCAGCCTGAGCTGGGAGACACTGGCACACACATGCTGACACCGGCAATGACTCACTTCAGTCTCACCTCCAGACCTGTCAGATCTCCTGGCCATTATTTAGAGAAATCACTAGCAAAATTGAAGGACAACTTACAAATCCAAATCACCCTATAGTTCTTAACCAACTTCTAAGGGCTGTGAGCAGTCGCCTCATGGGGGGGGGGGTCCTCTCCCCAGACTCTAGGCTGAGGCACAGAGGTTGACATGAATCTTCCAGAATGTCATTATTGGAACAGCTCAAGGATCCACCTCTGTTCGCCCCTGAGGGAGACACAGGTGAGCTGGAGCTGGTGAATTCTGGAACTCCGGCTCTTTGTACCACACCTCAAAAAAGCCTCCAGTCCTGGGGTTAGGGGGCAGCTTTCCTGCAAATGGATGTGCTCACATGCCTGGGGAAGGGGCTTATTCAGATGCACAAACAGGAAGAACACGAAAGTGGGAGAGACCAAGGCAGGGGACAGAATTCAAGAGGTCCATGCAGCTTTCTTGGTAACACTTTTTAAAAAATTATTTGTGCAATTATTTACTGACATAACTGAATGAGGAATGCTTAGACAAATATCCCTGAGACTTTGCTCAAAGTAAAACACTTCCATAACCCTAGGTATTAAATTTTAATGTTGACACTGAAAGACCATATTCTGAGACAGTGTCTGAAGCACAGACAAGAGCAAAGACCCCTTCCCCATGGGAAGTGAATCCCAGGGAGAGGGTGGAGAGGGGCAGGGACATGAGTCATGTCTCCATGCCCCAGAGCTGACCACTCCCCTGACTTTGCTATGTTCTACAGCCTTGTAACACTGTCCAGTGCTCACTCTGGGCTTGTTTTCTTATTGCTAAGATGGAAATAACAATACCCTTGAGCCTCAAAAGCAGACCATCATGTGCCTGGCCCAAGGCCATGGCTACAGCAACTCAGAACCCAATCATATGGCACAGAAAAAACCTACCTACTGACCTGTTGGTGCTGCTGAGCCTCTCCATCCTTGTTCTGGACAGAAACTGAGAAGTCCAACCTCATCCTTCATTCTGCAAGAAATTTTCAGGAATCGGTCACTCTCTTGTCACCTTAACTTCAAGGCAAACCTTTTCAGACTCAGAAAAAGCAAACTTGGGACTCAGTTGAACTTCATAGGGACCATGAAAGATGGTCCAGTATATAATGGACCTGCCGTCTTAGCCCTGGGCTAAAAAACTGTGGGTGGGGGTGGGTGGTCGAGGATGGGGGGGGAGGGTGTGGTGGGTGAAGAGTTCTGCCTGCCTGGGCACTCACTGCTGGATTCTCCCTGCACTTGCACATTCTTTAACAAAGTGACAAGGCACAGCTAACATTATCATGCACCCTCAAGTGCCTCTTAGTTCACTTCACGCGATGCTTCTAGTGACATGCTTTTATGAATCTTTGAAGCATAGGTGGTGAGAGGATGAAGAGTTTTCTGTTTTAGGGCTCGGTGCTCTCAGACTGTGTGTTTGTGACACCATCCTTCCCTACTCCCCTCTCCCTCCCATTCTACATCACTAGAAAGAAAAAAAAAAGGATGAGATACTCTTTAGACAAGCATCAAGCCCACAACTTAGCTGATGTCCTTCCTTTGTTCCCTACTCCTGAGGGCTAAGGCAATAGCTACAGACCTGGGGGCAGGAGAAGGGGGACTTTCAAGTGAAGCTGAAGAGATGGGTGAAATGAGAAAATCTTTAGCAAAGCCCATCTTCTCAGCTGACGATATGGTTGCACTTCAGTTCTCCTTGTCCTTGAGAGGCAATAAAATGGGATGTGAAAAGATGGAGAATAGGTCAAGGTTTTGTCCCCATCTTGCAGATGGGGGAAACTGAGGTAGTGGAGCTTAAAGCAGCCAATTAACCTTTATGAAACTACAGGTTGGTAGGGGCCATACATATTTAGCAAACATCTTTAGCTTTCCTTTGAAACTAATGCTTTTTATTTTCTTGACTCCTATGATGGGTCCAGACCAGCAAAGTGAAGATGAGCAAGTCAGCTCCTCCACAACATTGATTCAAACTAAGTTGGCAGGGGCGTTAAGATGAGCACACTGCACTCTAGGAGGTCTGAAAGGGGCTCTTGCAGGGACACTCTGGGTACATGGGAGAGAAGGAGAAAGCTCAGCAACACACACCTAATGATTAGATGACAGTTTCTCCATCTGTTAAATGGGATGACATTCTCCTTGGCTGGTAGAGGGAATAAAAGATAATCCTTGGGCTCAATCAACAGTTACAGTAATTGGCAGCTCACCAAGAGGTGCCTCTAATACCACAGAAATAAGCCCAGATACCAAAATGGGGAGTTCCCATCGCCAGCTCTGTCCTGAAGGAGTGGCACACGCTTGGCACATTCATTCTAAATTACGCCCCTGGCCTTAGGGTCCATTATGCCAAAGGATAATGTATTTGTGGCACCCACTGTGTCCTTGGAAGAGGTTTTCTCCAGGATGTGGAAGAAAAATTTAAAAGGATCAAAATAGAGGTATCAGTTAATTCATAGCCAAGATAGCGTATATGGTGTTTAGGTAGTTGTAGTAAAAGCAAAGAAAAATAATGGAGAGAGGAAACCTCACACAACTCATGTTGGTAGAAGAGCTGAATGGCAATATTGAAAAACATTTTGATGCTCATTAGGTAACTGTGCCACTTTGTCCCTGGCAGTTAAGTGCCTATCTCTGGTCTCTGATACAAAGTGATCTTACCACCTCCACTGAAATCGGAGAGCCCATCTCAATGACAGCACCCCCACCAATGTGTCCAGCTTATGGAGCTCAGCCACCGCAGTGATCTCCCAGGCCAATGGGGATGTGAAAAGTCACTGACAGGCTGCTCAAGGCCTTACTGAAGGGAGTATCCTCTGAGCCTGCTCCAGGGACAGAGTGTGAATGTGGGTGTGCAGGGCTCACATGATAATTTGATTCCCACATCCCAGCCTTCTAAGCCTTTGATTCTATCCTCTTACATGATGCCAAGGAAGTTTTGGAAACCGCATGGAATGTAGAACCATTGAGTCTCACTTTCAGCTAACGAACCAAACTTTTTTCTATCTCTTGGAGCCACTTCCAGCTGCTCAGCTGACATATAAAATTCAGGATCTCTCAACTCCATCTTTGGTCCAACATCCTTATAATCCATTTCTATGCACATTCTTCAGGTTTTCACCAACATAAATTAGCAAAATTTTGCAATCCTTTTGTAGGGATGCCCCTCCTGCCCTAGGAAGCAGACAGTCCCCTGCCTTCCACTTGGTGGAGGGTCTAGGCTGAGGCAGGGCTCCTGGGCTGCAACCCTCCTGCTCCTCTAGTGACCGCTGGTGTTTCTGCCTGCAAAAACGGTTCTTCAGGAAGCAAAACTTGCTGACAGAGACACTCTGCTCTATTTGGTGTTTTGCCAGAGATTTTACTTTGATTTAGAAATTGAAGAATCCCTCTGATCCTGAGAAGGTCCCAGAGGAAAGAACCTGAGGAGATACCCTGCAGCTTTCTGGCCTGACAAAGCTGCTTTTCTGAATTAGTCTTTCCAGGAGGGGGCTGAAGACTCAATATTCACCTCCCTGGCACCTTAAACTCCCACCTATATACTCCCTCCAAATGCAAGAAGACTTGAATTGTTATCAGACTATGAAAAAGCAGCAGTAACTGAGTTCAGGTTGGCTGAGGAGGGCTAGAGATAGCTGGCTTAGCTGGAATCTTCTGCAACCCCTCTGTTGCAGTAGCCATCTTTCACCAAGCCTGACCATGCCTGGTGCTCCACAAACCCCCTCCCCAAGCCTTGCAGCAACCCTGAAAGGTGGGCATCATTGCCCCCACTTAATGGGTGAGGAAATGGAGACTCGGCCTCACTCATGTGCTTCCCCTGCCTCCACCATTCTCCCAGTGATAGTGATGACAAGCCCGGGAGGCTGGTGTTCATTCCCCAGATGCCGAGACAACAGTGTGCCTCTGGATCATGATGGCGGGGAATGGTCATGGGCTTCTGGGTCAGTCACGAGCATTTGGCTTGTGCTTGAGCCATAGTCCTCCTGTCCCCAGGCGTCTTCAGGGAGTGTGGCCCTTCCTTTCCTCACAGGCAGGCAGGTTGCCTACTCTTCACTGCTTTTCCAAATGTCCCCGATGAAGACGGGAGACTGATTCATGCCATTCCATTTTATTCATGTTTTAGAAGCACCTCTTTAAAACTTTAGTTTTGAAAAGCTTGGAACTGGCAGCAAAATGGACATTCCTGGTTATCCAGGAAGGTGAAAACTCACACGGCCTCTGAAACGTACATGAGAAAATGTATGATTCCTTTAATGCAAAGTGATCCTCTGCCAAGTGGACTCAGTTCTCGGAAATCATGTTTTTTGCTTTGAGACGAATCACTGACGGGAATGTGCAAGGTTAAAACATTTAAAACAGGATTCAGCATCAGTGTACAAGTATAACCAGAAGGTTGTTTTATCAACCTTTTTTTTCTCTCTCTCTTTTTTTTTTTTTTTTTTTTTTTAAGCAAGTAAGCTCAATTCCTGAGTTACTGTTGGAAGCTTTCCGAAAGATAAGGCTTCAGTGAGAGAGCTGGACTTTGGATCAGACAGACCCATCAGTCTGCCTTGCTCTGGCCTCCCTAGCCATGCAGGTTCTTGAGCAAGCTAGTGAGCTCAGTTTCCTTTGGGTGAGCTAGGGACAGCAACCCCTTCAGAGGGTTTTTCTGCAGATGAGGTCGGGGAAAGGGAATGAGCATGGGCTACATAGGAGAACAGAGGAGCCCAAGACACCTTAGTTTTATTCTCCTCGCTCTTGGGACTTCCATTTCTGGAAGATAATTTTTCCACACCTCCCAAGAATTTCTTTGATTCAACATCTAAAAAGGCTGGGTTTGACACTACAAAATTTGGTAAGCAGTGATTCCATAAAGCAAACCAACAAGAAACACATAAGCACCAAAGCTGAGTCAATGGGCTGGTCACTGCGACTGTGAAGGGAATACCAATGTAACTCACTAGACTTTGAATACAGAGAGATGTTGTTCACAATGATTACCAGACAGAAGTGTTCCCTGTTACCTACACAACCATAAAATTAGTCAGCAATTTCCAGTTAAAGCTCCTATTCCAGGCAGTAAGAGAATAAGCGAAAACCAAATCCTCCCAATCAAGCTTAAGAACAGGATAAGAGAAATAAGTACATTGCACATGCCAGTTGTGAGGAAGGTGAGGATTTAAATCCCTGGGTGATAGAATTCTGCTGGCGCTTCAGTTTTTATCCTACTCTTCAAAATTACCCCACACTGGGAGTTCAGAATGCAAAATTGCAAAGGCAGTGATGTGCGGGGAAATGAGATAACAAGGCTCAGCCTGTGGGTTTTGCAGCCTCGGGTTTGTATCAGGATGGAACTGACTGGAAAGTGTGACTATTGAGAGACTTGCTGCAAACTTCCCAGTTGAACCAAAGACTTAGACCCCAGCAATGCAGCCAGCCCCTTCCACTGGAGTAGAAGCTGCCTGGCAAAATCTAAACGCGAAGAAATCCTTCACCTAGTGGACCCAGCTCTTAGAAATCATGTTTTCTGCTTTGAGCCTAATTAACAACAAAGAGTCATCTTCTCTGGGCATCTTGATTTTGTTTTTGGTTCACTTTCAATTTCCATCAGTATGAATCAAATTAGTAAGAAGGGGATTATGGACCAATCTTCCCCATCCCTCCCCTCCACACACACAGATAGCCCCCTAACCCCCCATTTCTTAGACCTTGCTGCGAGGATGAAATCTGCAAGAGCGTAAGTGCCATTAACTGACATTCATCAAAACACTCTCCATTGTTCACAGACACGAGCGGCCAAGAGGTGGAAATTACTTGGCATTTCATTTTAATCTGTATTGAAGACTTGCCTGACAAAACATATTAAGTGTAAGAATTGCCAGCTTGGGAATGAAGCTATGTTTATGGCTTGCCCCACTTCCCCTCTCTTTTCCAACCTTCTGCAGCTTACCACCCCACCCCCACCATCCCTGAAACCTTAACATTTAATTTTCCTTCCTGAGTGAAGCTTTTGTTAGAGGTGTCTATAAAATTATAATAAACATCTTGTGCCCTGCACTGGCATCTGAGATTAAAAAAACAAAACCCAACAAACTTTGTCTTTAATATGGTGTTAGCAGCAGCATTTCCCTGGGGGAGGTGCGTCCTGGCCATCTAACTGCAGGTCACGCGAGCTGTGTGCTTCTCTGGAGAGACTGTCACCAAACGCTTCTGACAAAGAATGGATGCCATGCTAATGGATGCGCATAATTACCAAGGGACAATAATTCTCCCTGCTGAATTTTGACAGTCATGGAGTGCAATCGTGTATGTATCATGCTTGCCACTACAGTTCATTTTCTTTGGAATCTCAAGTTTTTACTTTTATCTTTTAGGTTACTTTCACATTGTGCTAAAAAAAAAAGGCTCTTGCAGATGGAAGATTGTTTCTCTTCTCTTCCTTGTTTGGGTCTGTCTCTCTGGATTAGGAGGCTGCTCTTGGGGAAAGGCACCATGTGAGTGGTCCACACTTTCTAGGTCATAGCTGGCTGTGTTTAGGATTCAGAAGAAGGAAAAATGGTGGCAAACCCATGGGGTAGAGGTGGGAGGGCTATTAAGGTCACCAGGGAATCACAGGGACCCTCAGGTTTTGCCAGTTTTATGCTTTCTTTGCTTAGGAACCTTATGATGTTGCAGACTGGTGCTGCTTAGGTGTGGGAAGGGTAGAGAAATCTTGGTCCATGTGTTGTGTTGTACTGTGATAAAATCTGTGCACTGGGCCATTCAAGGGACCTCCTTTTTGAACTTTCTCTCTCCAGAGGTTAAAGGGCTACAAATCCCTGAAGGCAGGAAGTTTGACCTTCTGGCCTTGCTTTGTTGACCTTGGTGAGGGTTATGTGGGCCACAGTCTCTCCAGGGAGGCCTCTGTTGTCCCTCATGGGCCACCTCAGCTGAAAATGCAAAAAAGGTGTTCATTTCAGCTCTACCATTGGGCATCTGCCATTTTCAGGAGTTTTGGAATCAGGAGATAGCAGAGGAAAGGAGAGCAGTGCCCTGTGTCCCTCTCAAAGCAAGGTGGGGGCATCAAAGCCCTCCAACCAGTGCTTCCCTGGCCCGGGGCTGCCCACATAGCCCATGGATTGCAGGACAGGGTGAAGGTCAAAGAGAATCTGAGCTTTGTGCTATGGCAGGACTAAGGAAGCCCTTTTCAGACTATGGAGAAGCACCACATGTAAGTGAGTTTGGCCTGGCTGGATGCAGTGGTTCTGTCCTACCAGAGGCATGAGAACTACCTTGCTCTCTTACTCCCCAAATGAATGCCTTAGGTTAAGTTTTGGTGAGAGCACATGTCTTTTATTGGACAATGTGTATGCTCTTTTATGTACTATACAATGTAAAATTTCTCACAGCTAAATTCATAATACAACGATCTCTGGCATCAGCCTGAGGAAAAGAATTCATTTCAATGGCTTAGAGAATTGTTACCAATTAACCCCTGAACAGATACAGCTGTTCCTTCCTCTCATGCCCAACCCAAGCCAGCTAGATGCATTCCAAAATTCAAACCTTAGCCCAAAGATGTGACCTTTTGAAAAGATGTGGGAAAAATAATGCCTACACTGTTTAAAGTCATAATTTCAGTCTGTTACCTTTTCGTTTTGAAAGATAAATAATATATGAGAGACTTGCATATGGCCCGATTTTAGGGGCAGATGTAATTGAAACGGTAATTACTAAGAGTTACAGAAATCACTGAGTTAACTACAGTACAGTATAGTCACATCATGTCTAGAAAGTATAAGCAAGACGTTATCTAATCTAAATTTGTTGTACCATAGTTCTGATTTTTTTCCACACAAAAATTAGGTTAAACAAATCATGCTCTATTAGCTTCCCCTTGAACGAACTAAAAGTCTTTTTCTTTAGGAAGTAAGTTCTCAGATTATCGAATGGGATCATTCAGTTCCTTGACCCCCAGGTTATGCCTGTGAGAGATACACACCCTGTCTTGTCTCCAAGAAACTCAAGTAAGTTAGCATTTCCTAAGGAGCTCCTGGGCTCTTGCTGGCATCTCCCCCCATACTTACCCTGGATCCAGCCTAAGGGAAAAGAGGGAACAGATGAGCAGCTTGTGCAGAGGAGTACCAGAGCAAAACCCATAGTTAGAGAGGGCATCCTCTCTGAGAGGACAGACTGGGAAGCCAGGGTCAGTGCCCTAACCATTTCCTGCTATCTTTCATGTTAACCCATTTGATTCTCATCATAATGCTTATCTCCATCGGAAACTATGAACTTCCTGTATTTACATCTTAGTCTACCACATGATTCCACTGGAATGTAAACTCTGTGAGGGTGGGGAGCTCATCTGACCTGTTCACCTCTACCTCTAATGCCAAGAACAGTGCCTGGCACATAGTAGATGCTCAATAAATGCTTTTTGAATAAATAAAAGACTGAGAAGCAACATCTTTGTTCCAAAGAGCTGCCCACTCTTCCCTTGGTCTTTGCACAAAGCAGAGGAGAAGGGAAGCAGCTGAGAAGGTACTATGGAAGCTGAAGAGAGCAGGTGAGAACTTAAGCTCAGAACAATGACTTAGGTTCAAGCCATAATAAAATAAGAGTTGCAAATCAGAAGGATGCACAAAGCATTATGGTGAGAAGTCCAAAGAACTTGACATCACAGCCCTCGGGCAATTGCTATAATGTTTCCAGCCTGCATTTTTGAGATTGGCAAAAACTGCAGAAAGATGAGAATGGAGGAAGAGAAGAGCTGCAGAAAGGATGAAGTTGGACACTAAAGAGGTTGCATACAGAGGCCAAGAAGAACTGTTTGATACTGTCCAGAATTTATAATGTCCACATGCCTGTGGATGTGGGTGATAATAGGCCATGCCAGTGAAAAACCTGTGGCCCTGGGGCACTTAGACATGAAACTCTTACATCCTGAGAACAAGAAACAGGTCTTTGAATATTTCCTCTTCCAAATCCAACCACATGTAAACATAAGCTCTTACATACACACACAGTTCCCACAAAAACCTTCCCTAACCTAATCCATCATTGAAAACGTGGATGTGGGGGCAAAACCTGACTTTAAGATGGGCAGGTTATATACATTTAGCCCACTGGCCTGAATGTGAACTTCCCTTTTTAGCCTATTTTACTAACTTATTTCCATTGCTAGTGATGTTTACTCATAATTCTCACCCTTCAAATTATCAGCCAACCTTTCTTTAAACAGTTCAAGTTGGTATCAGTTTAAAACCTTTTCACAATAGCAAAGACTTGGAACCAACCCAAATGTCCATCAATGGTAGACTGGATTAAGAAAATGTGGCACATATACACCATGGAATACTATGCAGCCATAAAAAAGATGAGTTCATGTCCTTTGCAGGGACATAGATGAAGCTGGAAACCATCATTCTCAGCAAACTATCACAAGGACAGAAAACCAAACACCGCATATTCTCACTCATAGGTGGGAGGTGAACAATGAGATCACTTGGACACAAGGCGGGGAACATCACACACCGGGGCCTGTAGGGGTTGGGGGGCTGGGGGAGGGATAGCATTAGGAGAAATACCTAATGTAAATGATGAGTTGATGGGTGCAGCAAACCAACATGGCACACGTATACCTATGTATCAAACCTGCACGTTGTGCACATATACCCTAGAACTTAAAGTATTTATGTGTGTGTGTGTATATATATATACACATATATATATGTGTATATATATATACACACATATATACTTAACTTGCTAAGTATTAGTAATAGAAGAACATTTAGATAGCCCAAATATTTTTGCTAATGTTTGTGGCCTCTTCTTTTATGAGCTTTTATATTTCTAAAAGAGAGTGGAAAAAATAGGTTTCATGCTGAAATGATTGCTTTCCTATTTTGGAATGAGTCCCTGCATACTTCGTTAGGAAGTGCCTACTGTGTGCCAAGTGGTGATACACCAGAGAGCCGGGGCCATAGCCCTCAGCACATGGGCCTGGGCTGGCAAGGTTGCCAGCCACCCCCAGTCAAGAGCCACACCTGACCCAGCTACGCTTTGGACTGACAGGCTCTGATGTTTGCTAACCACCTTCTACCTGATGGTCCTCTTAAGGACTTAGATTATTCAAAAGAAGATTGCAATTAATGACTGAAAATGTGTCTTCTATCTAATCATGAAGAAATATCACAAAAACCCAAAATAAGAGACATTCTTGGTTTTCTTCAAAAACGTCAATGTCATGAAAGACAAGAAAGGCTGAGGGACTGTTTCACATTACTGAAGATCAAAGAAACATAACCAAATGCAATGCATGCTACTGGACTGAATCCTGGATCAAGGGAAAAAGAAATGTCTGTAAAGGACATTATTGGGACAAGTGGCAAAATGTGAATATGGATAGTGATACTGTATCAATACAATACTAATACAATTGAACCGATACAATATTATACCAATGTTAAATTTCCTGAATTGTATAATTGTGCTTGGTTATGTTCTCAGGAAATACATAATGAAATATTTAAAGACAAAACTAATTCCCAAATGGTTTAGGGGAGAATGTGTATATATGTACACGCATACATTTGTGTGTGTGTGTGTGTGTGTGTGAGAGAGAGAGAGAGAGAAAGGGAGACAGGGAGAGAAGTTATAAAGTAATCAATCTGGGTCCAGAGTATATGAAATTCTTTGTACTAGTCTTATAAGTCTTCTTTAAGTTTTACATTCTTTTTATTTGGAGGGGAATAATTTTTTCATTTTCTTTTTTACTTAACTATTTTGTAATATGTCATCTGTAAATACTTTTTTTCATTTTTTTAATGGAGACAGAAAAAAGTAATATTTGAAGTAACTGGCATCACATTTAATGTCAATATCATGGTATTTCTTTGAACTGTAATATATGGCCCCCCAGTAATTACTTCACGTACACAAAACATTAAATTGTTTAATCTTTTTGTGTCTTGTTGAAAAGCTGCTTGATATTTTTATTTTCATGAAAATGGGTAAAGCAGATGGTTTATACTTTTCTTCTAACAGTACAATGTGGCTGAAATCACATAATGTCCTTTGGCTTTTTAATTAAGACAGAAAAATAAATTGCTACCAGTCAGAGCTTCTTCCATTTGGTGATTTTGAGGGATAGTGTGGCCAGAGGTCCCTGGGAAGCCAGATGATTTCTCATATATGTTCAGTTATCAAGCAATATTCACTTTTTCCAAGAAATGTCAACACAAATGTTGCCTTGACACCAAAATACTCTTTCTTCCATTCAAATCGCAGATGATCAAAAGGATATAGCAAGAATATTTTGCTTGGCACGTGGCCTAAAATTTCTAAATTTATGTATTCTATTTTTGCTTCTTTCTCAGATTGGATTAGTTACTAGGCAACTGAAGTATTTAATTTCATTTGCTAATAGTAGTTACATTTTAATAGAGGCAGACAGTGTATATGACCAATGCTGCCAATACAGGCTCAGCCCCAACACTCAGCCTCTGTAGGGACAGTAGTGCTCACTACTTCATTCTAGTCTTAGACAAACACTACTACATTCCTATATTTTATTTATGTGACTAACATTTAAAGGAAAAGAGATGTCTCTTTTAGAGTTATTTATAGAAAAAATATTTTAGTGATTTGTTTTTTCACTCAAAAAGCTATGTTTGTAACATCCTAAACCCCCTTCTAGACTTTGGTTCAAGATGGCAGACCAAGCATAAATGTTTTCTTCCCTTCACCAAGAAAGAAAATAAATTCTTAATAGCATTGAAAGGTGGGCCCTATTAGCACCCCAGGTACATTGATGAACTTCTAGAAGACAGAAAGCAGGTGGGGCAGGTTGATGGGAAAGTTACAGCAGTGAACTGCTACCCTGCACAGGCCCAGTGGTAGACTCAGCAGAGGTAAGAGAGTCTTCACAATGGTAGGCTGAAAAAACTCCAAATGTGGAGGAAGGGCAGACTAAGTTAAAAGATAGTCTGCACACAGGGACCAATCCTTCCTGCCCCTTCCCCAGCTGTGTGGAAGGCCGGAGGCAGTGTGTGTGACCAAGCTTGACCCAGCTTGACCCATGAGTGTAGCCCTTAAGGCTGGGAATTGGTCTAGAATGTGGAGGGACTGTTCTCCGGGATACTGAGTCTAGAACATCAGTCAGAGGGCACAAGGTACCTCAGTAGACAGCATCAAGGATAAGGCAAGGAAAAGAGAAACACAACTCTGTTCAGAAGTGAGCTCTGGGAAACTGCTCCACAGGATGAAGCTTCCCTATGACGCCCCATGAGGGTCCCAGCAGCGGGCTGCTCACTTCCCGGGCACCCCAAAGGGAAACCTGCTACTGACATGTGGCTCTTAGTCATCCCTTACCTCCAGAGGTGAGATCTGCAGTGGAAACCAAGGCTCATGACTGCTGAGGAAACACATGACAATCAGTTCACACATTTCCGTATTTAAAATATGAATGGACAAGCAAGAATCATCAGATATTTGAGGAAATCATTTGCACAATAGAGACAGTTGAGGATAAATAGAACTAGACTCCAATGCAGATAACAGAACTTATACACTACACACACACACACTCTCTCTCTCTCTTCAAAGATACAGTGCACTGGTAAAACAACAATAGGTTATTGTGAAAAAAGAACAATCAGGAGGCGAGAAATCCTTGGAAGTTAAAAACATGTAAAAATGTGCTAAAGATTTTGTGTTGGTGGGGGAGGGTAGATTACAAGTTTTGATTAAAATTATAGTTTCCCATCAATGATAAGGATTAAATACTCTGCTTTAAATAACTAAAGAGTCAGCCGGGTGCAGTGGTTCAATCTTGTAATCCCAGCACTTTGGGAGGCTGAGGCAGGAGGATCACTTTGAGCCCAGGAGTTCAAGACCAGTCTGGGCAACACAGTGAGACCCTGTCTCTAAAAAAAAAAAAAAAAAAAAGGATGGTGGTGTGCACCTGTAGTCCTAGCTACTTGGGAGGTTGAGGCTGCAGTGAGCCATAATTGCACCACTGCACTCCAGCCTGGGTAACGCAGCAAGACCCTGTCTCAATAAATAAATAAATAAAACAAAAAATGAAAAAAATAAGAAGAATAGGATTTAGAACTTCCAAAGCACAGAAGCATGAAAAAGAAAACATTATGAATATAGCAATAAAGAAAAAGGAGGCAGGTAGAGAAACAAGAAGTGTGTTAAGTAGAAAATGAAAATGAATGACAGGGATAAGTCCAAATATACCAATATCTATAATAAATACTGTTTAGAGTCTCCTGTTAACAGACTTTCAGATGGGAAATGTACAGAACCAAGCTGTTTGTTATTTTCAAAAGACTTAAAATGATATAGAATGACTGGAGATAAACCAACTAAATGTCAAAAAGAAAGCAAAAACCACAGTATCAATGTCAGACAAAAATAGAATTCAAGGCCAAAAGCAAGAGAATATTTTATATGGATTAAAGATGCAATCTAGAAGATAATAGTAGCCACAAACCTTTCCCCACTGAACAACACAGCATGGAACTGTGTCACAAGTGTTAGAAATGCAAGCAGAAACTGTTAACCCGTAATCATGGTGAGGAACTTTAGCACATCTTTCTCAGAAATTGAGAGACCAAGCAGACAAAAAAATAGGTAAGGGTATAGATGATTTGAATACACAATCATTGAGCTAGATAATTTTCATATGTAAACTCAGTTTTCAACAAACATAAAATACATGTTTAAATTTCTATTAAACACTTAAAAAATCTGACTCAGTATTCAGCCAGAAATAAAATCTTAATAAAACCCTCAAAAGAGAAATACTACAGATCTCTTGGAGCTCTAACCCAAGAGTAATTTATAAAAGAAAATCAAAGCTGAAATTAGAGACCATATAGCGATGAGTAATAATCAGAGCACTCAGCTCAAAATTTACAGGACGCATCAAAGACAGAGTCAAAGTTTAAAATGCAAAATAAGAAAGATTGAAAATGTGCTAAACAATAATAAGGTTCTTTAAAAAAAGTAGAAGAAAGGGATTCAATAAAGAAAAAGTAGGATGATGAAATAGAAAACAAAAAAGTCGGTTTGATGATTAAAACCCAAAAGATGTTAAGATCAATAAAAGACCAGTATGAAAAAGAGTAAACAAAACAAACTTAGGAATAATACAGAGGATATAACTACAGACATGAATTTGATTTCGAATTATTAGAGAGTACATATGCAAATACCAGTATATTTAAAAGAATTTTGGAAGAATAAATGTGGGAATAAAAATTTTCTAGACGTATATGAACTACTAAAATGATTAAAAAAGAGACAGAAAACCTGAAAAGATCAGAAACTATACGAAAAAAGTTGAAAAGATAGTCAAAGATCCCACCCCCCCACCAGCCAGGTCCCAGGCCCAGATGGTTTTACTACTCACTATATTTTTTTTTTTTTACTTTTAACAACCTTTAAAGTGTAAAGTACATATTAATTCCTGTGCTAGACTGCATAGAACATAGAAAATATATAGAACGTCTCAATTTATTCTACTACAAAGCTAGCATAACCTAGATACCAAAAGTGGATAGTATGGCACTAAAATAGCAAAGTACAGACCAGAGTTCAACAACTCAAAATGCCTGCAAAAGCCAGGCAAGGCATTTAATAGGAAGAAATTTAATATTTAAAAGGAAATTTGATATTAATTTAATAGAGTGACCATAGGAAGAACATATGACCCCTCTGAAAGAGGCTATTGGTTTGGTGTGCAGGAGAGGGTCTAAGCACAATCTTATTAATGCATACATAAGCAAAAATCCTAATATAATTTCCTAATTCAAAATCAGTAGTGTCTTTAAAGAGTAACACAACACGATCTAGAAGAATTGATACTAGGAATGCAAGGATGACTCAACATTAGAAGAATCCATTACTATGATTCAACTAATTAATAGAAAAACCACACAATCATCTTGATAAATTCAGTACCGACATTTGATGACTCAAAACATCAATTCCTACAGAAACCTATAAAGCAATTCTATTTAACACTGAAATGCAAGAAGTAAGAGAGGGATAAATGGCCATCATTGCGATTACTTCCACATTACACCAGTGGTCTTGGGAAAGGCAGTGACCAGAAAACGAAGTGAGGTACAAATATTGGAAAGAAAGAGAAAACATAGTACTTTTCAAAGTTTGTGATTATTATCCTCCAAAATCCAAGTTCATCCACTTGAAAGTGATTAGAATTATTAAATTGTTTAGTAAGATGCCTACATATAGCTGTATCTATATCTGTATTTTCACATCATAGAGATATAGATATGAAAAGAGAAAAGGAAGAAGTCTAGCGGGGGACCTTGGGCCCCAAAGAATGACAGTGATGATTTTACTGGCTTTTCTTTTTGCCTCATCTATTCCAGACCTGGAGGTGAAGAAGCCATCGACCTGGAAATGCCACAGGGCACAGACAAAATGGTTAAAGGTCCCCCCAAACTCAAAATTATCTCAGTAGCCAAAGAACTAGGAAAGGGGCATCATAAATGCTTATATTAGAAAAGAAGAAGAGTTCCAAATAATAATAATCTAAACTCCTACCTCAAGAACCTAGAAAAAGAGCAAAATAAACCCAAAGCAAGCAAAGAAAGGAAATAGTAACAAGCAGAAACCAGTGAAATTGAAAATAGAAAAGTACAGAAAATGAATGAAACAGAAATCTGGTTCTTAGAAAAGAATCAAGAAAATTGACAAATTTCTAGATAGTGATAAAGCAAAAATGAAAGAAAACAGAAATTATCAATATCAAGAATTAAAGCACAGAAGATTTTATGGACTGTATAGACATCAAAAGGATAGTAATTACTATGAAAAGCTCTACACACATAAATTTGATAAACTTAGATAAAATGAACCAATTCCTCAAAAAACACCAAACTCACCCAATATGAAATAGATAATCGGAACAGCCCTTTAACTATTAGGGAAATTGAATCTGTAATTTATTTTTTATTTTTATTTTTTTGAGATGGAGTCTCGCTCTGTCGCCCAGGCTGGAGTGCAGTGGTGCAATCTCCGCTTACTGCAAGCCCTGCCTCCTGGGTTCACGCCATTCTCCTGCCTCAGCCTCCCGAGTAGCTGGGACTACAGGCGCCCATCACCACATCCGGCTAATTTTTTTTTTTTTTTTTTGTATTTTTAGTAGAGACAGGGTTTCACTGTGTTAGCCAGGATGGTCTCGATCTCCTGACCTCGTGATCCGCCCGCCTCGGCCTCCCAAAGTGCTGGGATTACAGGTGTGAGCCACTGTGCCCGGCCTGAATTTGTAATTTAAAAATCTCCTGAAATGAAAATCCCCTGGTCCAGATGTTTTCCTAGGAGAATTCCTCCAAAGAAGAATGAACCCCAGTTCAACACATTGCCTTCCAGTAAATAGAAGAGGAAGAAACAGTTCTCAACTTATGAAGACAATATTACTCTCATATCAAAACCAGACAGGGATAGTACACAAAAGAAAACTGTAGACCAAAATATGCCTCATAAAAATAGATACAAAACTCCTTAACAAAACATTAGCAAATAAAATTCAGCAGTATTAGGAAGTGAATTACACACCATGGCCAAATGGGGTTTATTCCAGGGAAGCAAGCTGGTTCAGTATTCAAAACTCCATCAATAAATATCAATTTATGCAGAAAAAGTATTTGACAAAATTCAATACCTGTTCATGATAAAAACTCTAAGAAAAATATAAATATAGAACTTCTTCAACTTGATAAAAAGCACCTACCAAATATTCTACAATTAATATACTTCATGGTGAAAAACTGAATGCTTACCCCATAAAATGAGACAAGGCAAGGATGTCTGCTTTCACCTTTTTTATTCAACATAGTACTGGAAGTTCTAGCCAGTGTAATAAAGCAAGAGAAAGAAATAAAAAGCATGAAGAACAAAAGGGAAGAAATAAAGCTGTCCGTATATCTAGAGAACATGAAATTATGCAGAAAGTCCCAAGGAATCCAAAAGGAAAACAAGAAAACCCAGAAAACTCCTAGAATTCATGAGGAAGTTCAGAGAGGCTACAGAATACAAGATAAACATAGTAAACATGTAAAAATCAATTGTATTTCTATATGCTAGCAATGAATATATATATATATATGTATGTCTCTGCTCTCCCAGTTCCTGGCACAGACCTCCTAAAAACCCTTGTAATTTCCCAAGCAATAGGGGTGCTAGGAGGATCTTTTGTTCTAATATTTGGTCTCTGTCCTAGTTCCTAAGACAGAGATCCTACTATCCTTACAGATGGGGTACTAGGGGAATCTTCTGTTCTAAAATTTGTTCTTTGACCCAGGTTCCTAACACAGAGCTTCTAAATCTCTTGGAAGTTCCTGATAACAGACACATCTTTTATTCTAATAAGGTGACTCTTGGTGGGCTCCTAGATGGAGACTGGTCACCAGAACCATAAACACAACCAAGCCTTAATGATAAGCTTGGAGGGTTTGTTTGTTTGTTTGTTTGTTTAAGACAGAGTCTTGCTTTGTCCCCCAGGCTGGAGTGCAGTGGCACGATCTCAGCTCACTGCAACCTCTGACTCCCAGGTTCAAGCGATCCTCCTGCCTCAGCCCCCCTAGTAGCTGGAATTACAGGCACGTGCCACCATGCCCGTCTAATTTAAGCTGGGAGCATTTAGCCACCCCCACCAGTCTCCATAGAGCAGAGAGGTGCTGGAGAGTTAAGAATTCATCATGCCTATGTGATGAAGCATCCATAAAAATCTCTGAACTATGGCATTCAGAGGTGTTCCAGGTTGGCAAACACATCTGTGTGCCAGGAGGGTAGGGCACCCCAACTCCATGGAATAGAAGTTCCTGTGCTTAGGACCTTTCCAGACCTCGCCCTAAGTACCCCTTCATCTGGCTGTCCATCTGTATCCTTTATTAATAAGCCAGTAAGTGTAAGTCAAGTGTTTCCCTGAGTTCTATGAGCCACTCTAGCAAATTAATAGAGCCAATAAGAGGGTGTGGGAGCCCAGATTTAGAGCTGGTCAATCAGAAGTATAGACAACAACTTACTACTTGTGATTGGCATCTGAAGGTGGGGGAATCTTGCAGGACTAAGCCCTTCAACTGTGGGTTCTGATGTTATCTCCAGGTAGATAACTGTCACAATTGAATTGAATTATAGGACGCCCAGCTGGTGTCCTCTGAAAAACTGCACCGAATGTGGGGAACTACCTCTACACAGCTGGTGTCAGGAGTATTATGTGGAGTGGTGTGTGAGTAGGGGGAAAAATTGTTTTATTCGTCTTACACATGTAAATCTAACAAAACTTGCATAGCACTTGGATGCTGAAAACCACAAAATGCTAATGAAAGAAATACAAAATCTAAATAAACGGAGAGGCATATTGTGTTCATGGATTTGAAAACTCAACATAGTAAAGATGTCGATTCTGCCCAAAATGATACAGATTTAATGCAATTCTTTTTTTTTTTTTTTTTTTTTGAGATGGAGTTTCACTCTTGTTGCTCAGGCTGGAGTGCAACGGTGCGATCTTGGCTCACCACAACCTCCGCTTCCTAGGTTCAAATGATTCTCCTGCCTCAGCCTCCTGAGTAGCTGGGATTACAGGCATGCACCACCACACTGGGCTAATTTTGCATTTTTAGTAGAGATGGGGTTTCTCCATGTTGCTCAGGCTGGTCTCAAACTCCCGATCTCAGGTGATCCACCCACCTCGGCCTCCCAAAGTGCTGGGATTACAGGTGTGAGCCACCGTGCCCCGCCTTAATGCTATTCTTAACAAAATCCCTGTATTTTATAGATACAGACAAGATTATTTTAAAATGTATATGTAAAAGCGAAAGAACTAGATAGCTCAATTTTGAAAAAGAATCAAGTGAGATGAATCAATCTGCCTGATTTCAAGACTTATGATATAGCTATAGTACTCAGGACTGTGTGGTATTGGTTGAGGGAAAGACACAAATTATTTCCCAATTGATTTCTGACAAAGGTGCAAAAGAAACTCATTAGAGGAAGGGTAGCATTTTGACAATGGCATTGGAGCAATTGAACATTCATAGACACAAAATGAACCTCAACTTAAATCTCATCTCTTACATAAAAATTAACTCAAAATGGGTGATGGACTTAAATATAAAACTATAAAACTTAGAAAAAAAGCATGAGAAAATCTTCAGATTATGGGGCTGGGCAAAGAATCCTTAGGTATAACATGACACTATAAAAGAAAAAAATTGATAATTCGACTCTAACAAAATTAAAACCTTTTGCTCTGCAAAAGACTATTAAGAGGATGAATAGACAATATATAGTCTGGGAGAAAATATTCAGAAATCACATATTCTACAAAGGATTATTATCTAGAATATACAAATAACTCAAAATAACAAATAATTCAATTAGAAAATGGGCAAAAGACATGAACAGACATTCCACTGCAAAGGATATATAGGTAGCAAATAAGCACATGAAAAACTATTCAACAGAACTGTCCATTAGGGAAATGCAAATTAAGACCACAATGAGATATCACTACACACTTCTTAGTATAGATAACAAAAAACAGTGACAGCACAAAATGCTGGAGAGGACGGGGAGAAACCACCTCTCTCATATATTGCCTGTGGGAGTGTAAAATGGTACAGCCACTCTGGAAAAGACTTTGGCAATTTCTTCAGAAACTAAACACACACTTGCTATGTGACCCAGCAATTGTATTCTGGGCATTTGTTCCTGAAAAAGTATGATTTATGTTCACATGAAAACTTGTATATAATAGTTCATAGCAGCTTTACTTGAAATAGTCCTTAACTGGAAACAACTAAAATATCCCTCAATAGGTAAATGATTAAACAATCTGTGATACATCCCTACTATGGAATACTACTTCACAAAGATGGAACAAAGTACCGATACACACAACAACCTGAATGGCTCTCAAGGGCGTTATGGTGAGTATAAATATACTCAACATACGTTGTTGAGTATGAACATGTACCTCACTCACTTATACCTCATCATTCCAAAAGAAGGCCTTCTACCTTGATGATTTTTTAAAAGTATGATACATGTTTATCCTTAAAAAAGTAAATATAAGGCACTACCCCATGTCTTCATTCTACTATCCTAAACAGTGGTAAGTCTTGTGGCATAAACACACAATAGTGAGTGAGTTACAACAGTGACCAGGCCTTGATGCACCACTATACTTTCCAGCTGCAGCACTTCTCTGCTTTCCAAGGTGTCTCTGACAAAACATTGAATGTTAACCTCAGGGTGGAGAAAATATGTTACATATAAAACATATTACAATTAAACAATTTCAGTTAACTTTAAAATAACTTGAAAAATTCAAACTGAATATATTATGTAAATATCTACCTATTTGAGAATCCCTCGCTCTTCCCAACTCCCCTGGCCTTTCTGCTATGCTGTATGGTGCAAGGCATTTTTAAAGCATTGTCATGAATGTTGGGGTGTTTCAACCAATTAATTACCCTCTGCAAGTCATAATGTAAATTCCCTTTGCCATTAGGGAAACAGCACTGAAAAGTTATCGGTTATATTATTAATTTCCCTTTTAACCTCTGTTCTTCTGCTAAATCATGTCTTCATGGTGCCTATTTTAGGGCAGACTTGTACCCATCCATGTACAAAAAGGCCACAGCAGACAGTGCAACCTTAATTAACATTTTAAGATTTACATCATATCACACAGTGTGTTAGGCTTTTTGAGGTGCCTTCACCTATATCTCTTTGGAACCACATAATAGCCCTGTGAGGTAGGCAGAATAGAAATAGTCTTAATAAATGAAATAGTATTATACCTAACATTTCACGTTTAGATAGTGGATGAGTCAGAATCTGAAGCAGAGATTTCTGCCTCCCATTATACCATACTTATGTGTTCTAGAAAGCATATTGGTGGGGACATAAACACATTATTTATTACAGTCTTATAAAAAAAGAAGGAGTGGCTGATTGCCATGACGGCTGTTTCATTTTGTTCTTCCTGCTTCACATAGTACTTCAACTTTATACCTGTTGTCCTTAAATGTAAATTTTTTAAAAAATCAGTAGAATTTTTTAAAAGACCTACTGTAATCACTGGTGGTAGAATTCTAGAATAAAGGAATTTTCTGGCCCCAAAGTCAATGGCATCCTTAATTTTAAAAGAATTATAATAATCTTTTAAAGCCAAAACACATCCTTGCTTTTAGAAAGAAAATCTGGTTAAATACAACAAAACAACTACAATGGAATCGTGAAGTCTTCATTACCATTGCTTAAAAGACAGCAGATTTACTAAGTCAGACAAAGAGTATAAGCTCATATACTGCTTAAAGCTTTAAACTGCCTTCTTGGTGAGAACCATGACTATTAAAGCTTGTGTCTGACTGACTGTAGAGGGAAACTGAAGCTGCAAAATAAATGTGTCAAAAACAAAGTAAAAAGCAATGGGAAAAGTATGGAAAACAGTGACCTGTAGAGCCTGCTAAATACAAGGGGACTAGGATGCAGGCAGGTATCATTCTGAATCAATCTCTTCCCAATGCTGCCTCGGGAGGTCTGTTGAGATCAGTGGTTCTCCAACGTGGCTGCACAATGGATTCATGTGGGCTGTTCGACCAAGTATTGACGCCTGCATCCCTTGCCCCAGAGATTTGATTTATTTAGTCTAGGGTGAGTCTGGAAGAGGGTTTCTAAAAGGCCCTCCCTGCCCCAGGTAATTCTAATGTGCAGCAAGGTGTGAGCCCCCTTAGCCCTAGGCACTATAGGTTGGGAGGCATTCTCCACACACCTCCTCCACCCTGTGGCTGGCCTTGTAATTACTGCAAACCTGGGGATGAAAGAGCATTGAGAATGTGGGAGCCAGAGGGCCTGCCTTCCCAGGAGGGGTGGGTGCCCACCTTTACAGGTGAAACCTGTTGTGAAGCATCTCAGGAAGCCCTGCACACTCACAGCTCCCCAGATCCAGGGGGCTCCTGTACCTCTGTGTTAGAAAGGGATCCTGAAGCAAAGTAGAAAACTGGCAGTGTCCTCTGTGTCTCCCAAGGAGCCAGTAGCAAGGCAGAAATGTGCTAAAGATGGGATCCTAATAATTTCTTTTAAATTTTTAGGAGCCCCATTTATTTTTCAAGGAAAAAAAAACAAAAGTTGGCAAGAGTTAACAATTCATCACTACCCAATCTGGATTTAGGAATCAGACTTGCAGTTCATTGGCCAAGAATTACATTTTCCCACATTGACCTCATAACTAACATCATGGCTTGGAAATTTTTCTTTTGAGTTAGGATTAAGGGAAGAAAGTGTCCCTTTCTTTTTTTTGAGACGGAGTCTCACTGTGTCACCCAGGCTGGAGTGCAGTGGTGCGATCTCAGCTCACTGCAAGCTCCACCTCCCGGGTTCATGCCATTCTCCTGCCTCAGCCTCCTGAGTAGCTGAGACTACAGGCACCCACCACCACACCTGGCTAATTTTTTGTATTTTTAGTAGAGACGGGGTTTCACCGTGTTAGCCAGGATGGTCTCGATCTCCTGACCTCGTGATCCACCCACCTCAGCCTCCCAAAGTGCTGGGATTGAAGGCATGAGCCACCACGCCTGGCTGTAACTGTCCCTTTCTTCCACTACCACTGTGAATGAATTCTGATACTTTGGGTCAAAGAAGCAAAAAACTGCATACCCCACAGATTACATGAAGTCCTGTTGGCTGAACAGAGCAGGAAAGAAGGCAAAGACACGTGGAGGACAGCAGTAACCCATTGTGGCTATCCACAAGAAGCTGTTGGAAAAAGCTGTCTCTGGAGAGGAATAAACTTCAACCTTTTTGGGCCTAGCCCATGGGGAGACGAAAATGGAGGCCAGAAACTGACCCAAACAAGAGATCTTACAGAATTACCTATGATCAGCATCATCTGACTTCATCATCTAACAGGGAGAAAAAAGGCTTGGATTAGGACCTTCACATAAAAAGGCTAAAATCACCAAGGCTTTCATCTTTCTCATGATTTCCTCCCTCCCCTCTTCTCTGGCAGTTATTAAGAAACATGCCTGTAATCCCAGCACTTTGGGAGGCTGAAGCAGGAGGACTGCTTGAGATGAGGAGTTTGAGTCCAGTCTGGGCCACATACAGAGACCCCATCTCTACAAAAAAAAAAAAAAAGTATTAGCTGAGCATAGTGGTGTACACCTGTAGTCCTAGCTACTCAGGAAGCTGAAGTGGGAGAATCGCTTCAGCCCAGGAGTTTGAGGCTGTAGTGAGCTATGATGGCACCACTGCACTCCAGGCTGGGCAACAGAGCAAGACCCTGTCTCTGAAGGAAAAAAGAAAAAAAAAAGAAACAGACAATTAGAGAAACAGCAGCAGCCCATGATCCTGGCTGTTCCCATTCCAGCTGGTGAGTTGGGAGCTGCCCACATGTTCCAATTGGCCTTAGACCCACCATCCCTCTCCAACTTGCTTTGCATCTGGAAGGTGACTTGTGTACTTCACCACCTTTGATTCTTCCTCTCCCAATTACATATTACTGTACTAGTTCTTCCCCAATGCATTATTCATTGAGCATTAATCCCCTTAAAATTAGTCTTTGCAGGGAAACTTTGCTTTTTAAAAATCAGTATGCGTTTAATAAAGGCAGCTGGTCCCAGGTTTGCTGATGGGCAAGTGGCTTTATAAACGCAAAAGCAAGGCTTCCCTTTCTCTCTCCGCTTGCACTGCTGGCCTTCGTCTCTGCCACTTGGTGAAATCCATTTTCTGCCTGCCTTGACTAATAGACTCTCTTCAAAAAATGGAAGTTAATCCTTGAGCAACACAATGTTAAACCGCCCAAGGAAGAATTAAATATTTCAGAAGAGAAGGTGGTAAAAAATGGCAACTGCTATTTTAGAATCTTTGAAAATTTAAGTAGAAGAGCAAAAAATAGAAAGTGGCTTGTACTTGGTACAACGGATCTAAGTTCACTTTTATAATGTGCAGGATTCTTAATAATGTGCAGGAAGATAATGAAAGCAGCAGCATGCTTGCACACAAAGCATTGGTCCTGCCAGCCCCCAGTACAAAGAGGGGACCTGGCTGCTCCAGTTAGAGGGACCATGTGCTCGAGTTTCCGAGGGCCCAGAGACTGAATCCCCATTGAAAATGTGATTTGAAGAATGAAAATTGACCTATTTTCCTTCTCCTCACAGTAACGTAACGAAAAGTAAAACTTTTCCTCTTGGGAGAAGCATGCTCTGGAGTCTGATGCCTTGGGTTGGGGTCCTGGCTGCCACAGTTACCAGCCCTGTGGCTCTGAACCCTGCTTGGCCCCTCTGTCTCAGCTGACTTGCATGAAAAGCAAAAACATGATGGAAGAGCCTGCCTGGTCGGGTGGGTACGAGGGTTAATTGGGAGGCCGTGTGTCTTGGTGAGCGGCGAACAATCAATACATGCTAGATTATGATGACACAATAGTGACACGGACTTAACCTGGATACATCTTTTATCGCAGAAGTACAAAGAGAAAGCATTCTTTCCTCTATGGACTGAGGAAAACCAGGTAATTGTAAAAATGCTGCAATCATTTTTCTATCCTGTGCTTTTACAATCCAATTTATTGCTCTGCTCCTCACAGCTGCTTTCCAGAGCCCACAGACCATGGTTAAAACATATTACCTGGAATCAGAATAGCAGGTTTGAGAATTATGTATTTATGGCTTACCTTAAAGAGGCACAAGTGATGTGCCTTCAATTGTTTTAATTTGCTATGCCTTATTTCCCTTTGCCTCAGGGTGCTCAGAAGAGACAGGAGCTCCCTGGCATGACACTCTCTGGTGGGGCTCTGCACACATGCATGCATGTGGCTGGCTGGTGAGCTGCTGGCTGGCCAGAGGCAGAAGGTTCTCAGCACTCACTCGCCCCTGTGATGTGGTTGTTCCACCCTGGAGGCTCATGCCACCAAGTAGGGGCCTGTGTAGAAGGTTCTGGAGGCATCTCCATCTTCTACACCATGTAGGTGTAGGTTCAGAGGCTGATCTGGCCTGAAGACACCTGAATTCATTCATGGTGAAGGGGCAGCTCCCAGTGCTTTTCAAGCCTTGTGGTTTTGCAGATTAGTCTTGGTTCTCCATGAGAAGGGTTAACTACAATGAGGCAAAAATCTTGGGTAAAGAACGTGGCCACTTGAGAGGCCTGCTGGAGCTTCACCCCTCACTTTACCACTTTTTAGCTGTGTGGCCTTGAGTGAGTCCTGTAGCCTCTCCAGGCCTCAGTTTCTTCACCTATGACATGGACATGATAAAGTCTATACCCCTGAGGGATGGGGGTGAGAATTAAATGAGAATGTCTCCAAAGCTCTGGGTGGGGGAAGACTCTAGATGTAGGCTAAAAGTAGAGGATCTAGACCTGGTTCTTCCCAAGCACACATGGCAACACTGCTTCAGGCCCTCAGACGCCGACAGACACTCTTCAAAATCGTAAGGGGGCGCTTCCCTGCCTCCACCTGCCGTGCCTCACTTCCTCAAAGATTTGCCTGAGTTCTACTGCCTCAATCCAATCTCATCTCAAATGCCACCCTCCAAGAGGCCTCTCCAGTTCCCTGCTGGCCAGCAATCAGCAATCTCTCTTTTCTTCCTCAGCTTTCCATGGCACGTTATAAAGCCACCATGCTGTGCTTTAGGGACATACGTTGTCACTGCCAGTGTCCTTAAGGCCCTAGACACAGGGCTTGTGCTTTATATATCCATCTGGCCTTTCCACTTCACCCTGTCTGTGGCTTGCTCTTAGAAGGTGCACAACAGACTTTGGTTGAACTGTAAATTTGCTCAACCCAATGAAATACCCCAGCTTTCAGAGACACCCCAGGCAGGGTCTGGCAGTTTTATATATGAGGTGCCTAACTCAATCAGACAGAAACGAATGCACCAGATCCAGACCCTCCTGAGACAAGCGACTGCTGCCGAGACTCCCGGGAACAGTGCTGTGGCTGGGCACCAGCTGAGCGCCTAAACACAGATTCCTCAGGGTCCCTGAAAGGTGCACAGGGACCTGAGGCAGGAATGGGACTTTACGTTAAAAGGGTGTGCCTTAACAAAAGCCCTGGATACAGATGTTTGTGAAACACTCAGAGGAGGGTACTAAATACCTAGTTCCACATTGGGACCATGTTAGACCAACGTGTTTTAATTAAGGAGCGGTTCAAATCTGGGTCACCTGAACTTCCAAACCCCCATAGGATTGAGGCTTTCAACGAGTATATCTGGCTAGGATGCAAACAGCTCAAGCAGGCTCTAGCGCTGGAGAGCAGAGTTAGCAGTTTGGGTTCTGGAGCTGGGCAGGCCTAATGCCACTAGACCCAACTGACTACCCAGAGTCAGATGTATGGATCCATGCATGTCCCAGTCTTTTTCTCTGTGAAATGGGGAAGTGACTGTACCCCCATCTCACAGAGGCATCTGACATGGCAATGAGCTACGGCACATAGAGGGCTTGGTATAGCCTCTAGCACACAGTAACTGCTCACTGGTGCTTGCTCTTATTAGGACACTGCAGCATGCTTCCCCCTGGGCTCTCTAAAGTGAAGGGGTGATTCCACTTGGAGTAAATTAAGTCTCCACAATCTAGCATGAGCCAGAGATTACAGGTGAACTTGTTTTGCTTGGTGGGTTTGAGAGGGTATGAAGAATTCAATCAGGAAAGAGAAGAAAATGATGGCTGAACCCAGGTATTTCTAGACCACGTGGGCTAACAAATGCTTCAATCTGCATTTTAGAAAGGAAGTTTAAGAACAGGCAGTGGAAGGGGGTGGGGGGGAGCTGGGGCTGGAGGGAGGCAGTTAGGTTTATCCACCTCATAGACCTTAGTGTGCAACATAAACTACCTCATGAAAATAACTACACCTCTAGCTCTCAACTTGTCACCCCAAGATTAGAACTAAATAATAATAGGTAGTGAGTGAAAGGCAGGTCCCAGTTTCTGACCCTTGGGAGTTGAGAAACCAGATACTTGCCGGTTGCCCTCCCATCGGCTTCTACTTAGGGAGGGCCCAGAGTGAGGAGGGTCTGAGAAATCCCTATCCTCAAACGCCCTGTACTCTTCAAATCCAGTAAAACTGTAACAGGCCTCTTCAGTTAATGAGCGCAATGGACGCTAGGGACCTGCCTTTTAAAAAATTTACTGGCAACAGACAGAAGGACGGGGACACCAGCCTTGCACTTAGCGGTGTTAAGGAGGCATTTATGGGAGTTCATGAAATGTCTGCCTCCATCTATGAACTTAAATCACTCCAATAAGTTGAAGGAAACCATTTCTAGTGTGTGAGGGGCAGGGAGAGAGGGGTGGTGGTAAAAAACCATGTAGTGTGAACTAGAGCACTATTTCAAGAGGAAGGAAATCAGCAAAGAACAAGGCCAAGCTATTTATGATGCCGCTGCTCTTTTCAGGTAATTTACAATGTGCATGAAAGGTTTTGCCTCCAGCAGCACCTGCTTTTAAGTGACACCCAGTGTGTACCAGCAGAGAACATCTCCTGGAGAAGCAGGGCTTTATTTATTCAGAAGGGCAGCAGAGGGCGATGCGGCAGGATAGAAGCAAGCTCATTGCTACGCGGTGTGTTTTTTTCATGTAGATGTTTACCATCTGGTTCTTATACCTGCAACCATCTAGGCTCTTGTTTGTTTTATTCTAATCATTAGAAAAAGTCTCCTAGGACCTCACTACTCACAGTGGCTCCAGAGGCCGACAGCTCTTCACTGGAGAGCTGGTTAGAAATGCAGATCTTGGGCTCCCCAGACCTGCTGAATTGGCACAGACACTGAACAAGATCCCCACGAGTGCACACGAAAGCTTGAGGGGCCCTGCTCCAGGGCAAACCTTGCTAACATGCAGATTCTGAAGAATGGATTCCCACCAGGCTACTTGTTTAAGGAAATTATTCTCATGCACCAGTTGGGGCAGACTTTCAGAGAAAATAAACTAAGGGGAGGGAGAGTTTGCAAATTCTCATTCCTGTTGATTTCAAAAAAGCAAATCATAGGACAGAAAGGCTCATCAATTCCTGGGAGCTCACTGTGTACTCTTCATCATTATAACTTGGTCTTCATGGGTATCTCAAGTATATTTCTTCTTTTCTCTTCAATTATGAGTTTTCTTTTTCTTTTTCTTTTTCTTTTTTTTTCTGCTGGAAGGAGGACTGACCAGTGACATATCCTGTGACTTAAACCTACCCCTTTCCCATCTTGGCTGCTCTCCAGTCACCCCCGACTCCCCTCCCCCCACCTCCCATTACAGGCACCACAGCTGTGCTCCTAGCCTCCAACCATCACCTGCTGGGCTGCCCAGGACCCACCCCTTTCTGCTTCCACCATCTCCATTAACCTGCCGCAGTGTCTGGGCTACATCATCCCTGTCTCCCTCACCCTGCAGCTTGGTTGCGGTGTCTTCTGCTTGCCCCTCCCCAATCCCCTCTCCTCCCTTTGTCACCAGGCCCTGAGCTCCAGGAGGCTGACACGTGGTAGGGAGGGACTTCATCAATGGCCCTCTTAACTCCTGGCAAGAGGGGAGCGGGGTCAGGACACTGGGACCCTAGGCTCACTCTGCAGGGCCCCTCTCTACACAGGCCTCTCTCAGGTTCTGGTTATAGCTCCCTCCTCTGGTCCCTGCAGGCTGGCTGCCATGCTTACACCCCTGTACACGATCCCTTTATTAAACTCTCCTCAAATTACCCAGGTAAGTGTGCCATCTCTCTTCCTGGGCCCCTGACCACGGACACACAACTCTGCTACCCTACACACCTCACACTCTTGAAGGCCCCAGTGGGCTTCTAAAAGATACATCCAATGGCCATTTCTTTCCCCTTCATCCTCTTCCTGTTGGATCTGATGGACAGTTCCCCTTGCATGCCCCCCAACACATCACATCAGAATGCTTGAAATAACTCAAGTTGCTCCCCTGACCCCCTTCCAGGGCCATCACCCCTTATCCCCTCCTTCACCCTGACACCAATTTCTACCTGCCATCAACTCACCCCCCACTCCTTGTCAGAGAGCCTCAGAATTGTGCAGCTGGGGTCAAGTCCTTAGACCCGCTGGTCCAACCCAGTGCAGGCACTGAAACCTGATGAGCAGCCTGCAGCTCACCTGGCTGGTTTACAATGTGGGGCACATCTGCCCCTCCATGCCCTCCCCATCCACACCCCATCTCTTGATTCTCTTGTGATATTCTCTTAACAGCCTCCTTGATGGCTTCTCCACTGCAGTCTCTCATTCTAGTCATTCTACCTACTGTGGCCAATAAATTGTCTTAAAAACACTATTTGAACATATCATCCACCAGCTCAAAACTGCTTGGCTTCCCAGTTTGCACAAGCCCCTGGCCCTGGCATGCGGTGGAGATGTCCCTTTCCAGCTGTAGGGCAGCCTGCAGCCTCCTCACACCTGTAGGAATGAATCTTCCTCTGCAGCTCCAGTGAGTCACTGGAGCCCACCCAACCTCTCTGATCTGTCCCAATCTTAGGCATCCTTCTAGAGTCCAGATCTGGCTTGGAAAACCCTAGGGGGGCTCTCCCTGAGGCTTCCTACAGTCCTGTATTTTTTGTCCCATTCATTTCCTACAGTCCTGTATTTTCTGTCTCATTTATCATTAAACAATTAATCATGCCCTACTTTTGGCTGCCTTGAACAGCTACAAAAGACACCCATTTAACCAGCCCTTGTCTGACACCCCAGCTGGATTGAAGATCTCTGGAGACAGAATTCCTTATTTCATATATCTCTTTATCTCTCAGCATCTAGCAGAATGAGATACAAACAGAAAGCATACAAAGATAGAGTATGACCTCTGTTTTACAGCAGGGGCATAAATGAATAAAAGATGGCAAAGCCCCTCCCGGAGTCTCTCAATGCCCTGTGCACCAGAAAAGGTGCAGTAAGAGGCAATCCCACCTCTGTTGGCCTCCAAACCACCCAAAATGAGGTTTCCAATTTCTGTTCAGTTTTCTATATAAATCGGGCCTCATTACAACTGATTAAATACATTGCAAATTCTACTTAAATGTAGATTATGATTTATAGATGTTTTTCTCCAAAGATGCTGAAGTGTTTCTATATCCTGACCCTCCTGGGAGACCTTCATGTGAGACCAGCGACATCACTTCTGTGCTCAGGTGCAAGCCACCCTGTCAACATCTTACCTGGAAGGTTGTAGTCACTTCCCAACTGGCTGCCTCTCCTTACCCTCCCTCAGTCTAATCCACTCTCCCCATCGCAGCACAAGGGATTTTTTAAAAAGAAAAGTTGATCATGTCATTCTCTACCACTCTAACCTTTCATCCCTCCCATAAGGATGGCTCACCCTTCCCCAGCTCTCCCTCAGTCCCCCTCTACCTGGCAGCCTCAGTAACCTGTCTTTCGGGTTTCTGCCTAAATTTCACTTATCTGTCCACATGCCCATCTGCCTGTAAGACATTAACGAAGGGGCAGAGATTTTGATCTAATCCCTCTGCCTCTGGTGCAGAGCATCATTCCTATGCAGAGTGGGTCCTCAAGGAGCCAGCTTCACTTTCCTCATGACAAAAACTAGCGATGGAATTCAGAGCCAGGTGAGTCATTCAAAGGGGCCTATTCTCTGACACACCAGGAAGTCTCATTCTTGACTCAAATTAATCTGAGCTATAATACCCAGAAACACCTGCTCTGTCCCTGCTGTGGAGTCCTCGGCTGGCCAGGAGGTGACAAAGCCAGGTGAGGAGTCCTAGCACCTACAGGGACAGCAGACACCTCTACACAGGCTCTTCATGGCCTCTCCAGGGAACCACTGGGTAGCTCTGGAGAAATTACTCGGATGATGGGCCTTCGTTTCCCTTTTTCTCTTCTCTTTACTTTTATTGTGGTAAGTGTTATATATATATATATATACACACACACACATATATACATATACACACACACACACACACACACATATATACACACACATATACATATTACATAAGAATTACTACTGTAACCATTTCTGCATGTACAGTTCCGTGGCACTGAGTGCATTCACATTGTTGTATAGCCATCACCACCATCCAACTCCGTAACATTTTCATCTTCCCAAACTGTACCCCGTAAACAATAGCTTCCCACTCCCCTCCCCACAGCTCTTAGTAACCACTGTTCTACTTTCTGCCTCTGGATTTGACTACTCTAGGAGCCTCATATGAGTGGAATTATATATTTGTCCTTTAGAGACTGGCCTATTTCATTTAACATAAGGTCTTCAAGGTTCATCCATGTAGCATGTGTCAGAATTTCCTTCCTTGTGAATAATATTCCATTGTACAAATAGGCCACATTTTGTTGATCCATTCATCTGTCTGTGGACACTTGGGCAGCTTCCCACTTTTAGTTTTCCCTCTTGTACAATGGATTAAATCTTAATCTGCTTTAAAGACAAAAGCAAACACCCCTTCCCCCAGCCAACTGTAGCAGGGGCTGCCTAGCCCACGTCCTCTTGGCACCTGCTGGGTCCACCAAGGGCTTTGTGCACACTTGGACTCTTGGCCTGAGGCTGCTTTGGCCTGCAGGGTGGCAGGCTGGAAGTGCCTGTACATTAACAGTCCAGGAGTAGCCTAGACCCAGTGACCATGGGAGCTGGTGCGTGAATGCCCCACCCAGCTCCCTCACCCCTCGGGGGCTGCAGTGACTACTCTCCAGTGAATTCTGCTGTCCTGGCCTCCTTCCTTCCCTGTCTCACTCCCCACTCCCCTAACCAGTGCTGCCTGGGCTTACCTTCCAGACACGCAACTTACACTGCTGGGGGAATCCAAACTAAGACACTAATCAACCATCCAAATATCTTATCCCTCTCTTCACACCCTCCTCTCCACCCAAGGTACTGAGGGCAGCACCAAGCTCATGCACGCACTGAGGCGGAGATGGAGGGGACACAAGATACGGACTCTCTGGTTTGAGAATCTCGTTGTTCACCCGAAGTGGTAACAATTCCCTGTCCCACCCAACAGCAAGCTGCAGGGCAGCCATCTCAGCAGGGGGATCTTGACCCAAATCAGTCGGGAAGTTCTGCAAATGAGCAAGGAGGACCCTTTCTCAGGGCTCCCAGCTCGTGACGGCAGCTGTGGGTTCCTGCTGAGACAAACCAAGTTGCCCTTCTGGCTCATGGCTGGCTTCACTTCCCAAATGTACCAAGTGGTGTCTCCATGTGCTGGGTGAGGCCACAACCATTCCAAGGCTGTCACCTCTGGCAGAGACCTGATGGGCGGTCAGATCCAAAGGGAATCCCACTCCTGCAGGGACGCTCACCCTACCCTCCTTCTAAGGACTCTGTTGTCCCCTTTGTGCCAGTGCAAGGGCACATCACTGTCTTACCCATGTTTAGGCAGCCAAGGGGAGAAGCAAACCAAGGGGAGGTATTGGTCCAGGCCAAACACCGAGTTGGCCAGGCCCAGCTGTACGGTACCTGTGACCACAGGGACAAGATCTGCTCACAGGATGAGTGCAGAGGCCCGAGTTTAACTCTGTGTCAACAGAGCCCAGCCTTCTCCCGCCTGCCTTGCTTTCTCCCTTCTGCAAGGCCCGTTCTGTCACACTAACCCTTTCCTGAAAACTGCAGAAGATGCAATGACATAGCCACAGCTCTAGCAATAACATAACAGCAAGAGAGAGACAGTGGGACTTTTAAAAGAGCAGATGTCCTTAACATCCATCTGCATCCACTATTTTTACTAGAAGTAGATTTCATGTAGTTAAAAGGTCATGGATCATGTTATCCCCCATCTTGATTCAGGTGTTTGGAGGATGACTGCTTTTCACTGGTTCAGCTGAGAATCTTAGCTGGGACCTGCCATGGTTATAGGGCCTGTGGACAGTTTTGTTTTAAGAAACAATCACTGATTACAAAATGGAGCTTACTAAATTCCACACAGCCAACCTGTGCCTCTACTTCTCCATCAGCTCACAATTTGTTCCAACCTGCCCACCAAGGCCAAGGCCTGATGTATTACGCTGGAGTCTATAGTAAAACAAAAACAAAAAAAAAACTGATGATGGGGAGGGACCTGCCTTCTGGGAGCCTCCAGTCTAGTAACAGGCAGACCAGCAAGAACCCAACAACCACAGCACTAACAGTGTGTCAGCTGCTGTCCAAATGCCTCACATCTACTGACTTCCTTAATACTATCAGCAGCCCTTGAGGAAGGTACTATTACTCTCACATCACAGAATGAGGCAACAACTCACCTCACTGGCTTCAATCACTCAAAGACACTTGGCTATCCAGTGCAAGCCAGGCTCTTACATTCTTAACCCCTATGCTATACACACTGCCCAGAAGCCCAACCTGGGGGGTGATCTGTGCATTTCACATGGTCACTGAACTCTGAGTCCGTTCTCTCCCTTTCTGAGCCTCAGAACAGAGCTATCTGTCACAGGGAAGCCACAAGGAAAAATGAACGTCTGTTCACCTTTTTGAACATGCCATGCTCTGCTGACCCCTGTTCAGAGCAGTTTTGCATGAATAATGGCTAAAGTCAAGGTTTTGATGGAGAGAAACAAACCCCGGACATCTTGTGAAATGTTAATCAGGGTGTCAGAGGGCTCTGCGTTTTGACAGAGGTTTTCCCTGCCACAGAGGGCAAGCACCTGCCATCTTGCTTCCATGAGTCACTAAAATAGCGTTAGCCCCACCTCCTTTTATAAGTTATACATGTTAAAGTGCAAGGTTGCAATAGAACATAGCACATGTGTAGAGAAATATCCATTCACATATGCATGCGCACACATGCCTTCTATTTGGATGGTTTTTCTTTATTCTTATTTTTTAATATGGAATGCTTCACGAATTTGCGTTTCATCCTTGTGACGGGGCCATGCTAATCTTTTCTGTATCATTTATTTGGATTGTTTTAACACAAAGAACCTGCACATTCTTCATCTTACGGAAGAAAAGACATGGACATTCCAGCCAGGCACTGTGCTGCGTACTTGGACGGACACAGATGGCTAGTCAGGGCTGACTCTGACTTGAGGTTCTCAGAGTCTAATAATGAGAAAGAAAGACCACTGGAGAATTCACTTTAAGACACTATGAGAGGAGTGCTCATTACATTAAAAAAAGGAGCTGCTGCTGGCCCTGCCAGGAGTAGAATGAGGGTAACTGGGAGTCAGGGAAGGCTTCCCAGAAGAGGAGACTGCTACCTGGGTCTTGAACACTAAGTAGAAATAATTGCCAGTTTGAAAACAAAAACATATGCAGGAAAACAGGCTGATGGGGAAGGGGTATTTCACAGCCAGAATGGAAGAGACAGGGGCTCAGAGCATGAGCTTTGGAGCCAGGAGGCCTAGGTTTGGACCCTCACCCCTACTTGCTGGGTCTGGGACCTTGAGCAATTACTTCACCTGTCTCTTTACCTGCAGAAAAGTGACTGCAGACTATCTCATTTAATTCTCCTTACAAAGAGCTTGGCCCACTCAGGACCTGTTCAATAAACTGCTTATTACAATGGTTCACAGACAGAGTAGACATTTTGCTTATTTTCTGTCATGACTATGTCAGTTTGCCCCTAATCCAATGTCTCAGAGTTCTGCAGTGCCCTTGGTTCCCAGACTAAGCCTTGAGATGTGAGTGAAGAATAACTCTTTTGTTTTATGCATCAACTGTCCATGTTCCCTGAGAATAATATGAGAATAAATAGTTGCTGATGTGCTATCACAAAGAGGCAGGAAAAAAACCAGAAGGCTCTGGGAGAGCACAGGAAAAGTATATCTTCCATTAGCTTTAGGAGCCTGTTATTTAAGTGGTGATATCCTTTGAAGGAGGTGCGGTGGGGTGGGGTGGGGTGGGGAGGTTGGCTTGGAGAAAAGGAAGTTTCCACTAAACCATGGTTAATTGTAGTGAACAACAGAAAACTGCTAAGAGAAGCCTTGGTTTCATGAAACAATTCACAAATAAATTGCCAATCAACACAGCTCCAACTCCATAGGAAACTCCTCTTCAAAACAGTGAAGGAAAAGAACAAGGGAAATTTATAATCTTTTTTTCGTGGGTGTATATCAGCCTATGTTTTTGACAAGCAGTAATGGGAAATAGGTTTCCTGCATGCTTCTATAATATTTTCCTTGCTGTTGGTTTTGGTTCTCTAACTTGCTTTCTGCTCCTCCCTACTCTTGGAACATTCAATCTATTTTGTGATCTTGACGTGTCTAGTGACCCAGACTTGCATGAGGCTTGCTCAGAATTTTAACTACCGTTTTCTTCCTGACTTTTCAGGGCTTTTAAGTTGCTCTGGATTTCCTGGCCCCTCATCCTTGGCATGAAAGAATATGAGGCCTCTTTACCTAGAAGGCGGCACAATGAATCAGCAGCAATGCTGATGATGGAAGGCCCAGGGACCAGATGGCTTTTAAGACAGGCTTTCACAAAAGGAACATGAGGAGAATGACAGGAAAGGTACAGGAGGGTAACCACGGTTTCAAAGGCACAGAATTTGAAGCTCCTGGAAGGTACCTTATAGAATAGTGCTTCTCAAAATTTAATGTGCACATGAATCATCTGCAGATTCTGATTCAGCAGGTCTAGGGTGTAGCCTCAAATTCTGTGGTTTTAACAAGCCCCATTGATTACATTTTGAGTGGCAAGATTCTAGATAACCTAATTTAATCATCTCATTTTCCAGATGAAGACACCGAGGTCCAGAGGGGGAAAACGACTTGAGGAAGGAAGGTCAGAATAAGAAGTGAGTTGAGTCTAAAAGCTGGGTCTGTAATTGCTGGTCACAGTGCCCTTTCAAAAGAATTATTTAAATAGCCACACAGACGATGGAGGTGAGGGACTCACCCTCCCCTCACAGTCTGCCTTAGGTAGGACGTCACTTGGAGAGATTGCTCAGTTTCGAACCCTAGTGGGTGATCTGAAGAACCTAAACCCTAAAGCAGGTAACGTAAAGTTCAGAGTGACTGATCTGTCTATGCTGAACTTATTTATTCAACTGGCCCTCTTGAAAGAATCAAAGAGGACTCTTAGGGCCAGAGGATGCAAGCTGTCTCCCATTACCTGTGGTCACACAACAATAAGGCTGCAGATTCTGCAGGAATGTGAACCTCCTGCTTTAATAAGAAGACATTCGGGCCAGGAGTGGTGGCTCATGCCTGTAATCCCAGCACTTTGGGAGACTGAGGTGGGTGGATCACTTGAGGTCAGGAGTTTGACACCAGCCTGGCCAACATGGTAAATCCCTGTCTCTACAAAAAATATAAAAATTAGACAGGCATGGTGGTGAGTGCCTGTAATCCCAGCCACCCGAGAGGCTGAGGCAGAAGAATCGCTTGAACCTGGGAGGCAGAGGTTGCAGTGAGCTGAGATTGAGCCACTGCACTCCAGCCTGGGTGACAGAATCGGACCCTGTCTCAAAAAAAAAAAAAAAAAAAAAAAAAAAAAAAGACATTTGCATAACACTGGTAATGCCACCATGTCTTACTGATTTGGGTAACAGATAGTAAGAGGCTTAGCTTCTGGAGTAGTCTGTCACTCCAAGTGGAGATGGGTCAGCAGGCAAAGTGATAGTAGCTCCCAACTGAGCTTACCCTCCAGCCCCATCCTGCTGTTGTCCAGGCCCAGGCATCTGAATTTGTATTCAACGTCCCAGCTGATTTTAATGTCCACCTAGTTTTAGGAACTGACAGATTAGATGACCCCTCAAAAAACTGCCATTTGGCCTGGGAAGGTACAGTCTGGGAGATGACGCTACTCTCTCAGTGAGGGGGGTAAAGAAACATCATGGTGAAGCCAGTGGCCCCTTCCCAGAGTTAATGATGCGCTCACAAGGGCAGCTAGGGACCCCCGCCCTCTGTCTCTGAGAAAGACCAACGCCACTCAAGGAAGGGCCAACAACGAGCTACCATGGTTATGAGAAAGGCAATCTGCATAGTTCAGATTTTATTAGAAATGAAGAAAGGGAGCAAAACTTAGGTTGTGATCTCAGAGTGTGAGAGAGGCATTTTTGGAAAAAGCATAGAAGAGCTTTTGAGAATTGAATGAGAAACATTTGATGTGGGACAGATTTTCTCTGAAAATGTGAGCAACCCGGTGGTTGAATTCTGTGCCCTGTGAAAAATACTGATAAGGACAGCGTACAGAGGACGGGGCCCCAGGCTCTCCAGCTGCCTGCAAGGAGGGGAAGCTTCCACCAAACGAGCCTCTGGAGGTTGAGGGACTGTGCTGGGGGAACTGCTGGCCCTAATTCTTACCCTCATCTCTGTCTTCTGCCACGTGCCTTTGCACTTCCTCCTGCTAAAGAGGGGAGAGGACCCTACTTCTGTGCTCCATCGTTAGGTTGGCCATGGAACTTGCTTTGGCCAATAGAGTTTGGCAGATGGATGGTGTACCAGTCTGGGGCCTAGGTCTTAAGGGACCTCAAGTGCTTTCACTTGCCTTCATGCTCTTCTGCCGCTGTTATGAGCAGAGGTTGTCTTGCTACCCTGCCAGTCCATGGGGAATGAGAGCCATGAGAAGCAGACCCACTCAGCTGACCCACCCAACCCTGGGCCAGCTGAGCCCTAGCTGCCCTGCAGCCCTGGGATAACACTTGAGTGCTGTGGAAGCCACTGAGTTCCAGCGGGTTCCTAACGCAGCCATGGCTGATGGTACAGGTGCCGAGAAGAAGTGGCAACTAGCACGAACCTCATCGGCAGCCAATTTGGCGCTCTGCTCAGGGCAGCTCCTTACTCCAGAAAACAGCTGATAATCCAGAGGACAGGACAACTTTAGTAAGGAGTCCTTACTGACTCCAATTTCATGATCCTTCTCTTGACTTTCAGCCCTTTGCTCACATTCTTACACAAAATGAAAAGAGAAACTGGACTTTTAATCATCGTGGCTGGCTGGAAAAAGTGAAACTTTTGCTAATAATAAACACACAATCATTAAGGCTTTACCATGTCACATGCCCTTCACCCAGGTCTCCTGGTGCCTCCTAAACACTTACTCATTCATCATCAGGAGGCCTGAGGCTTCTGCTCACTCAGCAGCAAAGACAGGCAGCTAACTCTTGGCCTGAGGGACCTTTTCGTAGGCTCCGGAGTTAATGGTTTTCTCAGAGGGAAGGAGGACAAGGAATTATCCATGGTCTTGCTGAAGAAGTAAGGCACTGACTGTAAATAATTTCCTATCCAGCCAACTGCTTGCCACATCAGAGCCTGGTATGGGTCTTAATCTTCTGCTTCTTTCTGACTGTGTTATCTTAGGGAAATTTTCAAATTTTCTGAGCCTCAGTTTTCTCAACATAAATCCTTAAGAGTTGCTGTTGGTGTTACAGATAATAACTACGTAAGAAAAAGCTGACCCTGTGCTTACACATGTAGGTACTCAAGGGTAGCTATTTTGTTCATCAGAGCACAGAGTAAGCAGGGTTGCCATGTGCAACCGTGTAGGTTGTTAACTGCACAAAGACTCCTGGCCAAGGAGGTAAATGGGGCTGAAATCCATCCTGAGCCCCACAGGCCTAGTCTTGCCTTCTGTGTGGCCTGCTGCTGTCCAGAAAGAAGGGTTCCTGTTTCTAATTTGCACAAAGGGTACATAGCAGCCCTAAGAAAAAGTCCAGGGTATTGAAGGTTAAAGATAAGTTTGTGCTGAAACTTCTCTGAAAGAAAGTGAAAAATGATCACTTTACTTAGTGACTTGCAAATAATTACACAGCTTAACAAAAAGTTGCCAGTTAATTTTCCATTTGTCCTAAAGATTCCAACTCAGTAGGTCTGAGGAGAAGCCTCAGAATATGCGCTTCTAGTCAGCATTCTCAGTGTTGTTTATATAGATCTAGGTTCGAGAACCACTGTGATGTTTTGGGTTCCCTTGACCCAGGCCTGGGCTCTCAGGATGTAAGAGCAGGTCAATCAAATGAACAAACAGGAAATCATCTGCAGCAGTTCCAGTGTAAGTTCCAGGGTTAAAAATCCAGAAATACTCCCTGTGTCTTGTTAACAAGAACTTTAGTCGACCAGGGCCTCCCAGTGGTTGGGCTGGGGAAAGGCCGTAGCATTAAAGGGCTGCATGGCAAAAGGGGTGCATGGCAGCTTGGGAGGTGGCCGTGGCCCTGACAAGGAGCCTCTGATGCACACTAATGATAGGAAAGAGCCTGGCCACCGAAGGCAATTACAGAGGATGAAGCATCACACAAGCCAGCAAGGCGGGGGAGTGCAGGGGGATCTTATTATCCCTCTGTCTTGCTTAATAGGAGTTAATAGTTGGAAGGGAATAAAAGAATGGTGTGTGAAGTTTAGTGCCAATACAGTCTAATATGCATGCTATGTTTTTATTTCAAAGAGGATAAAGGCCCAAATTTTATACTGAAAACAAATGTTAAAAATTAATTATAAAGAAGACACCAGAGGGCCTCAAGCCTGTTCCCTGGGTGACTGATTAAATGCCTGCCTCATTTAGACTGGTATAAACCCAATCTCTTGGAAGAAGGCCAAAACTATTTGCCAACGTCCACAGAGACTCTCCAAGAAAATGATCCTGGTGCCAGGAAAGAGAAAAACATACTCACCACCGCTGCCCGGAGCCAGCCACCGCCACAGGGTGGAATCCAGTCATGGGCAGGAATGCAGAATGCTGCTGCAAGGTCAACGTGGGTCAAGAGCATCCCTCATCACCTGAAATTGATTATCAATGAACGAAACAAATAAGGCCATTCAGGCCTGGGAGAAAAGCAGTCCAAAGAGTTCCTTCTCTCTGCAGGCTCTGAGTCGGGGAGGTGGGGACTTTTTTTTTAATCCCTGGATTTTGTTTGGTTTGAGACTATCTTCCCAATTCTCAGAATGTGCAAGCTTTAATTGAAAATTTTAGAACAGGAATTAAGCCAATGACTCCATTATCTTTTGAATTTTAAAATTACAGTTTAATGGCAAGATAACATTTCCTTGTTAAAATAAAACTAAAAGATTTCCAAAAATGCTGACATCCCCCTTCAATACTCCTCACTCCCAAACCCTAGTTCTTTCTTTTCGCCCCAAAGGTAACTGCTGTTAGCAGTCTGGTGTAGGTCCTTTCAGACCCATAGAAAACACGCAAACACATAGAACTGTTTTGTAGAGTATTTTTTCGCTGATGATATTATACTGGGCATATTTTTTGCAACTCACATTTTTCATTAAACCACAGGTCTCAGAAGTTGATTCATGTTGTACATATGCTAATTGCAGCACAGTGTTCCAAAGTATGTATACAATTACTCCACATTCAACATAAAAAAGTCCATGTTTCTTGGACTGGTATTTAGGGATGTTCATAATAAGGTCCTGACCTACATTTTCCAGTTTATTTCTGCCAGCTCCACACCCCACCCCCACTTCGAAGTAAACTATACACAAACCAAAAGGAACCATTTGCAGTTTCCCACAGGGATGGGCAGGCATCTCCATGCAGGGCTATCTGTATCCTCAGTTCCTCCTCATCCTGCAAGGTCAGCTCCCAGCTGGCAGTCATGACACCTTCCTTGGGACTTCTAGTTTACTTTATATGCCCTTATATAGGGTCCTTACCACTGTGGCTGGGCATTCAAGTAATTGAAGGGTTATTCTTACTTTTCCTTTTTAGTCATGAACTCCTTGAGGGGAGGAGTGTGTACCAGAGATACAACAGGGACTTGGCAAATTGTTGTTGAATTTTTTTTTAAAAAGAAGCCAAATCTTACACTGATTCTCTATATTGCTACGGGGAGGAGGAAGAGCAAAAGCTCAACTAGAAGTTGGACTATGGATACAAGATCATCCTTCCTTCCATCTGAAGGGCAGCAGAATATGCCACCCCAAAATATGTTTCTTTGGCACATGGATGCTTTTGAGCTAAAGGCCATTGAGAAACAGCCGACGCAGGCAAAGCTCCAAAAACAGGGCACAAGGTTTTCTTCTGTAAAGTAAATTTACACTCACAAGGAAAGTTTCCATTTGTAAAAGATGTCTTCCTCTTCCTGGTAAGGGAGAGGAGTTACTTTATATGCTCATGTATAGGGTCCTTACCACTGCTGCTGGGCATTCAAGTAATTAAAGGCTTATTCTTACCTTTCCTCTTTAGTCTAGTGTTCCCAGCCCAGAATCCATAAGCCCCTTTTCCTTTAGCCTAAGATGTTTTATAAACCCAAGTTCTGACCATCCCTCTGGTTACTCATCACTGGGTGCATCCATGTGTACACCAACAATACATATGTTAATAAATGTCTTTATTTTTTGAATAAGTTGTGAAACTGTCATTTGCCAGTTTAATTTACAGGGATCCAATTGCAGAAACTAAGATGAGGAAACTAAGATTGCCTCCCCTACACTTATCCATCCCTCCATCCATCTTTCTACGAATCCTTCTACTCCTCTTTCTCTCGTTCCTCTTCGTTGGCAGCCATGACAATGCATCCCCCCATCCCCCAGCCCCAGATCTGACTGCAGGGAACTTATTGACTGACCTGCATCATAACGTTGGGGAGAGACAGTGCCTGCGGTGCAGGCACTTTGCACCCCTGGGTCATTGCTGATGTGGGACCGTAGTGACAGTAATGGTGAATGCTCATTGGAGCTCATCTCTGAGCCATGAACCAAGAGTGTGCCATTTCCAGGAATTCCCTCAATGGTGGACAGCCTTCCCCTTTCCATAGTGCTTTCATTTCATTCTACTATGACCAAGGAATGGATAATTTCTATTTGGGTGTTAAAGGATGCAACTGCATGGAGAGACCAGTGGTTTGCCTGAGGGGACACAGTGGTGCCTGCACGAACCCTTGGGAATTCACACCACTATGAGCTCCCGTAGCCTTAGGGAGTGGAGGCTGAACAATATTTGCAGCCCTAGAGCTGCTAGAACAAAACAGGTTTCATGATCCCTCTCAACTCCATCTGGCTGTCTCTTGGTCTTGGAAGGTACCATATGCCCAGTACAATTTAAAAAATAGTTGGATTAAAAAAAAACAGACTATGCCACTTGGGAAAGATAGGCTGCTACCCTCCTTTGAATTCTCTTAGGTTCTGTGATTCCACCCCTCCTCAGCCTACCCACTTTCAATTTTATACAACTAAGAGCTCGTGCTGCAGCTCCCTCTCCCCCTCCTCCAGTGTTGGCTTGAACAGCACTGCCTAACCTGGAAGGCTGGTGATGCCTCTCCCTTAGTGCTCCTGCAGCCCCGAGGTACCCTATTCCCATACCACAGCTGTCCTGTACCCACCTACTCCCTGCCTGTCTCCCTAGAGGAAAGTGAGTGCCTGGGGAGCCAGAGGCAGAGGGCACTACTATCACAAAGGGGACTCAAGATAATGTGCAGAGCGAGTGCTTGGCAGTTGGGCTTTAGGCATTCCAACAGGTCAGCTAAAAAAGCAGATTCAGCCGAATATTCATTCAGCCAGCACTCTCTGGGCTGTCACCCCCAATTCCAGGAGTTGCATCCCACTCAGCTTCCCACACCTTGCAAAACCGCCCCTCTTTCTCAGCACCTGTGACTGCCCCACATGGATCTGCCAACCTTTCCAGGCCTCTGCAGGTGGAACTTATCTGGTATCCTCATTTCTCAGTTTCCCCCATATTCATTTTTGGAAAATAGGCCTTTAAAAACATTCCTGCGATATTATCAACATCCTATCAGCCATTTTTCTGGTTTGTTGCTTCTTTTTTTCCACCAGTTTCCACACATCTCCCTGCTTCTGTTCTCACTCTGTCCCCACTGCTACCCGTCTCCTCATATCCCCCATCTCTGCACCTTCTAATTCTCTTACCACCTCCCATGCGCATATTCCCTGTCTCAGACCTCCTGCATCCAGGGCAGCGCTGCCTATCGGGAGGGCTCTCCCTTGCCGTGGACCTGGCTATGATGACTTGGCCCCAGACGTGGCTGAGCCTCTCAGCAGTTCTTAACACACGATCAATTTTCAGGGATGCAGTCAGCATATTTTGGCAGAGAAGCACCTGAAAGCCAGCTCGGGAGTTACTGGGCAGGAACCAGCAGTTTGAAGGGATTAAAACAAACAAGACCTACCCAAAGTGTTTTGCTGATAGAACTGGCAGATAGAGAGGGCAGGTCTGGATATGGAGAGAAAAATAAACTTTCATCAATTTTGTTTTTCACACCACAATGAATGAACAATGGGTGCTGGCAATTAGAGCAATAACAGTAATAATGAAGAATGAAAGTTACACCAGTAAATGTAATTTCTAAATGTCAGATGGATATCAGATATATTCCTGTTTTAATGCCTAGAAGGTACATTAAAATCTAGGAAAGAATCCAAAAGTAAGCAGTAATTTGTGGTGCTTTTCAAAGAAAAGCGTGAAGAAAGTATTTTTTAAATGAAAGTATTAAAATTCCCAATAGGGTTAATTGACTATTCTAATTTTTACTTCAAGTATATAAAAAAAACACAAATATTACCCTGATCTTGATATGGATAAGAAGATAAATTACTTTCAACTCAGTTTTGCCTTTCGGATTGCTGCAGAAGCTCCTTAATAATATAGAAAGTGTATGGGGTGGCACCTGCCACCACACTAACCCCTGGGGAAGTCCTGCCCCCATCTTTTATTCTTCTTTGAGGAGACGAAGACATCACATATTCCCCAGAGGAGTAGAAGGTGACAGCCATAGATTACCCTTGTCCTTCCATCATTATTCCAAAATGATTGAGTTTTACATGTGGCTTTCTCTGTCAGCTGAGTAAGAACTCCGGGTCTTCCCACTGAGATGTAAGACTACTCAAAAGCATTGTCAAAATGTGTCCTGGAAGCCTGTGCTGGCATCATGAGCTACCAGCCCCTGCCTCAGCCCAGGGGTGAGTGGGATCCAACAGGAAGCAACCTGTCAGCTTAACACACCAAGCCAAACTGGCTATCCTTTTAAAAGCTGCCAGCATGATTTTTTCCTCATTATTTATTTTTTGTTGATAAGTAAAAACTGTACATATTGATGATGCACAACATAATGTTTTGGGATACGTATACATTGTGAATTCATCTCACAGTGACCCTCCTCCCCCAAGGGCTGGCATTTCTACTAGTGTGTTTCTTGGGGGAAGGGTCCTCCTTTGCTAAAACAGCGTGCTATGAAACTGTAGGCAAAGGGTTACTATTACTGCTTGTGACTGCCGGAGAAGTCAGAATTGTAAGTGAGCACACCTTCTCTGGTGTGTACTCAAGCCCTTCAACCACACAAGTTTTCAGGGATGAAACGCAAGCCGGCTGTCCACACGAAGGGGCATCGACGTTATCCCTGTTGTCCCATTAATCATATTTAACGCCTAAGTCTAATAATGTTATCTTTGCTCCCAGTTCCAAGAGTGTATAATTTAACCACAGCAATTTTCCCCAAAGTGTGAATCAGGCTCATACACTCTCTCTCTCAACTTCCTTTGTGCTTCTAAATTAGAAAACCAAAATGTCACTTTTCTCAGATATAAAATCCTCTCAAGGTCAATGTAAAAGAATAAAGCAATTAACTTCCTGGGTAAACCACAGTATGGTGTTAAGAACACCATACCTGAAAAAGCGGTTAAAAAATAAAACCCTTTCTACAAACGACACCCCTTGTTTGAGACCCAAATAATGAATGCAGTTCCCGAGGCTCCTGTCAAATGAACAACCAGGTAGAGGAGGCTGCTTCCCCCTCTGTTGCCAGCTGGCTGCAGGATGTGCTGTTTTTATGCTGCTGGGCACACTGATTGGCTGTTTGATGAGGCAGATCTGTGGCTAGTTTCTTTGCTTTTCTTTCTTTTCCTCCCTTTTTGATTCTTTCTTTCAAGTTTTGTAATAAATCAAGTTCCATTTCTGCATGTCCGGTGGAGCTATTACGGTCTAATAGGTAACATGAACTCTATTTGCTGACTACATAACATTTCGTTCTCTTATTGAGTCCAGTAATCAGGAAGAAACAGACCTATATTGAAGTGAAAAGAGAGGCAGCAAGGTTCCAACTAGTTACTCAAATCTTAACATTTTTTTTCCAGGTTTGATTGAAAATAGGGTTTAAAATTTGCCATCTCCTGCTTCTGCATAAATAAAATGCAAACATATTTTGATTTGTACATTTCTTTGCAATAGTCAGCATTGTGTCTCAAAAGGGTAAACGGAGCTGCTTACCATGTTTGATTAAATTTCAGAACCACAGCCTGATGCACACAGGACCCAGCCTAGAGCCCTGGAATTCTCACAACCATGGAGGCTCAACAGTCTGACCCACGACTAAAGGTCCTAAAACCCATCCAAAGGCAGTTAGTGGTTCTTCAGAGGAGCCTGACCTCAGAATACAAAATAGCATGGGGAACACAGCTGCCAGGTACACCAGGCAGTATGCCCCCTTAACACATGTAGGGTACACCCCAAAGCACTTCCAGATCAAGGCCTCGGCTGGGCCCATCGCCTCAACAGCTTTTGCTTCAGTAAGAATGGGGCACACGTAACTGAAGGTCTGTGAAGTTTCTGTCCTCTCGATGGCCACAGGTGTGTCTGTACAGCTGTGAGCCATGGGTACCCACTAGACTTGAGGGAAAGACAAGCCTGTGGTTCAGAACTTCCCTTGAATTAAAACCCCTGGAAAAACTGGCAATGGGCTCTAATGAGGAGTGGATACACACAGACAACAGGTGTGGTCAGTAGCCCTCTCAGGCACCTTGGGTCAGCAGGTTCCAAGACTCCCCAACTGTGCCAACCCCCATCAAGTCACTCATTCTCATTACTCTCCAAATACATCTCCCACCAAATCTCTAGGCATTCACCTCCCCCACAAATGATGGCATTCCCCTTCTCCTTCCAATCTCACTGGTGAACCCACATTTCTTAAATCTGCTCTGAGAACTACAGAAAGACCTCAAAAAGCAGCAGGCTCTGCAAAAATTCCCAACTTCTGCCACAACGATACCCAGCTGCACAAAGGACTGGGCATGTCCTCCTCCCTCCTTTTGGGTGTAAAGAGGCACCCAATACTGAAAGTCAAGGAGGGTGCAGCTGGGTGAGGTGATTGCCTGGTGCTAGGGACTGGAGGGACTGCGTGTAGATGAGAATAGGTGCTGCCTGCCACTGGTGCTTTGAGCCCACTCTTCCCCGTGAGCCTCTGTTGCAAAATTTCTCAGCCGTTTTGAAGCACTTTTCTCATCTCTCCAGCCGGGGGTGGGGGGGGGGCGGTGTTGGGGGAGAAGGGGACACCGCCCTGCTGCTTTCTTGTGCTGTGATGAATGCCTCAGGGTGACAAACAGTGACTCTCAGCTCAGTCTCATCGTCTCCTCGTGTAGGGCAAAAGCAGCCCACGGCTGGTTCCCACAGCCCCAGCTGGCAAGCAAAACCCTCAGGCACCAGGTGAGCCCAGCAGGGCGTGCCGTGGGCCGGAGAGCTCTGCAGGTGGTGGGAGGTGTGTAGGTGTAGGGGCCCGAGCAAGGGAGGGGATCACACCCACCCATGAGCTTGGCACAAGGCGGAGCAAACCAGGAACCGAGACTCAAGCTTTGCAACCCGCTGCTCTCAAAGGCTCTGGCAGGCTCACTCTCTCTGTGACTCATCCTGCTTCACTCTTAGGACTTTTTAATGCCTTTTATCTGCCACAAATGTTCTTGTCAGGGAGCTGGTAGGTGTTAGATGTTCAAGCAGACTCAGGGGTGTAAGCACACACACGGAGTCTTTTGAAAAGCACATTTGTCTCACTTAAAAACAACAAAAACAACACACCTGCCTGCCTTAAAATACTTCCCTGGGAACGAATAGCTTCCTCTGACTTCTGAGCTCCCATTTCACTCCCTTTAAATGAATGAGGACCTCCTCCCCAGAAGGACAGCCATGCCTTAGAACTGGACCCACAATGCCCCTGGAGAGGGCATGCTGGCAGTGGGACAGAAGCAAGGAGGAGCATACAGAACTTAGGATGGGACAACAGACAGGTTGGGCTGAGTTGGGACACTGGGGATGCTGGCCAGCCTTCATGAAGCCCCTGGCATTGGGGGTGTGCCTGACCCAGGGCCCTTCCAGGGACACCACAACAGAACTCTTCAGAAATGGCAAAGCAAAATGTGATGAAAAAGCAACTCGATTTCCTACCTCTCCTTTAATAATTGACCATGTAAGGTCGCTTCCCAAATTTTCAAGTCATTTAAAAATACCCCATGAAGTCACCCTGACCTAAGAAGCCTGAAGCCATTCACCTTCCTGGCACAGAGGTGGGAAGCCCACCCGACAGAACACATTCAACTCCATTCCACAAACACTTGGGGAAGAACAAGGAATGACTGCTCCCCTTAAGAGGCTGATGACCTCGAGAGGGAGGAAGGCAAGTATACGAAACTTCAGGGTATGGTGATGGACACAAGAGAGGTACCGAACATCAGGGAATACAGAGGAGGAATTCTTTCAAGCAGAAGAAATTAAGGAGAGCCCAGCAGTGAAGGAGGTATCTGGGCCTTATAGAACAACTCGGTGGGGAGAGGGGAGGGAATAGGAGAGGGATGGGGAGGGTCTTCAGGTGTCCAGGATGGCCAGTGCTGGCCCACGATGGGCCCGTGTGGGGCATATCTGAGGACTGTCAGCACCCGATGGGGTGGACACTGGAAGCTGTGGAGTGGCCGGCCTGATCCCCTTTGGAGGTGGCTGGCATAAAATGCCTTCTGTGGGGGAAGTGACTGGCCCTAGTGTGGAAGGTTGACTCTGGGGGTGGAGAGAGGAGGGTGAGGGCGATGGGGGTGAAAAGGACTGGTCAGCACTGAGAGACTTTTAAAGGTAGAATTCACAAGACTTGGGCTCCCGAAAGCAAGGCAGCAAAAGGAGTGTCCACCAGGGACAGGTTGAGGGTGGGTGGCTGGGACTTATGGCATGATGGGTTGTGGGGGACGGGTGGGGTTAGGGCAGAAAATACACAGGAAACAGAAGGACCTCGGTCAAGCCATGTCTCCATTTGGGCCTCCTAGGCGGCAGGCAGGTGGCTTCTCCCCTGTGCCCTGCACACCCCAGCGCTGAGGTGAGGGTCAAGTGACAGACAAGAGGCCAAAGTCTGGCAGTTAAAACAACATGGCATCACCAAGTGCTGTGGGGCTTAAGAATACAGACCAAAAGAGAGCTCAAAATAAGGATGCCTGTGGGCCCACACAGGAAACAGGAGCACAGGAGGCCATTTTAAAAGCAAAGGAAGCTGAGAACCCAACTCAGAAGCCTGGCCTCTCCCAGCCACAGATGGGAGGCCCGCGCCGGCAGCCTGGGGAAACTGGTCCTCTTGCCTCCAGGGGGAAGGGTAGTGTGCTGCTCTGACCTGGAAAGATCTGGGAGGATTAAGGAAGCAGGGCCTGTCTTCAGGGAGTGTCAGGACTTTACAGACCTTATTTTTAGATTAATGTGATGATGCTATTAATATTCCCGGCTTCCCAGCAAGAAAGAGGCTATCAGGCATGCTCACCGCCTGTTCTCTCCTCAGCCACAAACCCTCCCCCTCGCTACCTGCAAGTCGGTCCTGATGCCTCCATTTTCAAGCCATAGCTCCATGAAGGGTCTGGCAGGGACCCTGAGGCTCACAATAAGGGCTGGGAGTGGAAGCCCAGGGTCCTGAGCCCTAGAAACCCCCATTCCCTGCTATTTATCCACAGAGTCTCCACAGAGCACTCTGAGGTGTGCAACCATCTCACAGGAACCCCACCGCCACGACTGTAGGGGGTCTATGCAAAATAAAACCACCAAACTTTTACCTCACACTACAGATTGCACGTACAAAGCGGGGAAATGCAAGATATATTCCAAAAAGGCTATTCCCAGCCCTGGCTGGACTCTTGGCTGAATCAATCTGCTTGGCTTCTTTTCCAGAGACCGAAGAGAGGAAAAGTGATAAAAGACCACAATTTACTTCATAAAGTAACTTGGTTTTCTTACATAAACACATGCTTTTCAACGGAATGTTTAGCTCATCTCATTAATTCTTAAACAACCAGAGGGTATTCTATCTTAGGATACTGCAATTGGGTAAATACCACTTGACCACTTGTTTAAAAAAATGAGATGATTAGCCAAAAGAATGTAGAGAGTCTCTCCACAGGTTATGGTTCACAGAATACTGTCTCAAAACAACTCAATTTCAGAAAAACCATCCATATGTCAAAAATGACAATAAAGTATCATTCAAAGAAAGAAATGATACACTCTGTGGTTCTATTTGCAGCCTTTGTCAAAGGCCTATATATTTACTTGATTTTCTTGACCTGTCAGAAACTTTTCTTGCCTTCTTCCTTTATCAAAAATATTACCTTTTGTGCCATTTGAGGGAAAAGGACTATATGCTTTCAAAACTTTACAAAACAAAGAACAAAAGCAAACAACACTTTAAAAGTACCCATCAGGTACTGAAAAATATCTACAGCACTGACAAACTTAATCTCATGCTTATTTTAGATTGTCTTGTATTATAATTAGTGGTTTCTTGTGTTGTAATCAATTATATTTCATATTCTATCTCTTGATTTAGACGGTAAGGTGTTTGAAGCAGCAAGTATTTTCTTTTCAGCATTCTCCAACACAGTCACCTGGCATTTTTTGTATAGGCAACATGCAATAACTATTATTTTGAGACAGGGTCTCACTCTGTCGCCCAGGCTGAAGGGCAGTGGCATAATCATGGCTCACTGCAGCCTTGACCTCCTGAGCTCAAGTGTTCCTCCTGCCTTAGCCTTCCGAGTACCTGAGAATACAGGTGTGCACCACCATGCCTGGCTATTTTTTTAAATTATTTTTTGTAGAGATGGGGTCTCACTCTGTTGCCCAGGCTGGTCTTGATGTCCTGGGCTCAAGTAAGCCTTCTGCCAGGGCCTCCCAAAGTACTGGGTTTATAGACATGAGCCACAGTGCTCAAATCTGCAATAACTTTTTGAATCAATGAATAAATGATTAAATGAATGGCCAGGTTAATTAACTGCAGCTTTAGTAGAGCCAGCTATGCTTTCCTTTTTTTTTTTTTTAATGAAAATATTTTGGGGTAACTGGGAACTGATGGGAGAATTTGAAAAATACTGGTTAGGAAAGATGGCAAATGCATAGTACTTGATTAAATCCTCCTCCTTTTCGTGCCCTTGGCAGACATTAATAATCAGTTATAAGACTCTTGCTGAGCGTTGATTAGGCCTCAAATTTCATCTCAGATGCCAAGCTCAATCAATCCGCAGTAGCTGCCCTAAGTGCTATGTAGAGAAGGATCCATTTGCCTTCTCTGTGTTAGATCCAGATTTTTAAAAGCAACACTTTACTGAAAAAGGAAGGCAGGGTTACTTCTCTGGATTTAATGTCACTTCTTTTATTTTTAAATCCCTTCTTCCTTCCGGGCGCTGATTTTTCCCCCGCTTGATATCCTACCCCATCCTGTTTAAACAGAACTGTCTGGTAATCAAATTGCTTTTCCTTGCCAATGCTCTTTGTTCTTGCCTGGTGTCCAGGCCCCCGTCCGTGTGGGATCTCACCCCCATGCTCACCGTCTCCCACATCTATGGGACGTGACAGCAGGGAGCTGGAGACATGACCATGGGAAACACTGGATCGTTTTCCTGGGCTCCTCAACAGCTTCAATCTACAAAATCTTGGATTTGCCCTTAAAACTCTCAGCACCCCAGCTTTGATCCTCAGCATTGAGGGTCCCCTTCACTTACTCTAGGGTTGGGGTCAGATGGCTCCAAGCTGGACCCTGGGCCACTGTCATGTCTAAATCTGCTCTCTGCTGCCTACTGTCTACCTTTCTCCCAGGGACGTGAAGCTTCGCTGGGAAAATGGGAGTGATTCTTATAGGGACACAACGTGAAGGTTTCTGTGCATAGGCATATGAAGACACCGGGGCTACCGGTCAAAGAGGCGTGTGAAACCCGATAAAAATGTGATGAGCTGATAGGAAGAAAAGAAAATAAGACCTTGTCCCTGCCCTCTGGAGACTTACACTCTCACAGGGCAGATGTGGCAAACCCATGTGGCAGGATGCCTGAATTAAAGTATTAACTCGGCTGCCTCATCTTGGCCAGCAGGAAGATTATTAAAGCATGAGAGGGGTTTCTTGCTCCCCTCTCCTGGGGGCGAGCTGGGAAGCAAGAAGACCAGGGACTTTGGCATCCAGAGACAGGTTAAGAGGTTTCTATTGGTTATGTTTTCCAATCCAACAGGGAAAGAGCTAGCTAGGTAAGGGAGGCGGCATCTCAAAGGCTTGAACAGGCAAAGTGGAGCCTGGGAGAAGGGATCTGTAATTGGAGGAGGCTTGGGCTCTGCTCCCTGGCACTCCTGGAGAAGCTCTGGGGAGCTGGAGACTGAACTCTATAGGCTGTTGCCACAGGAGCTAGAGGGCAGGTCCTGGGGCCTGACCAGGCAGGGAAGGACAGCATGGCAGCCAGAGATGCTGTGTACATCACTGGATTATCGCCTTGAGATGGTACGCAACCCTGCAGTGACCATGAGGGCCCTTCTCAGAGGTTCTGGTCTGCCCTCCAGGACTTGTACGGTCTCATCAAGATGGATGTCATCCTCTCAAGATGACATGTCAGCAGAGGCATGAAGTCACATCTATTTTTAATTTTTTTTACTTGGCCCAGTCATGATGTTTTGTGAGCCCTGTCATCGAAGGTCCTCTTTATTATATTATTTAATAAGAAACAAATGCTCATGTGTTTAATTTAGAAAAACACAATGAATTTCTTGCTGGTGAGTGTCATGGAGCAAATGTGAGCTTATTCCAAGGAGGTAAAAAAATAAACAAACAGGGTTCTGGGGTTGTTCTGCAGGTGAGGGTAGTGGTGGTGCAAGGACCTGAATCCCTCAGTCAGGAGAGTTAGAACAGGTCAGCTTCTATATGAAGGTGAGTCTTGTGTCTGGACACTCAATTTTGGCTTAGATTCCCTTAGCCTTGACTTATTAACTTGTACTTTCACTCACACAAAAGCATTACATTGAATCAAAATATTCGTCTAAGTCCAGATCCAAATATTAAAACGCAGGGGTGGGAAAGGTGGCTACCATCGAGAGCACCTACCACGTGCCATGCACTGCCGGGCACCTTATCTTTACTATCTCTAATTGCCATGATCCCCAAGAGGAGGTATTACTGTCTCACTTGTACAGATAAGGCACAAAGCAGAAAATGGGCTAGAAAAGTTAAAAAACTTGCCAGTAGTCCCACAACTGGTAAAACCTGGAGTCAGGCTTCAAACCAAGCTTGGCTGGACTTCGAGCTTCTCTTTTCAGACACTTCATCAGGTCACCTCTCGGCTTCCAAATGGCTCCAAGGTTGGATGTCAGTGTAAGGATCTTTGGGGCAAATAATTTCCTTATTTTGAAAAACATCTGCCCAACTGTGGAAGAAAATCAGTGTCCTGCATTCAATCCTGACTTTGCCTCCTATTCACTGTGTAATAAGGGGCATGGCCTCTCTGAGAGCATTTCTCATCAGGCAGAAGAAAGTTCACCTCTAGTGCGGCCAGGATGAAGAAGAGCCTGGGGTCAGGTTCTAGAATCAGGTCAACACCCTTAAAGAAAAGGCTGCTGGAATTTGGAATATTTTAATCTATGTGATTAAAAAAACTAGCGTATGACAGCAGGTGCCTTTTTATTAATTTAAGATCTTATCTGGGCTGTGAGTTGCATTTGTTTCCTTTACAGGAACGTGGCTGGGGCTATGCTGTAGACCACCATTGCTGGCTCTAGTGCAGGGATTCAGCTGTGTGCATGGACAGGTGTATTTCCTCGTTGAGGCAACTGGCCATACGGTTAAGAGTGGAAACCCTGAGGACCCTGGGAAGGGTAGCAAACCAAGCCCTGCACTGGCTGAAGTTCCTTCCAGGAGGCCTGGACTCTGGATACTGCATGCACGCGTACGCTATTCTGTCAAATGACCCAGACTTGGGGAATACACTGGCCACCCAAGAGCTAAGTCAACCTTAGAAGGGGGAGATTGGAAAGCGACAGTCAGTGAGACTGATGGCAGAGTTCTTGTGCCAAAAGGTCCTTCATATAGCAACGTGCTGTATGCCAGTGGTGCTGTGCTAGTAAGGGAATGAAGACAAGGCCAGCCCTCGTATCAGGAGTGGGGTATTTCTTGGAGGGCATATACCTTCATACTGCCAGAGCTGGTGCAGAAAGTGAGCACTTGAAGGGCAGGCTTCTGGGCTGGGGAAAGCTAGTGTCTCAGAGGCTGGTCATTCCTCCAGTTGGGGAGGAAAGGAAGATAGGTATCCTCCACCTGTTGGGAGGGCAGCAGTGGGCAGAGGTGCTCAGTGGGTGGTGCCTGTGGAGGGGCAGGATCTATATCTGGTGTCTCCTTCTCCATTTATCTGTTACTAGTCCCTTGTTTTTAACAGCTGCACTGCTGATCTGGGTTTAAATGTGCCAGGCTGATCTTGGCTGTGCTAGAGGAGTGTGGTCTGAGTCAAAGAACGCACAGCCTCTCCCCTCCCGCCAGGCCACACAGTGGCAGCAGCACCAGTGCCAGGGAGGCTGGTGGTCTTGGCCTTGCAGGGGGATGAGCCAGGGACCAGCAGGGCCCCTCAGGCAGGTAGGGGTGAGGGCAGAGAACTGGCATGGGACCTAGGCAGGATGGGTCTGCAAAACGCCTAAATGTCCCCCAGCATGGTGGAGGGCTTTGTGGCTGGGGAACTGATTAAAGTGGGATGGAGTAGATGGTAAAAGAGGAAATGTGTTCATAGTTTTTCACCAGGTTGGTGGGGCTGCAAAGCAGTTGCTCTCTACACTTCTTGTCTGTCTCTAGAGCACCTGGCCATAGAGAATTGGCTCCTTGCTGGGCAGATACTGCTCTGGATGTGTGATGCAGGTCCAAGGGATAGTGGAGGAATGGTGGCCCCAGTTACCCTGAACCACAAGGCAGAAGTTTTGGCCTGAAAACATTTAATTGCAGACTAAACTCATTTGGATAAACAGAGGTCTCCAGTTTCTCCCTCTGTGGGTGTCCTGTGGTCACCATTTCCTTTGCTGTCTTGGGGTAGGGAGGGATTAGGAACCCACTGATAAATTAACCCCAAGGGTTCCCATCAGTGAAACTCAGAGCTAAGTCCTGGGGAAGGGGAGGCTGTGCCATTTTCCTTGATGGGCCTCTCTCCAGCTCCTGCCCCTCCTCCTCTCCTGGCCTCTTCTTCGATCTGTGCTGAGACCTGACACGCAGCTTCTCTGACCCTTGACATGGGCTGGCATCCCCCACAAATCTGAATCTTCCCCCTCCTCCTCTTATTACCTGGAGCAAAGAAGAGCTCAACAATTGATTTTAAATGTGTTATCATTGGGGTCCAGTTTGCATTTACTTGGTTTCTTTGAAATTCAGAAAAGACACAGTCTTCACCCCTTTAAAAAAATCAAATTTCATTTTGGATCACGCCTCCATTTGCTTCTCTGTAAAATGAAGGTGGGAATCAGCCAGGCAACTCCATAAGATACCATGCAGTTCTAAAGTTGATTTCATATCCCACACCCTGCAGCGGCTTATTAATAAAAATGTATTAACACTGACCTAAAGCTCAAGACGAAACACATTTCCACAGCCGCAGATGCGTGGAGCTTGTTGCATCAGCAGCGTTGTGCAGACAGTGAAGGGTTTGTTGGGGAATTATATCAGGCTCCCACCAGGGCCTCCTTGGCTCTGTCCTTTGTACCAGTGACAGTGCAGATGTGCTGACTGGCGAGGGGTGGAGTGAGCAGCCACATCAATACTGGAGATGTCTGAGGATGTGTTAATGACTGATTCAGAGCCGTCAATGGCACCATGGAAGGCCCTTTGTGATGGTCCCACCCCGGGGTAGGGATATAAGGACCAGCAATGAAGGACCCATTTCAATTCAACAAAAATGTATTGAGGCCTCACCAGGTGCAGGACACTGCGCTCAGCTTGGGGAGAGGCCGGCAGAGAGGGACAGAAGACAGACAGTGGTGTCAGGGCTGCAGCTCAACAGTGCTTAAGTCAGCTGAGCCCCTGGCATCTCACTGCACCGATTGAACAGCGAGGTTCTTTGCACACCATTGTTCCAGCAAGTCAAACGACTTACTTCTAAAGGTGGGGGCTGTGCCCTTTGAAAGTCCCAAGAAACAAATGGGCCCACTTTGGCTTTCTGCTCAGGATGGCCTGTTCTGCAGCACCTCGCGCTGACTGACTGCCCCTCTGTGACATGCGGCAGTGCGGATGTCACAGAAATGTAAAAATGCCCAGAGGGTGCCAATGTCCCCACCAAATGCTCTCTTCTCTACACTCCGGTAATCTCCACTTAGCGTGGTCCACAGAGCACACATGTAGACACACGCCCTTCCACCATTAGCTCTTGCATTTTCACATGTGAATCTCAGTGGTTGAATGACACGTTGATTTCTGAGTGGACTAAAGTTGATATTTGAAATTGGATTAAGCATTCCAACCTGTAAGAGTTAAGTCATCCTTAAAGTGTGAAGACTGAAAAATAACATTGAATGAAATTATAGATAAAATTCCTTTAAAAGCAGGAAAAATCTGACAAGAGCCAAAAGGGACTTTATATAATGATATGTAAAAATATTCATTACAAGGAAATAAAATAAAAATATCTACTTATTTACTCTAGTTTTAAAGAAGTTAGAGCAAAGACACAAGTTGGCCAAAATCATCAATTTTATCCCCAAATCAAATCCTCTTATAAAAACTATTACCAGAAGATCTCTGTTTAACATCTCTAAGCCCCGGTCAATACTTTGATGCCATCATGTTCTAATACAAGTGATGAACCTAGAGAGTCTCCTGGAATTTGCTGCTGTGGGGTTTAATCTGTATTAAAGTTCTTATCTTTGATGGAGAAAGGTTTGTGGGGGAAGCCCTGATCAAACCCGACAGTTCTGCCTACAGAACACCAATCAACTCAGTGCTTGGATCTGGAAGACATTTCACAGAACTGCAGAGTTTTTGCACTACTGAAATGACCTTGAAAACCCAGGCAAACAGACTCCAAGGTAGAAAAGGCATCTTCCATTTGGGAAAGAAGAAATGCTTTGGCCAGACATTGCTCAGAGGTCAGAGGTTCATTTTTGGTAATCTCAGTTAAGTCCCTCACTAACAGGACCCCTCACCAAGGTGCTGTGAAGTCCCCAGTGGCTGGCTTCAAGTGTTGGTGGGGTAAGACCTTATATTGGTAGGTTGCCTGTGGGGTGACAGATTGAGAGCAGGTCATCACTCCCACCTATGCCCATGGAAGACATTACTAATCAATCAGATGCAACCTCAAACCTCCTAACACTGATCTCAGGCAGCAACTCACTTCTGCACACCCTACTGTGACAAGGAAAATCCCCCAGGCCAAACCCAGAAAGCAATTTCCTCATCAACAGCTTTTGGACCACAAGCCTAGGGTCACTGCTAAAGAAAGTCGATTACAAAAGCTTTGTTCTTATAGGTAGCATTCAGAAGTCTGCCATTAGTCATGTTTAGAATTCCAAGAATGGACTTGTATGAAGAAGGCTGGCTCAACAAACTTGGTAAAAATACCAACAAAACCCAATACACTGGGCCCTTTGTTTATCTGGGCTGTTCATACAGAAATGTTCCAATTCAGAAGTATTTACAAAGAACTGAAATGACCATTCACCAAAGACCTCTTGGGTTGCTCTAAAGTGATTAAAATGGAGGGACTGGCCACTAGAGATGACTGATAAAACTTGAATTATTTGCAAGCCAGAACCTTCCTGCCAAACTGCATTCCACAGATAACTAAGGAAGTCACACAGGGTCTAAAACTGCTTGTGTGGTGGCTGGCTCACCTCCTCGACCCCCGCCACAAGCCTCCCTTGGTTAATAAAGGTGGAACCCAGAGACCATTCTGAAGACTGCATAAGACCCTCCTACCCCTTTGATCCGGGGAACCTGATGCTTAACAGAGCAATGGGCATCTGAAGCTTTCCACAAACATGTCCATGCTGTTAACTGAACGGTATATAAAAAATGTGGATGCTAACAATACTTTTGGACCCCAGCTAGGTTGCAGAAATCTAGCAAGGTTTCTCCAGGTCCTAAGCCCTCCCCTATGGAGATGGAGCAGGTTTCACTGGTTACAGAGAATCAGCAGTGGACACCAGTAATCAGAAGATATCATTCACAGCCAGATTTTTTAGGCACAGTGCTGTATCACACAGTAACTTGAAACTAATAAGAGTTAATAATGTGTTAAAATTTTAAGAATAAGATTGGCTTCTAAAAATATCATTGCCAAGTCTACCCATATAATCACATCCCTTGCATTCCGACGAGCCTGCTGGAGTGGGAAAGGGGGTGAATTTCGGTGACTGCCAGGGAACTGCTCATGGTGGGCAGCCTACTTTGTCTATGCCATGGCCCTTGTGGTTCCCATTAATCGTGTCCTATTAATACTGGTGGCAGTTACTAAGTACCTTCATGCTTTATTTTCATATCCAAGATGTTTGTTCTTAGTTTTGTTGGAATCAAAGGATACCCATGGAAGTTTATTTCACATGTCAATATTACCTAGTGCCTATGTCTGTGGTGGGGGTAGAGGGACAAGAATTTTCTCTGAAGCAGTCAGAATTCTTTTGATGGAGAACTTGGAACTGGAAGAAGTAGGTCATTGCTTGGCACAGCTGGTTACAGCTCAGCCTGGGGATCCTAAGGTCCCGCCTGGCTGGGAGGACTTCCAGGTTCAGGTCAAGTCTATGCATCTTTCAAAGCCTTCTCTTCTCAATATGGTTTTCTCAGGTGTTTTTATACAGAAAGGAGAAGGCACTCCTGGTCTACCTGAATCATGGTGCATGTGGAGGCTGTAGTTCTGCCTGCAAAGCAGTTGGGTTTTTGGATTTACAAAGCAAGTGCAAGCAACAAGGGCAGACTTTCCAGGGGCTGAGTCTCAGAACTAAGAGGTCGAACCACCGAAAATGACCTTCACAATCATGAATCTATTGTCTTATTCTCACCCTTTGACAAGGAAAAATACACAGTGAAAAAAACTGGATTATAAAACACTGTTCAATATAATCATAATTTAGTAAACCAAAAATGTATGCAAATACTTACAGAAAGAATACTGAAACAGCAAAATATTAATGGTGGTCCCTTTGACTTTCTCCCTCTGCCATTTTTGGATATAGAATGATAACACTAGCTGTGTTGTACCCCCTTCAGAAAGTTCTTCATTCTATTATGCACATACAGAGGCTAACAATATACGGAAAATGTTACATCTCACACCCTTAGACTTCTGCAGGAAATAACCCAAGGGCTACCAAGTTCACGCCAACATACCATGCAATGCTGCAAGGAAGATTATCATACTTGATTGTAAAATTGATACTTAGTTTGAAGCCTCTTAACATTTTCATCCATTCCACCAAAAATTAATCTTCTCTGTTCTATATTAATGGTGACTGGCTAACAAAGGAGTCTCTAAAATTGATTATAAAATTGATACTTAGTTTGAAACCTCTTAATATTTTCATCCATTCCACCAAAAATTAATCTTTTCTGTTCTATATTAATGGTGACTGGCTAACAAAAGAGTCTCTAAACTTGTTTGAGCACATGACCTCAATGGTAAAAGAGACTAATCATAACACAGACTTATGCATATTTATTCATAAAGTGGGTGCATGTATACTTACATGTTAAGTCCATTATCAAATGTATGAGAATGGAACTGTTCTAGTCCAATGGTCTGTATTTTTCCTGTACCACACTGGGTTATCTTGTGTGTGCCTGACTTTGGAGATCTAGAGTTTAAACACCAGAGAGAAAAAAGTGGCCAGCATAATATGGCTGATGTTAATTTGCTACCTGGGAGGCTTCCTGGGCAGGGATCCAGAAATCTCCACCATTCACCCCCTCGCATGCGTAAGGGCTCCACCAGCCAGCACCTTGGAAACCCCCAACCAGATGTGTACAGTGGACTCAACCATCTGCACCTGGCAGGTCACCAGCAGGAACTCATTCTTTCCTGGGCTGAAAGTCCCTTCCCACAGAGAGGCTCAGGGTGGCTGTGACTGGGGACTTCACAGTTGGCTGAGGGCCAAGGAACCTCTGCGAATGAAGCACTTCCCTATTTTTTCATATGGTTTGTCTAGAAGATGACTAAATAGAAAAGCTTTGGTGATTCTTCTTTTTCTGCTCAGCACTCAAATATAAACAGTGGTCAGAGTAATAATCATAGGTTTTGGAATGTTTTCATAAAAATCTGATGTCAATTAGGACATTCAGGAAAGCTAAAAACACCTCGGTGTAATGCCACATCCAGATTTGCCTTTAAAATCGTGAATAAAAAATGCTGAGAATCTGCATGGTTTTCTAGTTCCTCCAAACAAGTTCTGAGTGACAGGGGATAGCTCATTAAGTTCAATTCTGGGGAGATTAGAAGTTTAAAAAATAATCAACCCTAAACTAATGTGACTCCAAAACCAAGTCTCATAAAATGTCTGTTAACCTTCAATTCCATCTTTGCCAAGTAGAAGCTCTAAGAGTGTCTGGGGTTCCCAGCACCTCATCTAACATCCAGTGCTAGCAGAAAGCAAGAACACAGTCCCTCTGCTGAAGAATGAATGAGCAAATGAATGATCACTTGATAGCCTGAAGTTCATTATTGAGGTATAGACGTAAGCCTGTATGTTCTAGTGGTTTGTTTTAGAGGCTTTATTTATTTATTTATTTTTACTAGATGCTGGAAAGACAGATGAAAGTAATGATGCCTTCTAACTTCAAAGAGCTCACAGACCAGTGAGAAAAAAAGAAGGTGAGCAGAGAACCTCAACCTAGGGTGCTCTCATGAGGGTCTGAACACGTTGCAGGAGGTTGTGGAGGAATGCTTAATATGGGTGCAGAAAGGTTTCGGTGGTGGCCTGGCCCTTGGGGCCAGGTAGTGATGGGTGAGGGAACTGGTCAGCCTGTGCAGCTGGGGCTGGAGGGCCATTCCCAGCACAGCAATCAGCTCGTGGGGTGCACAGAAGCACAGTGTGACTGGGAAGGGTGACAAGTACAAAGTGCTTAGGCCCAAAGGAAAAGGTTGCCTGCCTGGGAAGCACCACGCAAGCTAAGGCATTTTCATTCTACCCTGCAGGCAGTGAGGAAACTAGATTTTAAGTAGGACACAGAGTCTCCTTCCTTACTTTTTTTTTTTTTTTTTTTTTTTTTGAGATGGAGTCTCGCTGTGTCGCCCAGGCTGGAGTGCAGTGGCCAGATCTCAGGTCACTGCAAGCTCCGCCTCCTGGGTTCACACCATTCTCCTGCCTCAGCCTCCAGAGCAGCTGGGACTACAGGTACCCACCACCACGCCCAGCTAATTTTTTGTATTTTTAGTAGAGACGGGGTTTCAGTAGAGACGGGGCTTCACCGTGTTAGCCAGGATGGTCTCAATCTCCTGACCTAACAGGTGATCCGCCCACCTTGGCCTCCCAAAGTGTTGGGATTACAGGCGTGAGCCACTGCGCCTGGCCTCCTTCCTTACTTTTTTAAAGCATGACTGGATTTGAAAAGAAAAAAAAAGATTACCAATGTGAAAAAAGAAAATACCCAAAAATAATGTATCTGCTAAGATAGGTTAAAATATAATCTTTGTTCTTCTATATGAAGATATCAAATTCTAAATCATTAATAATGGGGCAGAATCACCTTTTAATTGATCAGAATTAATCCAGTGCTGAGCACAGCTATCTGGACATGGTGCACACTCTGTGGACATCTGTTATAGTGAACAATATGAGTTTAAGCTTTGGAGAGAACCAAGTTAAAGGGGTCTCACTTTTTATGGGTATCATAACTGAACACTACCTTGAGAAACTGACTACAGATGTCTAGAAATGTGTGCTGGATAATGTTTCAATGGAAACCACTATATACAAAGAATGACTTTGATTTCTCAAGAAGAATATATGAAAACATAAAGCAACAAGTCCTATTATGTTAAAACCAGGAAAATAACAGCACCGTGCATGCTCATGAAATACCACAAAAACGACTTCTCTGGTTTCCCCTGTCCTTATAGCCATTAAGGAAAAGGCAGCATATTCCTCAGAGTTTCTGGCCCAGAAACCCACGCCTATTGGTTGGAATGACCTGCCATCTGCCATTCTGAGTGGCATGCTTCGGTGACACTAAGAAGGGAGGTTTGCATGTTGGCTACAGGGTGGTGAGGTTTATGGGTTGGAAATTACTGGAATTCTCTGCATGTTCTAGTCTGTAGGAAGGTAACAGGTAGGAACTCTGAGGAAGGTTTTCTCCATGCTGCAGAAAGGGCTCAACTCCATGAAGTCCCTATACCAAAAGCAGGGCTGTGTCTAGCGGCTGTGGGAGGCAAGAAGGTAGGAGTTACCCTTGGTAGGACTGGCCCATCATTTAATGTGCCCTGGACACATAGCCACGTGGGGAGAAGAGGACAGCTGGTGCTCTGCTCTCTACTGGCCGCTTCTAGGTACTCAGAAGCACCAGAGTTAGCTTCCTAACCCAGCGAAATCCCCTCATCATATCCAGCCCCAAACACTCACCCTGCATGTGCCAGCCAGCTGACTTTCATAACCTGCGTTTTGCCCGTCCAGATGTCAATGAAGATGATGCCAAGTGGATTTTCACAATCCTCAAACACTGGCAGGCTTCTTCCAAAATTCGCAAGTAAACATTGGAGGTAACTTAATGAAAGTTTGTTGCCTTGCTGCTTTGACATCAAACACTGGTCCTAAAGTCAGGCTTTGCTTTTATATGGCTACTTTGAAAATATAAATAAAGTTATCTTCTACCTCCAGAACCAGAATCTCCCACCTGTACCCTACATGGAACAACTTGGAGCAAGGAGAGGAGGCTGAAATGGACAAAAGCTTTTTTTTCCTGACTAAGAAATCCAAGATGGAACAAAAACCCAGTTGAGCACTACAGATTGAGTCAAGGACTCCAGTTTGCCCAGAATGGTGGGCTCCAGTCACAGAGATCACCTTATTCAGTGAGGGATCACTACAAGGTAGGAGGGGAAGACTTGAACTTCCAGAGTCAAGGGCAGACAGAGTTCTGCAATCCTGTCCAAAGCAGTAGCACGAAGTACCACAGCTGGAAAGCCCCTTACAAATAACGGTGCAGCCCTTTCATTTTACATATAGGCATATGTAAAATGCCTTCCTTCTTTGGGCCTCGGTTCCCTAATGTGACAAGTGACCAGGGCAGAGTACCGAGGATAAGAATCTTGGGTATCTTGGTTGTTGAATAATTCTTATTACCAACACACCAAGCTGCTTCCAGATATGGATAATCACTTTTCACCTCCCAGCTCAGAGAATGCCTTTAAAACATATTCAAATCCTATGCAGTCTAAAAGCTTGACAAGAATTCTTGTTTTGGCAAGATTCATGAATTGATAGTCCACAGAAGAGCACATTCAAATGGCCAACAAACACAAGGAAGGATGCCCAACCTTAGGGGTTGTCAGGGAAACACAAGTCACAGCAACGATATGCTATCGCTGTCACTCTTTTTAATTTTTACCAATCTGATAGGTGAGAAATCCCACTGCTGGTGGGTCAGGCTGGGTATGGCTCAACATCACTGGTGGAAATGTAAATTCATTCAATTATTTAAAAAGCAATCTGATGACATAGGTTTCCACTTAAAACACACAGTCCCTTACACTTGGATCTCACCTCTGACAGTCTTTCCTTTGGTAGACACTGTTGGGTTGGTTTCCTACTCAGCATCCATTTCCCCTCTCCTCTAACAGAAAGCTAGCTTTCTTATGTATCCATCCCTGCCCCCTACACAACTCACCCGATCTTCACCTACAGCTTCTCCCAAGGACCTATCACATCTAAGAGTGAGCCTATCCCCTTATGCATGATTGGCTTGGGAATACAGGCCTCAGCCATCACTGCTGGCATTCTCCTGGCCCCATGGTTAGGTTTAGGATTGGACATATAACCTACCCTGGACCAGTGGGACTACAGCAGAAGTTTTCTAGGGGCTTCTGGGAAAGATGGTCCCTCATTCTTCCAGGAGACACCAGAAGTCCCCCTCCTCCTTTGGCTGTTATTGCATTCAGTGGCCAGGCCAGCAGTGACTGCACCTACCTTGCCTTTTGTCTGAGAATGAAGCACAAAAGGAGAACAAGAACTTACATGAAACCACATCTGCATGCACTCTTGTCACTGACCTTCCGTGCCAATGAATCCCTTTTGTTTTCTTTGTGACTTATGAATATTTTAAATACAGAGAAAGGTACATGGAATAAAGTAAAAAATACCCAAGTACCCACAACTCAGCTTCCACAAATGTTCACGTTTTGCCACATGCTCCAGTTTTCTGTGCTAAATCAAACTTTACAGACACATTTGAAACTCCCTTTGCAGGTTTTAACTGACTTCATTCCTCTCCCTCCCTCTCCAAAAGCAATCGCTATTGTGAAGTTGGAAGGTAATCTTCCCTTCCTCTCCAAAAGCAATCGCTATTGTGAAGTTGGAAGGTAACCTTCCCTTCCTTTTTAGTATTTATATTACATATGTATTAGGTTGAACGATAAGAATTGGCCAATATCCACCTTTTTACCTACATATTTTACCTACACATATGTATTGCATATAGCTAAACCCCATATACCTACAAAAGTTTCTTTTATAAATGGCATCATTGCAGTCACCACTACAATTTTGGGGTTTACCCATATTGATCCCTATCATTTTAACAGACACTCTGAATTGCATTGAATAGAGGTGCCATAAAGTATGTCTTAATCTCCTACAGATGGATATTCAGGTTGTTTTCCATTTTTTTTTTTCCTGTCACAGGTGCTGTGATTGACATCTTGGTGCATCTTCTTGTGCAAATAGAGGAGTTTCTCCAGAGTAGAAAACCAAAATGGAGTTGCTGGGTAGTGGGTAGTCTTCAGATTTGCTAGACGCTGCAGCTCCGTCTGAATTTAAAAGCCTGCCATCCAGGTATGAGGTTCTACTTCAGTGCTTCCTCTCAGTTTTGTCAGATGTCAACATGTTAACTAATCTGTTGGCTGTGAAATGGTTGCTTTTGGAGGCTTTAATGTGTATTTTCCTGATTACTAATTGAGCATCTTTTCATGTTTATGGATTATTCAGTTTTCCTTTTCTGCAAAGAGCTTTTGTCTGTACTTTGGCCATCTCTCTACTGGTTTGTTAGTGATTTTCTTTTCTTTCTTTTTTTTATTGAGATGGAGTTTCACTCCTGTTGCCCAGGCTGGAGTGCAATGGCACGATCTCGGCTCACTGCAACCTCCGCCTCTCAAGTTCAATAAATTCTCCTGTCTCAGCCTCCTGAGTAGCTGGGATTGCAGGCACCTGCCACCACGCCCAGCTAATTTTTTGTATTTTTTAATATAGACGGGGTTTCACCATGTTGACCAGGCTGGTGTTGAACTCCTGACCTCAGGTGATCCGCCCGCCTCGGCCTCCCAGAGTGCTGGGATTACAGGCGTGAGCCACTGCACCTGGACTGTTTGTTAGTGATTTTCTTATTGAATCCTGGGAGGTCTTTGGGTAGCCTGAATTAGTTTTTTGTTACATGTTGAAAATATCTTCTCCCAATGAAGGTCTTGTATTTCCACCTCTTAAAAATGGTTTCTACTGTCATTCATAAGTTTTAACTTTTATGTTATGAAAATTATTAATTTTTTCCGTTTATCTTTGTGCTTTTTGTATGTGTCTCGTGTAAGAAATCTTTCCCTCCCTGAGGTCATAAAAAATTTGCCTGTTTTTTTGTAAACATTTTAAAACTTTGTCTTTCACATTTAGGTCTTAGATCCATCTGGAATTTATTTTTGTTGTGAGATATGAGAAAGCTATCTACTTTCATGTTTCCCTATATAAAAAATCAGTCTTTCTAGCACAGTAAACTGACTTGGCTCCCTTTTCCCACTGATTGACAATGCCACCTCTGAAATATAACTCAGATGTGACCCTAGGCCAGAAGGTCAGACTAGAGAAACCAAATATGACATGTTGATCTCTGAAAAATACCATATTAAAAAATATCCTTATGAAAAAAAGAAAAACCTATTTCATTGGGCAAGACTATCTTCTTTATTCTTTGTCTTGGTTTTTCTTGGCCCTTTAGTCTTCTACAAGAACCTTAGGATTCCTTGTTAAATCCTGTGAAAAACTTTTTTGATGCTTTTGTTGAAATTTTACTGAATTAACATATTAATCTGGGGAAACTTGCCATTTTTACAGGATTCATTTATATTGCCATTTATTTAGTCATTCTCTCTTGGCTTTCAAAAAATTTTAAAGTTATCTCTATACACATCTTACTTGTTATTAGATTTATTTTTGAGTTTCTTAGTATTTAGAATAAAATCTTTTACATTTCATTTTCTACTAAGAAGCTGCAAATACTTAGTGCTATCAAACTGGTATCCATCAAACTTTTTAAATTAACAGAATAGTTCTAATCATTTAGATTATATTGGGTTTTCTAAGTAGACTACCACATGGTTTGAAAAACATGAAATTTCTTCCCTTTCTAATCTTTATGCCCCTTATTTCTTTTCCCTGTTGTGTCGTAGTGGCTGGGACTCCCAGTACACAATGCTAGAAAGAAGTGGTGAAGTTGGGCACCTTTGCCGTATTTCTGCGTGTTTCACCATTCAGGATGTACACTGTATGTTTTTGGTAGATGCCCTTTATTAGGCCCTCTCATCACATTGGAAATAACCTTTTTAAGAATTGGGAGTAGGTGTCAAATTTCTATCAAAAGCTCTTCATACATTTATTGAGATGACTAAACACCTTCTTCTTTAATCTGTGACAGCAGTCAATTCTACCAGTAGCCCAGCTGTGAAATCAGAATTTCCCAGATGACTGACTCACACCAGAAGGGCAAGAGAAGATGAGCCGGCATGAGCTCTAAGGTGCTGAGGTAGGCAAGTTCCACTGACCCCATGGTGCCCCATATCCTTTATTCTAGCAGCCAGTTCAACAAATAAGGAATGCTGACTTTCTGTCCACTTCTCAGAGATGCTACAAACCAGAAGGGGAAAAAACACAGGCTGGTTTCTTACTACCTCCAAGTCCCAGGCTAGAAAGAGAAAACAGACGTCTTTAGTGCAGGTTTTGCTCTTGGCATCTTCTTCTCTCTTTGCCTTTAGAGCAAAGGAATAGAAGAGATGGAAGAAAAACATTATTTTTTTCATCTGCAGCAGAGGAAAGTCACTTATGCTAAGAAAAGGACTTCAGGCCAGGCACAGTGGCTCACGCCTATAATCCCAACACTTTGGGAGGCCAAGGCAGGTGGATTGCTTGAAGTCAAGAGTTCGAGACCAGCCTGGGCAACATGGTGAAACTTCATCTCTACCAAAAGTATAAAAATTAGCAGGGCACGGCGACATGTGCCTACAGACCTGGCTACTCAGGAGGCTGAGCTGGGAGGATAAAATGTGCCAGGGGAGGTCGAGGCTGCAGTGAGCCATGTTTGCACCACGTCGCTCCTGCCTGGGTGACAGAATGAGACCCAGTCTCAGAAAAAAAGGAAAGAAAGAAAAGAAAAGGACTTCAGAAGTAAGCCAGTCCAGGGGAAAGAAGGAAGGGGTGGCCACTGACAGTGATAACATAATGCTGCAAAGAAGTGTCTCCGTGGATGACCTGAGGACATCCACCAGCAATCAGTGACCTTGTCTTTCTAAGGGTTATTTGTAAGGAAAATTATTGACTCAATAAGCATTTGCTAGCACTTGCTCTAGGCCAGAATCTTGGCTAAGCACTGGGGATCCAGCAGTTCCTGCCTTGCAGGAGCATTGTCTAGTGAGAGACTGCAACTCTTAAACCAAGGCTTTAAGTCCTACAACAGAAAAATGCAAAATATTATGGAAAAACATGAAAAAATGGGAGGAAGCTTAACTCTAAGTAAAATAATACAAATTTCACAGAGCATCACGGTTTAAGTCTTCTATCAGAAACACTGGCAGAGAAGTCTAATAGTGTGAAAGGCATCAGAGAAAGAAACAAGGAAAAAATGGAATGTAAAAGAATTAAGGGTCAGAAACAGTTGAGAAGAAAATAAAAGCCAATAGTTACCATTTACTGGGTTGGGCACCACTGTACATGCTCTGTAGCCACTAACACATTTAATTCTCTCCACTTCCCCAAGGTGGTATTATCATCATTCCCATCAGCCCCACCGAGAAGACAGGAACTAGCTGAGAGGCACAGGTGGTTCGGTGACCACCCTCCTAACACCTGGCTCTACTTCCCAGAGAGGACGAAAGGACCCGAAGAAAACACATCCTCCTGGGCACACACAGGCTCTGAGCTGGAATGAGGGGGGCTGGTTTAGAAGGAGGGCAACTTGCTCATACTTAAACCAGGCCTCAAACCCTGCTGCTCTGTCTGAATTACTGGGTGCAGACGGCCCTATCGCCATGCAACGCTGGCCCCAAACTTGCACAACCCATGTAGTGAACCAGAGCCCTGGGGTTAATTGGCCTCACACACCTTGGATGCCAGTTCATGGATTACCTAATCCAGCCTGCTCCTTGAGGGGCTGGCGAGCCCTCACTGCATCCTACCCCAAATGCCTTGCCCTAGAAGTCCTCCTAACCACATACACTGAGGAGTTCTGGGTAAGACAATTTTTTCCATCTTGTTAAATTTCCCATCAGTGGGAATGCACTTGGGATGCCATTCAACCTGACTGCCTTTAATCAGGTTGTGTCCTCAAGAGGCAGCGGTGACATCTGACAGGCCCGGACCCTCTACCCTAAATGTATGTCCACTGACCCGATGAGATGCTGGGAGGCAGACATCCTTGGGTTTCAGTCTCAGGCCTGCTCTTAATGGCCTGTCTCCCCAGGCAGACAACTGGGCTCAGTGTCAGCTTTGTAAATCGGGCAAGCTGGAAAAATGGACCAGAAGTTTCTCCCATGCCTCCCATCTAAATTGTGCACCTTAACTGAGGTTGTCTCTCCCTGTGCTTTGGCAACAGAGCCCAAGACAACTTGCTAAGTGGCTGTCATCAGCTTCTGTGCTCAGAAGTGTTCCTCTCTGGTAACAGAACTGGGGAAAGCCTGAGTCTGTGGGAGGGGTGTGAGTGGGTAGGTGAGGGCTTGTAACTCGATGACAGCCAACGGTGCCTTCCAGCCCTGAGCAAAATGCATGACCAAAACCAGAAAGCAGCAATGCCAATTCTCTGCCGATTTTAAACATAAGCTACAAACAGGAGAAGGTATGTGGCCGGTTACTGATCCCCAAGTGTAGTCGTAAAGGAAAAAACAAACGAAATGAAATCCAATGGTTTCCTGTCCTATCAAAGGATATTGGCAGCTTTTATTTTTAATTATCTAAGAGAAAATATGCAGAATTAAAATTCTGGGTGCAGGCAAAACTCGAGTCCAATTCTGACTTCACCCTGACTTGCTACATGACCTTGGGCAACCTGTTCAGGTGCTGAGAGTCTTAAAGTTCTCAGCTGGAAAGGTGGGACAGCTATATCTCCATCAGAGGGTGCCCACAAGCATAAAATGAGATCATACATAAAAAGTCCCCAGCAGCTGCTTGTATTTGAATACCCATAAACGAATGCAAAATTAATGTATAGGGAAATGTAAAAGGAGCCTTTGATGTGGCATATCACATAGGTGTGTCCATATGTAAGTACGTACACTAACGGTCTCTGTGTTTTATTGCTCGCACAATAGACCTCAATTTAAAAAGTTACAGGAGCAGATGCACATAGCTAGAGACATGCATGAAGATTTACTAACAATGAACAACCACTATTCATTCTTGTGATAAACAGAAACAACTTAAACATTCAGCAGTAGGTGAACAATTAAATAAATTCAGGTATCAGGTAGCTCCAAATGGTAGAATATTATTTATCTATTAACATTTTGTGTTCAGAGAGGATGCTTAATGTGAGAACATGCTCAAAATAAAAGGAAAAGTGGGAAGAAAACAGGATATAAATCTGTATGTAGGGCTGACCTCGAATTTATGGCTCATATAGGTGAAGGGATTATCAGTCATATCCCTAAGGGGTATGACTATGGTTGGTGCTTCTCTTTCCTTCACAATTTTCTGTATTTTCCAAATTGTCTAAAATGAACATATATTCCTTTTAGAATTAGAGAAAAACACATAGTAAAAAATGAATGTGTGCCGCATAGCTCTTGTAAAAAGTGGTGATGTTATAGAAATGAGGCATTCGCTAAGGCACTGCACTCTCCAAAGGGCATGGTGGTTGCTGTGGAACAGAAAAACATCACAACAGAGCCTTTGACTCCAACCCCAAGACACAAAAGCTGGATACTGGATTTGAAGAATATCAAAACTGCTGACTAAAAGCCTAAAAGGAATGGCCTCTGCAATCTGATTGGAAAATGAAAGACAAGAGGGAAAGAGAGAAAAGCCTTCAGAATCATTTTAGAATTTTACAAGAGAAATTTCTCCATGAAAAAAAAAACCTTGTTTCTAAACTATTATTACTATTGTTATTATTATTTGAGGCAGCGTCTTGCTCTGTCACTCAGGTTGGAGTGCAGTGGCGTGATCATGGCTTGACCTCCTGGGCTCAAGCAATCCTCCCACTTCAACCTCCTGAGTAGCTGGAACTACAGGTGTGCACTACTACGCCCAGCTAGTCTTTTTGTATTTTTCATAGAGATGGGGTTTCTCCATGTTGCTCAGGCATGTCTCAAACTCCTGGGCTCAGCCTGTTTTAGCCTCCCAAAGTGCTGGGATTACAGGTGTGAGCCACCACGCCCAGCCTCTAAACAATTTTTTTTAATGTAACATACAGTTAGAGAATCATTCAGGATCACCTTACTGTTGTCTTATTATCATTATTTTGTAAAACAGTAAATTGTCTGAAATGTTGGCGACAGCCTAAGATTTCCGAATTTAAATAATGAGAAATTGAAGTTTACCTTCAAATAAAAAGAATATTAAGTCCCTGTAGCTATGAGTACATTTACTGTGTGGGATTTTATAGTCATACCTTCCCTCTTTTAAAAAAGATCTGAACTAGAATGTCATCTTTGATTTTTGGTTTTTCTACCATAATGTCTAATGTTCCTTAAAGGGATAATATTGAAGAAGGCCAAAAAGCGAACTCCCTCTTATCCCTGCAACCTCACCATGAGACACTGGGGGAGGAGGGACTATTTAATTATTGAGGCAGAGTGGCTGAAAGCCAGTACCCTAAAAGCTTCCTATACCCACCAAACAAGGTGCACCCTACAGCCCACAGCCACATTGTGTCTGTCCATTGTGCTGGCCTCACCCTTGCTCAGACATCAGGTCAGGCTGAGATCCGACCCCACCCAGGAGCCGCCATGGGCTTGGGGAGCCTACTTCATACTCCCCTAGAAAAAGGGCAGCGATCTCAAGAAAAGTGTGGGAAAGCAAGGACAACCAGACATGGGGGACACCTCGCAATTCCAGGGACAGGACAGGAAAGGCGCACTGATGAAAAGGTCCAGTTACGTGAGCTGATTTCCCACAGACAGTAACTGTGCAGGTCTTCATTCGAGGCCAGCCTGGCCAACATGGTGAAACCCGGCCTTTACTAAAAACACAAAAATTAGCCGGGCATAATGGTGGGCGTCTATAATCCCAGCTACTCAAGAGGCTGAGGTGGGAGAATCGCTTGAACCCGGGAGGCAGAGGCTACAGTGAGCTGAGATCGTGCCACTGCACTCCAGCCTGGGAGACAGAGTGAGACTCTATCTCAAAAACAAAACAAAACAAAAATTAGCCGGGCATGATGGTACATACCTGTAATCCCAGCTACTCGGGAAGCTGAGGCACGAGAATGGTTTGAACCTGGGAGGCAGAGGTTGCAGCGAGCCGAGATTGCACCACTGCACTCTAGCCTGGGAGACAGAGTGAGACTCTATCTCAAACACAAAACAAAACAAAACAAAAATTAGCTGGGCATGGTGGTACATACCTGTAATCCCAGCTACTCGGGAAGCTGAGGCACGAGAATGGCTTGAACCTGGGAGGCAGAGGTTGCAGCGAGCCGAGATTGCACCACTGCACTCTAGCCTGGGAGACAGAGTGAGACTCTATCTCAAAAACAAAACAAAACAAAACAAAAATTAGCTGGGCATGGTGGTACATACCTGTAATCCCAGCTACTCGGGAAGCTGAGGCACGAGAGTGGCTTGAACCTGGGAGGCAGAGGTTGCAGTAAGCTGAGATTGCACCACTGCACTCCAGCCTGGGCGACAGAGCAAGACTGTCTCAAAAACAAAAAACAACAACAACAACAACAAAAAAAGGTGGGCTTCAAAGCTTTTGATCTTTTCACAATTTACAATCTGGGCTGTGGCGGTTACATTTATATTCAAAAGGAGCTTTTCAGGAGAGAAGTATCCCTGGCCCCTGTCTTTCATGAAAGCTGCAAATGCTGTCATTATTCATCTTATGAATTACCAGGAATGCTTCTTTCCTTCCTTCCTTCCTTTCCCAACCATCCATCCATCCATCCACCCACCCACCCACCAATCCACCTAGTCTTTATTTAGTGTACCACTCACTGTGCTGGGTGCTAAAGACACAAAGCTGGATTTGCCAAGATTCCTGTCCTTAAGGAGATCAGATTTGAGTGAGGAAGACAGGCATGAATAACAGAAATCACCTGTACCATGAGACCTACAACATCCTATGATAAAGAATTACAGGTCTTGGTGATATTGGAGAGGAAGAAGTCACAATACTGATGGGGATCTGGGAATCTTGGCCAGAGGTGTGGACTGGGGAAGGCCAGCAGATTTCGTGCCTTGGCAGCCTGCCTCCCACCCCTGGCAAAATCCAGCTTAAGACCCTCTTTAAAAGAGGTGAGTACTCTGGAGTGGCTGAATGGTCACGTGAGTGGAGGGAGGTTCTGCAGCAAAGGCAGGCTGAGTGGGGGTGACCACCTGGACTGGGCTAGGAATGCCAGCTGCAGAGCTGGGCAACCATGCCAGGAACATGGGGGTGCACCAGTTCTTTCTCACTGCCCACTGGAGACTCAGCTTTCAGATCTGAGATGCATGCTCAATGGCAATGCACTGCATGTAGGGTGCAGCTGAGGTGGGCTGTGCAGCATGCCTTTTCCTTTCCCCTAGAAAAGGCAAGCCCTTGCTGGAGCAACTGAGGGCCAATAATGCAGTACTGTTTGGCCATTTTAAATCCATGCTCCCTTACTAAAAAAGTAACCCAAAAAGTCACACTCCCTCCCCCGAGAGATTCTGAAATGCACCCCCACCACAAACACACATACACACATACACACACACACACGCACACGTGTGCATGCACTAGGGGAGTTGGGGTAGTGTCCTTTGGTTTATGCTGCACAAGCCCACCAGCTTGCCTGTGTTCTTTTCCCATTTCTAAACATAAAATGACACTATTAAAAACTCCTCATTAAACTACACAGCCCCTGTCCCTGGGTCACCTACAGCTCTCAAGGACCAGGTTTCCACCTTCACCCCATCTTTGAGAACTGTGTTAGAAGAATGCAAGGTAGAGATCATCACATCTGTGGCTGCAGGCAGGGAGACCCCGTGGGAAGCTGAGACCTGGAATGGGATGACAAAGGCTGAACAGGCAAGGCCTGTGGGAATGGCCTGAGAGTGATTGTCTGAATTACCGGGTGTAAATGGCCCCATCACCATGCAGTTCTGAACCCAAACTTGCACAGTGTATGCATGGAACCAGAGAAGTGATAGAAGAAGACTAGACGGGCCTCAGGCAGTAGGGGAGAGGGAAAACTCAAGGATGATGCCAAGATCTGTGACTTGGACAGCCTGATGGCTGGCCGTGCTGTTAACAGAGATGGGGACACAGGAGTGGACCTAGGGAAAAGATAATGAGTTCAACAGTAGAACGGCTAAAGCTTCAGGGAGATGGTGGCTGTGGGAATACGTGGATGAACTTCCCTGGCTCCTTATTTTGGGTTGATTGACAAGTTACAAAATAAGGCACAAAGCTGAGTCCTATTTAGAGTACCTGATTCCTTGATTTCTTCCTTCCTCCCTCCTCCCTATATTGATCATGCACATATTTTTATGTGCCAGGCACAGCTAGGGTTTGGGGGATACAAGAGAGAACAGACAATCTCTTGGCCATAGGGAACTTTGTCTTTCTTACTGGACTGCTTTAAACAACAACACAAAGAAGGTTCCCTTGAAGAAGCGCCTTTTGTGCTGAGATCTAAGAACGAGAACAGAGTTAGGGAGTTAGGAGGCCTTTCCTCGCATTTTGTTGTGGGAAGAGGAAGATTGAAAACGGGATCCTACTGGGAACAAAGTATTTTTCAGCATCTTGAGACCCATGGGCAGGGCCTGGGCCTCAGTCTGGGGTGGAGAGTAGAGACTCCTTTAGGAGGCGGCTGAGAATTAAACCCACTAATTCAGCACGTCCTAGTCTGTCTCATTTCACGGTTCCCAGGGCCCTTTCCCACACATTCTTTCAGTTCCTGCCAACAACTCTGTGAAATAGATGTTATTACCCTCTTTTTAGGGATGTGGAAACCGAAGCTAAGAAACCAAATCAGGCTGCTTGTCAGTCACCAGAGTCGTTAGAATACAGAACATCAAACCCACCTTCAGACCTACTGAATGAGAACCTCAGGTTTGTGAAGGGGTGGCCTGGGGATCTGAATGTATAATAATCAGCCCTGGCTGGACACAGTGGCTCATGCCTATAATCCCAGCATTTTGGGAGGCTGAAGCAGGTGTCACTTGAGCCCAGGAGTTCAAGACCAGCCTGGGGCAAAGCCCTGTCTCGTAGTCTCAGCTACTTGGGAGGCTGAGGTGGGAGGATCGCCTGAGCTTGGGGAGGTTGAGGCTGCAGTGAGCCATGATTGCACCGCTGCACTGCAGTCTGGGCAAGAGAGTGGGACCCTGTCTCAAAATTTTTAAAAATTCATTCCCAGGTGGTCTCCAATGTACCTCACCTCCATTTAGGAACTCCTGGATCTCTGGGTGATCACAGCACTGGGAGCTCCATATGACACTCTCCTCCACTGTCTCTCCATTTATCCATCATCTCCCAGTGAAGTGTTTCTTGATTGACCATAAACTCCTCATCTGGTAACTCTTCTTGGTCCAGATTTAAACCAGAGCCCTGGGAATCAAGCCAGCAGAGGTACTCATGGAGTCCGCATAGGGTAACCTAAGCCAGCCTACTTTGTGTCTTCCCATCGTAATGCAAATTTGTAAAGCATTTCATTCACATTATACTGATATCAATATGAATTTTTAAATGATGACCAAGAGAAACTGATAGATTTTAGAATGTTACTGTACATGGACAAAGAATCAAATGGAAAAGGGGTGAGAAAGTCAACCATTTCATATGCAAAGTGACTCTCAACAGTGTACAAGGCCAATTCACTTCCATCTTTTGAAAGTGAACAGGGAATAATGAAGAAAGCATTTGAATAAATTATGTATGGCAGTCCCAGTTCTGTATATTTACACAGATATGTTATGTTATTAGTAATTTTGCACTTCTAATCTGATGACCAATTAACGGTTTTACTTTTCCATATTCTTGCTTCTCCTTTTCACTTTTAAGTTTTTAGAAACAAGAAAATATGATTAAAAGAAAAAACAAACAAAGCAAAAGATCTAAAACCCTTGACCTAGTTCTCCTGTGGGCTTGAAAACACAGTGACATTTCCTCAAGTAAGACGAAGATGGAGTTACAAATAAACTGGAACTATGAAGCCTAGAAAAGGAACTATAAAGGCCGATCTACAAAAGATCTTTAGACTACATGCAGATTTTTACTCAAAAGATGTTGCTGGCTTTGTCCTCTAGCTGTCAGCAGAAACACATACAGCCCTGTACAATGATGGACATGCCGCCACAGAAGGAGAAAGATAAAAGTCTTGCTTTGGGGACACCTGACTTGAAACGCTGATGAGTAAGAGAACAACAAAATCATAAGCAAGATTTAAAGATGATATTAAAGAAAACACCCTGAGAAGGTAGTCAACAGAGTCCTCTACAATAATGGGTAATGGGCTATTTGAATCAATAGGATTTAAAGAGACTCAAACGGAAAAACAATGTTATTTTAAAGTGCTCTTTTCTGCGCATGATAATAGAAGACATAGAAGAAGAAAAATGGTTGTTCTGGTCACTTTTGCTCAATAATGACCCTGCTACCTTCCGTTAGAGTTGAGCACAAAGTTGGAAAATTAGTTTCTCAAAGTATGACTTGGTTTTACATTAGAAATCCAAAGTAATAAGAGATACCAAAACAATCTATACATTGCCTATTCAAAGGTTCTACCTTTTCCATAGGAAGGGACTGGCAAGAAAAGATATTTTATTTTCAATATCAGTCAATTTTGCCTGATGTGTTATTCCTTGGTTTTATAAACAGCATCAATAGGATATCATTTAAAGCTACCCTGAAATGTTCCTTCTCTGATGCATCAGGGCCCTGTGTCTGGACAGTGAATATCTGTCAAGTGAAGAGTCCCATGCATTGAAGGAGATTGGCAGTCCTCATGAATGAACGCTGAAAGGAAGTCTGATGTGTGCCAATCTATCATAACCACTGGCCTCCAGGTGGCTCACCTCCTACTCAGGGGGCCAAGTGGCAGAAGAAGCCACTTCAGTTCTGCTCAAAGCTAAGGCACACCCTCTAGTTCCCATGTCCCTGGGTGGGCAACACCCTCAATATAAAAACCAATCAAAAACTACAATGCTACATGTAGTATAGTATACTATGTAGTATGTATGTAGTATGTACATGTAGTACACTACATCACCTCTAATCAGAAAGTGTGCAGAAAACGCATCTACCTGCATGTGCGTGGACTGGGAAGGAAACATTTAAGTGCATTTGTCACCAGTTTGTGCTGATTTCACCCCTTCACAGATGGGGGAGGTGAGCCTGACTCTGGCTGGGAAGCCTACCCACAGTGGGTAACAGGGTCCCTACAGAGGAATCAGATGGCCTGGAGAGTACCAGTCAGGCCCCAGCTTCCCTCTGCCTTTGGCCTGATAGCCTGGCATCTGCTCTGGAAGTGCCTCTGGAGACTCTGCCTCCAACAGTGTGGGATGATGCACAGACCTCAACCAGCCTCCTCACAGGGGCTAGTCCCATGGGGGCTGCCCAAGCAGACACCAGGACCTCACAGACAGACTGCACCTATGCTTCCCCCTGCAAGACCACCTGTCCCACAGACATGACATAGGCTGTGAGAAGACATGGGCTCATGCCTAGGGTTCCAGATGCCTAGAACAAAAGGCAGAACCCATGGCAGATCTAGACAGAGTAGCAGGGAGTTTAGGGAGGGGAGGAAAGGAAAAATAATGGTGTCTCCTTGCCATCTAGCACTTCCATCTTCTCTGGCTTAGAGGCAGGGAGAAACCAGATAGTGTTTTCAAAGGTACAATAGAGAAGACGGGCCCCTCCCTTGGATGCAGCCCACCTCAAGTCCTGTCTTCACCCCATAACTACTACAAAAAGAACAATCTCAGCCACCGTGTACTGAGTGCTTGCCAGCAGCTGGGTGTCTTCAGCACTTCACAAACCTTGTCATGTTCAATCCCTAGAATGCTGCGAGGTGGGTACTGTGAAGAGGGAAGAGGAAATGGGGCTGAAGGAACGGTGAAGGGGCTTGACCCAGCTCCCAAGGCTGGACAGGGCAGTGCAGATACCCCATCACCAAAGCCCTCACTACTGCGCTGAACCACAGAACTGGAATCCTTAGGGTGAAAGAGGGACCACACAGCTGGTTTGAATGCTGGGGTCAGCTTTGTGTGGGCTCCTGCTTGTCCTGTCACAAATTAACTCTTGTAGTCAATGGGGAAAAATGAATTATTAGCGCTAGATCACGGTCTCCCAGTGTTTTGGGTATGCATGCCACTTTGAGAGACTTAAGGATTCAGGCAAAGAAAAACAGCAGAGACAGAGGGATCAGAAGGAGGGACTGAGGCTGTGGGTAACAAGAGCCAGGAGAGTGTGGTCACATAAGGAGGTTAAGAGAGTCAGTGGTCATGGCTCGCCTGCACTTAGCTTGCTTGCACTTAGCTTGCCTGCACTTAGCTCTGCCCCTGACTGCTGTGGGACCTTGAGTCAGTTACTCAATGTCACTGTGCCTCGGTTTCCTCATCTATTCAATGGGAACGATACCTCATGGGGTTGCCATGAGGATTAAATGTTTTGACTTAAAACTGTAAGTTCTTATTAACTTTTAGTTGTTACCAGATAGACTGGATAGTATAGCAATTTATTGAATGAGATATTTTAAGAAAAAGATCATGAAACCTATTGTACCTTCTTTGCCTCTGCAATGGTGCTCATCCAACTTAGTCTGGGTTCCCCGAAGAGCACTGCCTACAACAGTGGCTGGCAGGCAGGCAGTTTAGCAGGACTGGGGACCGGAGAATGGGATGGGGGAGGAGGTCACGGAAGTACAGGAGGCATCACTGGGTTCGTTGCCACTATGGGTGACTGGACTGGATCTTACAAGGACAATCTGGGGAACCTAAACAAATGGGTTTCAGAACTATCAGTAGAGGATAAATGGGGAAAGTATATCTCTGCCAGCCCTCACTGGAGAGGGTCCTACTCCAGGGTGATGGCTAGCACAGGGCAGGAAGTGAGAGGCAGGAATTCCTCCTGGGAGGGCACCCCTGGTTGTGCCTGAGGGAAGCTGCCAGAAGCTGCCGGAAGCTGCTTATAACTAGGTTCTGCAATGGCTACAAGCTGAGAGGCTGCAGTGGTGCACAAAGGTGTCCAATATGTTCACTCAACAAATGCTTACTAAACACCTGCTGTGCTCCAGGTCGGCGGGGACACAGCAGAGAACAAGACAGGCAACGTGCTGGCTCCTTCCTCCACTGTCACAAAGGGAACAACCATTAAGAAGTAAGCCAATAAAAAAGGGAATTTCAACTGGGCACAGTGGCTTGCATCCGTAATCCCAGCTACTGGGGAAGGTGAGGAGGGAGGATTGCTTGAGGCCAGGAGTTCGAGACAGGCCAGCCTGAGCAACATGGCGAGACTTCGCCTTTACAAAAACAAAAACAGAGTATCTTAGATAGGAATAAGGTACTTGGAAGAAAATAAAATGGGCTAATGGGGTTACGTGGAAGGCTTCCTTTAGATATAGGGACCAGGAACAACCTCTCTGAGCAGATCAAGTTTGAATTGAGGCTTAAATTGTGAGAATGAGCCAGCTGTGGAATGCAAAGGGCAAATGCAAAGATCTCGAGGCACAAAACAGCTGGTGAGTTCTAGGAATAACTAGGAAACCAGCCTGGGAGGAACAGTGTCCTGAAGGAGAGCAGGGAGATGGAGAAGAAGGGCAGGCAGGGGCCAGCTCCTGGAGGACCTCCGAGGAAGCCAAGGTAAAGAGCCTGGATTTTATTCTGAGTGCCCTGAGAAGCCAGGGGGAATTTTTAGGCAGGGGAATTACATGATCTGGTTGCTGTGCAAAGAAATAGAGCAAGATAAGAAATAGGGAGATGAATAACTCTCATTTTTATAGGTCAGAAATGGCCGAACTCACTGGCAATTTCATACAGCTCAACCTGATTCCAGTTCTACTGGTCTGTCATTGTGACCAAGAGCAACATCTTAAGAATGTTGGGCCTGCAACCATAATGGTATCTTCCAGGAAGAAGCCAGGGAGCACGTCTGCTGAACTAGGAAGAGAAATCCAACCCTCCAGGTAGCTGGTGGTGGAGGCATAACAGGAGGGGTCTTACATGGCCCTTTAACTCCCACAGCCCACAGGAAATGATTTCTCAGTTACTGCTTCCCTTCCACCACTTTCCTGGCTGCTGGGTTACTCATGCTGTGCCAACACACAGCGAAATCCCCTTCTACACCCCTGGCAACACCAGGTTACATGCTCAGACGCGATACAGTGGAGGAAGGACCTCAGCAACACTGCTTGCCTCCCTTGCTCTTGTTTCTCCTACTACCTCTAGCTTGCTTGGAAGAAGGGAAATTCTTCAGGACAGGAGAAGGGGATCTGCAAAAGAGGTGACTACAGTGTGCAACTAGTGTATCTGTTCCATATAACTAGCTTCCCCGTCAGGTCCCTGTCTTAATGATTTTGGAGTTAAGTAAAAGGCAGACTGGTCAATTTCCAAGCCTAATTTAGCACTCAGACCAGATTGGCACACATTCTTATTTTCCTACCCATCCACATTTTACTTAGGTGCATATGACAGTTCTGTAATGGTGTGAAGGTTATGCTATAATATATGCATAAGAATATATCACAAAAGTTTAACTTTGGGCTGTGTAACCACATCTAGCATCCAGTGTTTGCCATGCATATTTAGATATTCCACGATGCTACTATTACCACTTAATTTCAAAAACCATAAGCTGTCTAATAATTAAATAATACCTTGATGCTATTGTACACTTTGATTTTCATGTTGTAATCCTTGAAGCACAGAGGAAAAGCATTTGTTTTACTCCTTGGTCGCCTGGAGACTGTCAGGGAGAAATCCTGTGTAGGGGAGAGACAATGAAACCTCATTGCAAGTCAAGTCCCTCATGAGTCATTATTGATTATCAACCAGTAGAGCACTGTATTTGGGATAGAATTTGAAGAAAGGGTAAGAGGATTTTTCCTTGAATCTATTAGAAACTAGTTACTGAGGGCCTTTGGGGCTTCCTGGAGCCGTTCTTAATTTATTCTTTCCAAGATATGTCGGGTTTGTTAACATTGGTCAATCATCTAGAGTAGCAAAATAGGCCACTGACCTGAAATAAAGTGCTTAAAATATGTAAATTACATAAAGAAGAAACCACTAAGGTATTTTATGGTCTCTCCGGAACAAAGTTTTGCGAAACACTACCAAAATCAGGCCCTTTTCAAGTACACAGAAGACATAGTTCTTTTGGGGAAGAGAATCATCCTGATCCCAAAATAATAATGTTAAAGTGAGGCCAGAGACAGTTTTGACTAAAAGATGGCTAGACGTCAAATAATGGCTACAAATGGAGGTCCACTCTACCAGCGTGGACAGGTCTTTTCATTCCATCTAATTTCTCAGGGAAATTCAAGACATCCTAGTGGGGTAACGAGAATGCTCCAGGCCCACAGACAGCCACTAGAAGAATTCCATCTTACTTTTGGCCACATTTAAAAATACAATGCATAGATTTGTGTATCAGTAAATACCTACACATATAATTTCTAACACTCCCCAGTAATTTCATTCCCAACCTCACCCTTGATAAACAAGGGATGATCACCAGCATCTACAAAGTAGAAGGGACTTTCTCCTGCTTCTTGATTCAACCACAACAGACCATGAAACAATACCATTGCTTGGGTATAGGCTTTTCTATTAAAGAGTTCCCTTTTAATTATTCATCAAAATGAGGAAAGTATTTTTGTTAGCAAATCCTTGAACCAATAGTTTGACCTCAAAGCCAAACCTCAAATAGGAGGTTTGTCTCAAATGTTTCTGATACTGAGAGATAGTCCACTTTGCTATTTTTCCTCAGAACAGAAGCCTAAACAAACAAACAAACAAAAATGCTTTTTAATGGTCAAGAGTTTCTGGTAGAGAAAAGGTCACTTTCTAGGTTAAAAAAGTCTCAGCTAGTGATCTGAAGGGTAATGGTTTGTAGTGGTGTTTTCAAAATTCCATTATAGTCTTTTAAATGAATTTAAAATGGACTTCAAGAACACATGCTCTCCTGGGTTACTATTTAATGAATGTGTTTGCATGTATGTATTTCGTAGGACCACGAAAGAATTCAGACCATCAGTAAAAGACTGTATATATACACCATAATCATCCCCAGGGATTTAGTGCCAACTCTTACCTACAGTAAACAAAAGGCCACGTAGACACAGTGCTGCTAAAGGTGGGGCAGGGGAGTGCGTACTGTCTGCTCACTCAAAAATTCACATTTCAAGGCATAATATCTCTTTGCTCAGGATGCAGTCAGCCCAGCATCACTTTAATTCTTTCATTCCTTATATTCTCTGTGGTAAGTTTCTACTATGCTCAAGACCTCAGAAAGATCTATGTACTGCTTACTAGGCTAAATGTATTATTGCTGTGTTAAGTCGTTACACATTCCTTCCACGTGTGATACATCAGTGCTGTGGTTCGAAGACAAAGGTAACGTGCCTTCTATAAAACAGGCACAAAGACACCAAACACACTCCGTATCTACATGCTAGATTTTTTCCCTTAAGCTTAACAATTACATTCCAACTCATATCTACTATCATTAATCTTAAAAATCTATTCTCACACCATCTGCAATAATGTCAATTCTATGATTACTTTTCAGCAGACGATAAAGGCATTTCAAAAATTTTTATAGTAAATATACAAAATAAAAACAACATATTGCCTAGTAAATGTTCTGTCTTCTTGTTTTTACTTAATCACTCCAACATGAATATGATACCACCAGGAAAAGCTTATTTAAGAACTGGAAGAAAAGAAAAGCTTTTTGGCCCTTTTTCATGCTGGTTACTTACAAGTTATCGATCTGGGGTGGTTTCTCTCTTGCGCTCTTTCTCATAGAGGCAGATGCTTCATTATTCTCATCCTAACGGCTGTCATTTCTATCCATAGATTAAATCATATGTGTATATATGCATATTATATTCATCTATTTAATATATAATATAAATTCACAGTATATGAAAAATTAAGTGGATTTGTTAAAAGTGATAGAAGTATATCAAGTAGAATATGCAAGTTTACAGAAAACATGAACCCAGAACAAATGTTACTGTACTTTAGTTATCCATTCTTACATGGCTCCTTCCTCCAAAAATATAATAAATGCATACATTTTCTAGAGTTAAAAATCACAGTAATATTTTACACAGTAAAATTTCTATTGTTGTTAGATCAGGTATTTCCATAAAGGAAATTTAGAATAATTTAATCAACAACAATATAAATATCTTTTGTTAGAAGCACATTTTACATCGATTAGAACCGGTTGGGTTGAGCAAGCTTTTAAAGTACTGACACTAAAAATAGGTTTATCGAGATCTGTAAAGATATTTTTGCTAAGTGTTCACTGGCCTAAAAATATCTTTTAAAAACAATTTAGATAATTTAGCTGAGGGGTTCATATGCACATATCGACCCATAGGCTGTGATTTCCTGTATGACAAAATAACCTACCAAATTAGTAACACAATCCAGGTCAAGTTTATAGGCATAATAGAGTTCCTGAAAAATAACAGAGTCTGTGGAGATGATTTTTTTTTTTAATGATGGGGTTGTGTATGGATGGATAGAGGGATACGGAAGAAGAAAACCAAAGTTGAAGAATAAAATAAGGATATAGAAAATACAGTTGAAGGGATGTCTCCCTGTTCACTGTGGTATCCTTTGTAATGAAAAGGCAGCATTTATTTTCATGTACCTTGATGGGAGCATACCAGTGACTGTCCCACAGACATAACATCAATCCCATAATCATCCCTAAACTGAAACAACACACCACACTGTCCAGTCTTTACAATACACCTCAGTAGTAGTTACCTGTCAAATGTTATTTAAAAAAAAAAAAAGCTATGTGCTTTATAAACACTAATATTTATTTCAGCGATTCCTCTGGGAAAAAAAAATATTCCATTCCTAATTAGCCTTCCACAAAACAACAAAGTCAATGGTCACTAGCTAGAAAATGAAGCGGGGTGCACGACAACCTTTGTCTTTCATGCCCAGCAATGAACATGCCTGCGAAGTGCAGACGGTTCCCGTGAATTCAGGGTTCCCTAATTACTAAAATAAAACACACTTGCTACATAAATCAATAAATCAGCCTGCAATGGCAAGACGGCCAGTCGGTTACTACACAGAATGAATATGCATGGGCACCACCTCCTAGGAGAGCCTCTGTGCCGGACCAGATCACCAAATCCGAAAGGACAGTTGCAGGAAAGCGGCCGGCAATGCCCCGTGAGAAATGACACGTAATACACCAGCAAGAGAAAATGCCCCGCAAAGAAGTCGGGGGAGGGGGCGAGCTCAGCCCGCAGGAGCTCTGGTGAGTGTGAAAACGACCCCTTACCTTAAGGAAGGGGAGGAGTAGGCGGCCGGCAGCCAGGCTTGGTCCCCGCGCCGCCCGTGCGCATCCGGCCCGGAGCGCACAGGGGCAGCGGATACAGGAGGCCAGCCGAGGACCACGCAGCCCGGTGACCACCCCGAGGAGCGCGACTCCGTTACTTACCCTGTCGGCGCTATTAATAGATGTTAATGGCTCCGTTAGATTGAGGAGAAACCTCTTTCTTTTTTGTCATATGGAAATTCCAAGTTAAAAAAAAAAAAAAAATCCCGAGGTGGCAGTGGGCTCCTGGTACAGCGGATGCGAGTCCGCACTCCGCCCCCAGTCACCGCTACACTCCTCACCAGCCCCCAACTTGCTGCAGCGGGGGCCAAAAATCAATCCCAAGCCGGGAGCGCTCGGGCGCGCAGGCAGACAAAGACTTCCTACCCCGGGCAGGGCCGGAGTCTGGCTTTGCTTTGAAAGCTGTAACCTGCAAGTGGCATTACGAGAAAGGGTTCCTACATGTTTTTGTCCTCCAAAGGTTCCTTTTATGACACCTAAAATACCACAGTCCTGACACTGTCCCATGATAGGGGGACAGTCATGCCCCATGATTCTCCAAAAAAAAAAAAAATTCCCAATCCTCCTGTGCCAGACCAGAATGTGCTTGGCAGTCTCCTGGGCCCCCCAATACCCAACACCCCATGATATTTCTTGACGCATGCACCCTCCTGGCGGCTAGTCTCCAAAGATCTTCCTCAGCCTAGCCACAGAACAGCCTTTAAAAGCCCCTTGGGTATAGGGAGGGAAGGAGGGAGAAAGGAGGAAGGGGGGAAGGAAGGGGGGGAAGGAAGGATGGAAGGAGAGAGGGAGGAAAGGACTCCCTTCAGTCCATTCAGAGGTCTCATGTTTAACATCAATCAACTATCACTGCTTTTAGTTTGAAGACAAACTGTTTTATGAAATGGGTAAAAAAATTAAAAGAAAAAAAGAGTTTAGACATATAGTCTGAATACACTCTTAGCGGGAGAAATACAAAGTGTGACTGTGCCGTACTCCTTGGCTCAAGGGTCATTTAACCCTAGATGGGCCGAGACCATCTAGGTTTGTCCTACACTGACGTCCAGCAAGTCCTGATATGTTGGTGACTGAAGCATCCCACATCACACATCTATGGAAGATTCAACTAATATTTGCTGGAAAAGTGTGTATTCATTCAACTCTATATTAAGAACTCACTGATTTCGAGTCTGTGATGAATAAATCTGTGTAGGCCAGCCTAGGTGGGGGAAGAGTTGACTTCCAGCTTTCCTGATAATCAGGGTCTTCCGCACTTGTCTGGGAAGGCCCCCCAAGCTAATGGCCTTTGTTTCTTCAATATGTCTTCCAGTTCTAGGTCCAGCAATTATTTGTTAAGGGAAATTTGTAGTTAATATATAATCATGCTAAACATGCCTGATGTGAATCTTAATTATTTTAATTAATTACCTTTTCCTATTTCTTCTTATTCATTCAAAATTATATATGCTTTTCAAAAGTAATGAAACGCCATTTGTACAATTGCTATTTTTCAATAAATCACATGGGACTTCTTATCATGATTCTCAATCAGTAAGAATTAATGGCATATTATCTATTGGTGTTACAGCTGAAAACACAAATGAGAGAAAAATTGGGAATTTCACTAGAACCTCAAAATAGTTTGTCCAATACTTTACTCTTGCTCTTCTTTGTCCATGGGCACCATGCAAGAAGGATGGGATAAAATGTGATAAAGTTTTAGAATAATGGATATTTATAGAGAGACACATATACTTTACAACAGCCAGTATGCTTTTTCTTTTTAATTGGCTTTTAATGAGCAGCTGCAAAAGTTCAAGAACAAGCTATTAACCACTTCAGGGTCTGCTTTATGAGAAATGTGATCTGCCTGTACAATCCAGAGCTCTGCAAATTCCAGTAAACTAGAGGCAATACAGTTTTAAAAATAAATCAATAGGCCAAAGTAATTGCATTGGGGCATGCATGTCTTGGTAGGTGAGGGTGGTGGGAGAGGGAGGCATATTGCAATTCACCTTCTTATATGCAGATAAAGAGCTGCAGCTGTTTTCTTGGTTTTACCAAAAGAATGAAAAATGTCATTAGTTCTTTCAAGACAAATGCAAGCAACTGGCTTTGTTGCTGTTTCTCTCTCTCTCTCCCGCCCTCCCTCCGCGCTTTAGAGAAAGGCTGCCTTAAGATTGCAGCAGCAACGGAATCACAGGGTCTGGCTACATTAGCAGAATCACAGACAGCACCAGGGTGATGTCTTCGCTCTCCAGCTCTCTAATTATTTACCCAGATCAAGCCTGACTGCTGGAAAATCAGCTCTCTCCAGGAGGTAACCGAGCTGAAAGGTTCTTTTCACTGAGAAATGATGGGCTGGTGGCTGGCATGGAGCCTACAGGCCAGTGAGCCCTTGTGGGCAGTGTCATGAATACCCAGGACCACACCATTTTCCTCAATCGTTTCCAGGAAAGTATCGGTCAGCTTAAGAAAATTAGGCAAGAAGAGCAGATCTGTGGTGCAGAGAACACACAAAGATTGAGTCCCTAGAAGACACTGTCCTAAAAATTAATTTTGTGAAATGAGGAGAGGAGGCCTGCTGAGATTGTTGGTATTTTATAGCTGGAGTGTCCATTTAAAGTCCCTATAAGCAGACAAAGCAGATTGCTTCATTGTTCCCACTTACGGGTGCTGTTTTCTCATGCGGGTCTCCTGAAAACAGAGAATGTTCAGGAAGCATTTACGTTCTAATTTGCTAGAGCTTTTATAAAAACAGAAAGCCACCAGCACTCTGGCCGCTCACAAGCTCCCCCAAAGCTTTGGGTCACTTCCGAAACTCCACAGAATAAAACATTTTTAAAAAATCAATTGAAATAAATCAATATCATTTATATTTGTCCATTTCTAAAAGCTTTGTTAGAGGCAACACTTAATTTAAATGCTTTCCACTTTCTTATTTGCTTTCCTAGAACTGCAAAACTACTGTCAGACATGTGCAAATTTTTAATTTATCAGGCCCACGATGGGACGAATCACCTTCAGATTCCTTTATTTCTCACAAACGAACATGGCAGCCAGCGAGGATTTGTCGTGAATGTGTGGGTGAGGCACACACGCGACCACTGCCTTCGAAAGGCGCAATGACAAGGTTCACCCAAGAAATACACAATAGGTTCGGGGAGACAATATATGTATTTTCGGTTGGCATTTCAAATTATGCTGTGTTTATTCTAATGTTAAAATCAATTTGTATTCTCCACATATACAGCCACCTCTTAATAGTACATTTGAGAATTCTTTTTCCTGCTTCCCGGTCAGGACTGGGATTCAAAATCTGCCGCGGTTGATTAGCTTGCTGATTTTTAAAAACGAATTTTCCCTTTAAAAATAAATCCCTCTTTTGGGGGCAACTAACGTTCTAACTTAGACCTTGGGAAGCTGTGGAATTTTATTCCTGTGTTCAACATCCAACCAAACTGCTTCAAGTACGACTGGAATTTGTAATATAATCATCAAATTTCTATCATGAAACATTTGCATCCATATTGAAGTGTCTACATTCAAGGGAAGGGGCTCAAATTCATTTAGAAAGTAACTAATATGGGTTTGCTAAAAGTGTATATCAAGCTTCCTATTAGGCACTATAGGAGCACAGCAAGCATTCCACAGAACAAAGTATTAGCAGAAGAAATAACAGAATTTTGAAGAGGGTATAAATTGAACCAGGTAGGACTATGCAGTCATCCCTTATTTCTAGTACAAAAATCACTCCCCAACTGTCTTGAGATGCCATTTTAAATATGGAAAAGTTCTTCTTGGTGGGAGGAAAAAAAGAAAACACTTTACCACATCTCATGTTAATAATTTTTAATAGGAAAAATAATTTCTACTAGGTTACTATTCTTTGGGAGAACACAAACAATTTCCTCTTTAATATATTTTTTAAAATTTAAGGGGAATATAGATGAATTTCCCATTCCTAAGAGAAAACAAAAATCTCACCATTCTCATAGCCATTACATAGAATACAGACAACAGTGTTCAAATTTAGATTTTTCATCCTCTATAGAAAAATGTTTATTGTAGTGATTACAGTTTAAACAACAACAAAAACAAACCTCCTAGGATGTTGGGGACATTTTCACTGCTCATAGGATTTACAGCTGTTTAAACATTTTGAGCTTTTTTGTCTCAACTGCATGTGGTTCTACTCAGACCAAAATCACTGTCTTGTTCACCTGACTGCAGGACAAGCTCCATTTTCCTTCTTGGTTCTGGCTAATGGCCCCTGAGCTAGAGTTCCCCTCTTTATTTTTCACCCAACAGTACAAGATATAAAGCTCCTGGAGCATTGGTCCATAATCTTAAAACAAAGAGACTAAGACAGAATCACTCCACCCTGCAGAGGAGTTGGTCCATTCACTTTATGATGAACTTGGGCAGGGATTTTGGGATGGAGAGCAAGAGCAATCAACTATCTGGGGGGAGGCCTGGGACTGTCAACTAGAGGGCATCCCTCAGGTGGAGTGGGCCAGTTGGGACAGTTCATCTTCCAGCCCAGTGCCCTGTGCTTTCCTCCTGGTCCAGATGTCATTGGATGCTCATTTTCTTGGCCTTGGCACTAATCGTTATCGACTGTGTGTGATCCTCATGTTATGGAGGCAGTCCAGGTGGACCGCAAGTGCTTTGTGAGTCTCTCATGAGCAGTCACAAGATGATAATTATAAAAAACTAACGCTACCCTGTAGAGTTACAGGGTCAGAGTGGTTTAAGCCATTAAAGTATCTGTGTTTGAAAGGAAAACAGAATAGACCTGAATGCAGTTTGCATTTACATAAACTTGACATTTGTGGCACTACAGTGAGGATGGTGCATGGCAGTTCTATTTTGCAGAAGAGGCAAAGTGACAGGAAGGAGGTGACCCAGCAAGTTACTGTCCCAATCCAACATGATGTCTACCGATTTCAGGGTATTCTCCCTCAGGAGTCTGGAGCACTGAATAACCAGCATGGGATCATCTTGTGCTTGGATGGTGGCTCTGGAGAAAGAGTGGATGGGGGCGGGAGGGAGATGAAGGAGCCAGGGATGACAGCAGGGTTGGGCTTACACACTGGCTGCCTGGGGTTCCTGGTGCCTGGCAACTACAGAAGAGATTTTCAGTCCCCTGAAATGTACCCACATCCTGGCCACCATGAGGATAAGAATGTCCCACAAGGGAGCAGCTGGGGCAGGGAGGGGTGGATGAGGTCCTTAAACCACATCCCTTGTTGTATATAATGACACGCACCCTCAGGCCACCATCTGATGTCTTCTTTGTGGAATTTAGATGTGGCAGAAATGCCTGTAATAACCTGACTCGGCTGTCACTACTGGGCTGGCCTGTAGAGGACTTTGCCACTGGATAAGGCCTTAGTTTTTCAGCACAAGAGAGGCTTTCTTAAAAGACAAAAAGAGTCATGTTAGCAGGTGCCTTTCAAAAAGACACAGATATACACAATGGCAGGTGGACAAATCCCTCCCCCCACCTGTCACCCCTGCCAGGCAGAGGGAATCAAAGGCAACAGCAATGCATCAAGTACAGGCAAACACACAAAGAATGGGATTGCTCTGATAGGACCAGTCCAGCTTCCAGAACTGGGGCCAATTCCTGCCCTAATCTCATTCACCAAGAAGCAACAGAACATGGAGAGAAAGCAGACGAAAGACAGCTCAGACCCTGCGTGGAACTCAGCGTGGCATAAATAAATTAAATAAACAATAAATCACATAATCTCCCTGAATCCTGTGATGTGGCTGGAAAGGACCTTTTCTGATCTTAGGTGGGCACCTCACCAGACCTGTCAACCCTCTCTGCCTATATAAAACAGAGGGATTACTACTGGATGAAAAACAGCCCCAGCCGTTTGTTCTGAAATCAGTCTCTTGTCTCCAGCAACACTGAGTACCTAACATGTGCCAGGCACTTTTCTCAGTGTACTGTATACATCCACTCATTCAGTCCTCAAAACTAGCCTGTAAGACGGTACTGTTACTTTACAGATTCAAAAACTGATGCACAGAGAGGTCAACTTACTTGCTCAAAGGTACACAGCAGTGAGCAAGTGGCACAGCCAGGATGTGAACCCAGGCCATCTGCATCCAAGCCTGCGCTCCACCACTCATAAACAGGCCTGAGGGCTCAGCCCTGTGTTGAAGGTTTCAGCCACTTGTTCTGCCTCCCTTCTCTTCCTCCCCTGAAGCCTGTGCCCATCTGCCTCGGCTTCACTTCTTACTAACGTGGGTTTATGGAGGTAACTGGGATGACAGATATTGTGTATCCCTGAGCCTAAACCTGTTCCCTATTCTCTCAGCATTTCTCCAGTTAAGGTTTGTGTTGTCTTGAGACAGAATGCTTGATTAACATCTAGGTTAAAAAATTCAGGGTGGCTACTCTACCAAAGCCAATATCCAGGGTTGACAGCATATGGTTATACATTTTGCAGAGATAGGAGTCTAATATTCAAACAAAAATAATTCTGAAAGTCTCTGAAACACTTTTAAAAATGACCTGCAGAGGCAGACATAAATCATTGTGAAGGAAACTTTTTCTTCTAATAGGGATAAAAACCCTAAGGAAAAAAAAAGTTGAGGAAATGACTTACTGATATGTAGGGAGGCAAAGGAAAGTGGGCCCTAGGGAGCCATATTACAGAATTACGGAAGCCTGGAGGCCCAGCTGGGAGGAGGCAGCTAGAAAATGAGGCCCCTGGAGCATACCCGAGCCTGTGATTTGTTCCTTCTTTTTCTTCTTCCATGGCTCATGACTCAGAAACACCTCAAAGAGGCAGTGAGAAGGACCCAGAAGCCTGGGCTGAGGCAGCTTGGAGTCTGGGTCTCCGAGGCAACATGGCCTGGCTCTACCTCTTTCTAGATGTGTGACCTTGAGCCATTGGCTTGCCCTCTCTGAGCCAGTTTCTTAATCTACAAAATGGTGGTAACAGTACCTAATGCATAGGTGGTTATGAAGATAAAATGAAAACATCCAAGTCAAGTGCTAAGCTCGGGAAATGCAACAAAGTGATAGTTAATAGCAGCAGTAACAACAAATAGTAGGGGTGGAGAGGCCAGCAATCCTCTTTATGTCCTAGATCATGATGCTTAGAGACCAGGTCTGTGACAGCCCCATCCTAGACTGAGAACCCTTTGCAGAATGACACAGCAGCCCATCTGGGCAGTGGGAAGCCGTTCTCATCGACTTCACACATTCCAAGAAAAGCTTGGGTTCATTAATGATTTAAGATTACAGTATTAGAAACAAGAGCCCCACATGGGAAGGACGATGGTTTTCTGTAACCCTGAATGTGGGCTTGAGTGCTCCATCAGCCAGTAGGAGGAATGGAGAGCCCACATCCGGGCATTCCCAATCCAAACGATATCCCTAGAGCCTGAGCCAGCTGCAGGGTGTGATCCTCAACTGAAGGGGACCCCAGACTCTGACCATCCTCTGTATGCCTTCCCATGTGAGGTTGCCATTTCCAATACTGTAAAACCTTAAATCATTAATGAACCCAGGCTTCTCTTGGATTTGCGTGAGTCGGTGAGAATGGCTCCCCACTGCCCGCATGGACTGCTGTGTCATTCTGCAAAGGGATCTCAGGCTGGGCTGGGCCTGTCACAGGCCTACGACCATGAGACAGCTTCCTCGCCTCCCCCCTACCCTGCCACCCACGGACTCAACCACGGAGGCTCTGCCAGCCAGAGCAACCCTGCAGGCCCTGTCAGCTCCACCACCCACTCAGCACACTTGGACCAAACCCCAGGCTGCTGGGCCGGGCTCTGTGCGGCCTGGGGACAATGAATCCTCTCAGTGTGCTTCAAATCGAATGACCAAACACCCTTCTTAAAGCAATGCTGCCTGACCATTCTCAAGTACAGTACCTCCTATAAATAAAGACATAATGGTGCTAATGTGGACGACGGGGCCATTCTTGCACATGAAAGGCCTTCTCTGTGTGGGCCTGTTGTGAATTGTCCTTTTTCAGTAGCCTAATTGTCAGCCCAGAAACTGAGAGCAAAGCGGAGAAGAGATGTTCTTCCGGGAGGTGCCGGCCATGTTTGTGAGGAGGTGCTCACAGGGGGGCCACCCAGAGTCACCCACCTCCTGTCAGGCTTTGGGGCCCACGGGGCTGCCAAGAAACAGGGCCTGGGAAGGCGGTTTGTTCAGTCCAGGGACCGGTGTGCTCCTGGCACTGCAAGGGGCTGCAGCAGCCCCTGGGGAAGGGAGACCGGCCATGCTCTTCCTCCCAAAGCTGCCAAAGGGTCTCTTGGCTGAGGGACAAGTTCGGACAAACTACTGCTCATCCTCATGGTCACAGTCCATTGGGGCTTTGCTGTTGTTTCCCTATGGGATTAGTTCTCCCTTCTCACTCGAGGCTGACGGATGATGGGAAAGCCTGTCAGTGTGCCAGCCCCGCAGGGATGAGCCTCAGCAGTCCCCACACCAAACTTCAGGACCTGCAACACAAGCTGCCAATGAAAGCCATGGAGGAGCCATGCCCCGGCCCAGCCAGCCTGGAGTGTGTGCGTAGGGGCACCAAGCAAAGAAAGTTCCCAGACAGAGGCAGAATGAGGATGGCAGATGAAGGCAGCCCAGCTGGGGACTGCAGCGCTGAGGATAGAGTTGAAGAATCTGTGCAGGGCAAGGCAGGCCCAAGCACTGGCACTCTGGTCTCTGCCTGCCTTCTCTCCATTTCTACCCCACACTAAAATGCTTGACATTCTTGCAGTTCCTTGAATAAGCCCTGCCTTCGCACCCTCCCTCAGACCTCTGCACACATCCACATAGGGGTCTCTCAGCCTCTAATGCCTTCCTCCTCCTCCGTCACCAAGATCGAGCTTTGGAAGCTGCTCCATCCTGGCCCTCAGCACTCTGGGTCAACTTCCTCAAAGGCTCCTCTGCCAACTGGCGCCCACCCTTTCTCCCCAAGGAAACAGGAGAGCAAAGGCCGTGGCCTCTGTCTCCCCATACTTGTCTACAGCAGGAGCCTGGTCCTCCCATATTCCCTGAGGGATCTCCCGGGAAGGGGGGGATGGCTTTCAGGGTGTGGTTTAGCTGTTAGAGGCCACCCTCAAAGCAGCAGCCCAAGAAGGGGGCTCACAGGGTACAGCCAGGACGGCTGAAACTGGAGACGCTAGACTAGCTGGATTGCGCTTCATGAGGCGTCCAGGCAGGTTGGCTGCGCTGGAGACGGCAGAGATGGGGAGACGATGGGGGTTAGTTACTAGCATCCTTTCCCCCTCCAGTACAGATACTTACCAGCTGTGTCTCAAAGTTATCATTCCCCCATAGAAGAAGGAGGTGCAGGAAGAAATTGTTTTCCAAAAGTATCACCAAAGCACTGGGAGGCTGCTCTGAGAATGCAGGTGTGGGTGAGGGAGGGAAGAGGTGACAGCAGGAAAGACAGAGCTCACCGGGGAGGACGATGCATGTGTGCATTTGCACGTGTGTGGGTATTGGGCAGGGCCAGTGAGAGGAGCAGCAGCAGTAGGCTGGGGGCCCGAGAGGAAGGCTCCACCCACTCACACTCAGAAAATCCAAAGGCCTCTGGCACTGTCCAGGGCATCTCGTCAGGAGCACCCAAAAAACATGCCACAGGCGGCCTCTGTGAGAGCATGTGGTGCCCAGAGAGCTTGTGCAAAGGCCTGCACATGGGAGGGGCAGACTGTGATTCCGGCCTGCAGCGGAATTGGAGTGGGAGCTGCCCCTGTGAGTACCCGCACATGAGCCAGGAAAGATGAGAAAAGAGGGCCAAAGACTAGAGGTGCAGAAGGTGGGGACACCTGGGGAATGAGAGGTTTGGCCAAAGCCATTAGAGGAAGCTTGTAGGGTGACCTATAAACCAGAACTGAAGGGAGAGACAGATCAGCAAACCAGAGGAGGAAGGCAGATGGGCAGCCAGACCACGGGGTGAGGCCCAGGATACACAGCTAGGAGGGCACAGCGAGCAGGCCCAGTGTGGCAGGAGGACGTGGCGGCTGGGAAGGCAGGTGTGGGCAGATGGGGGAGATGTGCACTGTCCTGTCTTCGCCAAGAAGCCCTCCCACGTTTTCAGTGGCACACGTTCTGTGAGCCAACCTATGCTTCAGCAGCTGGGGAAGGATGACTGGACAAAGACACAATCTGAGGAGGCAGAAGCCAACTGAGAGCATTGTGAAACAGCCCATGTACGAGACAGTGCAGGCCTGAATGAGGCCAGCATCAGAGTGACCAGAGAAGCCAGGCATTGCAGGGGACCACGGGGGTGGAGGTGGCAGGACTCAGGACCAAACTGGACTGTGGGAGGAAGAACAGCAGATGAACACTGAGATTTGTACCCCAACTCGCAGGGAGAAGCATGGCAGGGTGACTGACTCAGGTTCACCCATGCTGACGGAAATGCCCAGTGGGAACTGCAGAGCTGGATCTGGAGGGGTCACTGCTGGACACAGGCCTCAGGGTCATTTGCCCAGGGGGCAGAGCAGAAGTGGTGAGGCTGCAAAGGAGGCAAGGAAGAAGCATGGGACCAGCTAGGGACTGAAACACAGCACCATGCCCAGGAGGGCCTGATGCATAGCGGTTACACAGCAAATGCGTACAAGTGAGGAGGGTGGGGCAGTGGACATCCCAGCCTAACGCTCATTGCATACCCTAAAACCCCTCTGTTGATATAGCCAGATGCAGGCTGCATCAGAAGTACCTGGGGGGCGGGGCATGGTGGCTCCTACCTGTAATCCCAACACTTTGGAAGGCCAAGGAGGGAGGATCACTTGAGCCCAGAAGTTCGAGACAAGCCTGGGCAACATAGTGGGTCCCCATTTCTACAAAATATTAAAAAATCAGCCAGGCGTGTTGACATATGCCTGTATTCCCAGCTACTTGGGAGGGTGAGGGAGGGTCGCCTGAGCCTGGGAGGTCAAGGCTGCAGTGATCTGTGATCGCACAACTATATTGCAGCCCAGGTGACAGGGCGAGACCCTGTCTCAAAAAACAAAAAAGAAAAAAAATCAAACAAAAATGATACCTAAGGGACTTCACATCTGTCAGTGTTTAGGTCCTTCCCTGAGACTGAGTCAGTCTGGGGTGGTACCCTGACATCAGCATGTTGGAAAAGCCCAAAGATCATCATAACCATAAAGACAGATTTCAGAGGACTAAGAGAAATGTTAATGTTTTAATTCTACAAATGGAGGTAGGGACAGGAATTTGTTTAATAATACTTTTTTTTTTTTTTCCTAAACTATCTCCTGGGTGATTCTGAGGCATGACTAGTTTGGAGGATCCTGGTTCTAGGGGGAAAAGGGTGGGGCGTAGGCTGTGGGCCTCTAGAGGACAGTGACCTGCCTTACCCCCCTCAGTCCCCTAGTTCAGTGTCTGTCTCTCCCCACACAGGTCTCAGGCTCCTGTGTGTGTCAAGCAGCATGGGGTCACCCTGGGCAGGACAAAGGGAATGGTCACAGCTGCAAGGCATCCTTCACTGTCTTCTCCCCACACACCCATTTTTAAGGTCCTACAATGGTGCAAGCAGAAGAAACACTCCCCCATGAGTAAATCCACTCACCTGGGGACTCTTGTATTCCTCAACGGGCTCTGAAAGCTTCCTGGTCAATTTGAAGTTGGAAGACTCACTATAATTTATGAGGAAAGATTTACCTAGTTTGAGTGAGAGATCTATGTCTGTGAGTAAATGAATTGTCATAACTTCTTAACTGGTCTTGCTCAACTGAGGTTAGTAGTACTTGCTTTTTAAACACACTCAAGGTAAATTTCTTTCAAACACAGGGGTCGAAATGCAAGTCAGATGGCAAAGTTTTACTGTGTGCGACACCAAGGTACGTGGTGACAAAGAGAAGATAAAACAGTAGTGGGTACTTCTCTGGAAGGGCGAATCCAGACTTCTGTCCCTAAACCCCTTCTCCCAAAGCCAGAACTCTATAAGCACTTTGGATGTGCCCTCAAAGCCAGACAAACTAGTCAAGACCTGGAGAGGCTCTGGGACAACTGAGACTGTCCAACTGGGGACTGAGTCTGAGAGCAGCAACGCACTGTGTCCAGACTAGGAGGATTCAGTTCTATTTAAAAATGTGGCTGGGCGTGGTGGCTCATGGCTGTAATGCTGGCACTTTGGGAGGCCGAGGCGGGCGGATCACGAGGTCAAGAGATCGAGACCATTCTGGCCAACATGGTGAAATCCCGTCTCTACTAAAAATACAAAAATTAGCTGGGTGTGGTGGCGTGCACCTGTAGTCCCAGCTACTCAGGAGGCTGAGACAAGAGAATCGCTTGAACCCAGGAGACAGAGGTTGCAGCAAGCCAAGATCGTGCCATTGCACTCCAGCCTGGGTGACAGGGCAAGACTCCATCTCAAAAAAAAAAAAAAAAAGTAAATGCAAAAATCCAACAAGAACCACCATGATTTGCAGGGCAGCTGTGCAGTGTCCACCAGGTTGAAAGCGCACCATGGTCAGCACTGACCAGTCTCCAATTTCTGGAGTATGTGCTGCCATGGCTTACACTGTCCACAAAGACGACTTCACAGCAAAGTGACTCATTTTCATGATTTTCTAAGGCTACTCTATCCAACACAGTAGAGCCACTGGATATGTGTGACTGTTTAAGTTTAAATTTTAATTAAAATTAAATAAGATAAAGAAATTCAGTTTCTCAGTCACACTGGCCACATTTCAAGTGCTCAGCAGCTAAAAGTGGCTAGTGGCACTCACTGGAGAGCAGAGATATAGAATGTTTTCTTCACTGCAGAAGGTGAAGAAAATTCCATTGTGCAAAAAACTCCATTGGACAATGCTGTTCCAGATACAGGCTCTATAAGGAACCTTGTCAGCCTCATGTTTAGATCTAGAAAAATTAAGAATATTTAGTAATTGTGGCCACCATTAGTGGCATCCCTTGGGTATTACCAAAAAAAAGAAAAGAAAAGAAGTGAAGAAGGAGGAGGAGGAGGAAGAAAGAGGAGGAAGAGGAAGAAGAAAAGAAAAAGAAAGAAAGAAAGAAAGAAAGAAAGGAGCTGCTTAAATATAACAGATTTTCCTGCATTTACTAATATCTCCAAAGAAAAAGAAACAGCAGCCCAACATCCCAGCTCTATAAATACTGGGCTAAGGAACATCTCCTAAGGGGTTTAATGAAGGCTAGAGCTTTCAAGATGTAGCTAGAGCTTCTGCTGAGCTTAAATTTCATGCTCCCAAAAATTATTTCCAGGGGTTATATTAGAGTGAGAGAGTCTGACAATGTGGCTCTGTAGTAGGTGTCATATTTTTAAGCTTTATTTTGAATTCTGCAATCTTTTGTTTTTAATAAGAGAGAAATGGTTTTGAAGAACTTGTGAAAAAGCACGAGTGTCTGCAGTGGTATAACAAGAGCATACCAACAAAACGGTAAGTATGAAGAGAGTGTAGCTACCTTAATGGAAAATAACACTGGCTATTCAAATCCTCGGGGACAGAATTCATAGAATGGGCACCCCCTCTGCTTGGATGAAACAAAATCAGGTCTGTTAGACACTGGGTTTGCATGTCCAGTTGTCACATGTCAGTGTGACCAAAGCACAATCTGAAGGGGGCCAAGACCACAGCAAGGTGGAGAAAGAAATTGAACTGGAAAATAGGATCAACTGTTTCCACTGGATTTTCTGATTTTTAAAAATTAGAATTTCACTCCTTCAAATGTACTCACATGCACACCCCAAAACCAAAACCAACAAAAAACTACCACCCATTACTTTTCCACCAAATTCCTACACAATCATGGCGGATCTGCCTATCATTAAGAAAATAACTTTTGCCGCAGCATGTATATCAAACAAAAACTAAGCAGGGGAAATAGTCAAGCCTGTCTTCTTTAATGTCATAGGGCATGAGATCACATCTAAGTATTGCTTTTCTAGTGAAACAAGAATGGTTTAGGCTCATTTGAAATGGCATATACATTAAGTACAGTTAAATATAACATTACAATATACTTGGGATAAGTATGTTATACTTATATATGTATATGTGTAATATGTATATTAATATAATCAATAAACATAACCTAATAAGTTACCTGGCTGGCCATGACCCCTAAGTTATTCTCCTCTTTTAGAGGATATATATTCTTAAAAGGCACATGGAGGTGCACTAAAGGTTTTTTCTGAGTTATAATATTTCCCTTAGTGAAACTAACTTAATATAACAGGGCATAAGCAAATCATCTTGTTGATTTTGTCTTAGCAAGCAATTAAACCTGAATATAAACTTTATATTAAATATAAAGCTGAACTATTAAAAGTAATATATACCAAATTACTACTTTGCTAATAACTGAATTAGTTCATTGCAATTTTTCTTTACCCAGATGTTTTTCATTAAAGTGAAAAACAACACAATTTTTTAAAAGCCTATTATCCTTAATCCATGGCATCGCCTAGTTCTTATTTAAATCACTGTAGGAAGAAAAAGTAGTTCCACTGCTGTGCTTGTATTAAATGAACATAACTTTAAATACGCCGTATCTGATGGAAGAGAGCTCTGACTCTTTGGTTTCTGAAAATGACAGCGGTTGCAAAAAACCCAAAAATACAGGAGTTCCAGTCATTTCCTAGTCTTGCTTTGGCATATATAAAAATCAAACCCTAGGAATTATTTAGTGTAATGTCCATTTCTGTGAAATAGCTATAAATTCAACTCTATTTTCCAAATTTATGCTTAATATTTTTTAAGTGATTTAAAAGTCTTACCAAGAACCTGGCAAGTATATGGATGTTGTTTTTAATTCTACTGATAAGATATATATAAAAGATATGTTCTTTAACTTGTTCTATTTGTCTTTAAATATTCTCACTGTAAGGGCTGGGCATAGTGGCTCATGCCTGTAATCCCAGCCAAGGCGAATGGATCGCCTGAGGCCAGGAGTTCAAGGCCAGAAGTTTGAGCCCAGCCTGATCAACGTGGCAAAACCCCATCTCCACTAAAAATACAAAAATTAGCTGGCCTGGTGGCACATGCCTGTAGTCCCAGCTACTCAGGAGGCTGAGGCACGAGAATTGCTTGAACCCAAGAGGCGGAGGTTGCAGTGAGCCAAGATCACACCACTGAACTCCAGCCGGGGCGACAGAACAAGACTCTGTCTCCAGGAAAAAAAAAAAAAAATTCTCACTGTAAGATGTTAAGGACTGGTGAGAAGGCAATCTATTAAAACTGAGTATTTATATTACCAAGCTGGATATGGTATTTCCAAAAGATGTTAATATCTTTTCAACAGAAAATAGTTCATGTAACTTCTTAGTTCATATTACTCTTTCTCCTTTCAGTTAATCAAAATAAATTAGTAAAACTATTCAAAATTTAAGACAACAGCAAGGCCTATAAATGCAGTTTTCAGATTCAAATTTCTCTGGAAATTTTTTTCTTTCCAATTTTTTTTTCCCCGGGATTTAATTTTTCCCATTTATTGGTGACATCCAATAAGTCCCAGTTTTAACATTTGCAGACATACATTTCTCTGTAGGTTAAAATTAATGAAGCATATTCAAACAGCTAATTCCTGAGTTTAAAGTTCTTGTATCACCTAGCTTCTGCTTAAATCTCAAAAGCATAATTTCCCAAGCTTAAGCTGTCAAATTTGATTGCCTCTTCGTGCAAAAAGCCACATACTACAAATAGTTTCTAATTGGTACAGAACTATTGGTACATATATAAGGAAATATATGGATATAAGATTTTACTTCTAGAAGATATTACTAAAATACATAGCACTCGTGTAATTATATATTGTTAAACCTCTGCAACTGGTTAGTTCTCAGATAATCCCATTTCTCAGCATATTTACATTCTCTCTGACTGCTAATCAAAAACCTTAAAAAGCAAATTGGAAGCATTTCAGTAAAATAGATGAAACGGCAAAAAATCTTGCTATGGAAAAACAGTCTGTATGATCAGGGCTTGATGTCATGTCTTTTATATCTTAATAATGTCACTTGTCCTATTTTGCATCTGTGGTAAGCAGATTCCTCTGGCTATCATATTTGACCTGAGGCTAAAAAAGTGAAAACTCTGACATAAAACACTTTTTAAAATCTTGAGATATTGTACAAGGACTGAAGGAGATGTTTGTCCAGGGTACCATTATTATTAATTTTTTTGACTATAAAAAAAAAGAAAATTAGAACCCTGTTAGCAAAGAGCCAGTTGATTTCATTCATTTACAGGAGATGAAGAATTCCTGATGGAAGTTGAGTTGCACCCCACCTAGCAGACTGGGAAAAACATGATGTACCCCACACTGTCCTGGCATGAAGCAGGGTTACAGCTAATATGATAGATACCCCCATGTTTCCAAACAATCAGCCACAACGAAGTCAGCTATCAAGTCAGCTGTATAAAGTAACCCAAAATGTCACTTTCCCAGACATATCTACCATCATAATGACTGCTCTATCAGGAAAATTGATTTTAAAGAATTACATATAAAACTTTAAAAGAGAAATTCCTTATCATTCAATGGGAAACTTAAAAAAAGAAAAAAAGATTTGGCTTTCCTAACGCATGGCTACTCCTCTGCTCAGTTGTTCTTAAAAATAATTTATGTAAAGCAGACTTTTCTCTAAATATACTGTGCTCTCCCATATACACACTGAAAATGATATTTGCATACAGTGAGTGTATGCACTGATACACACATGGTAAAAATTTAAAAAATATGGACTGCATAAATCAGTAGCTGATTTTAAATACACACCAACTTAAACAGATTTGTTTGCAATTTCTGAATTTCTCAGGTAGAAAAGATCTTTCTTGCTGGCTGTAGTTCTAGAAGATGCTTATACTGTATAGAGTATACAAAAATGCTTCCCACATAAACAAAGAAAGTTTCCAGGATCTTGGTATTCTAACCTTGCCTTTGCTATTAAACACCCACCAGATGAATATGATGGAGACGAGCAAAATCAGTCTGTCATGCTACAGTAAACATGGTATTTTGTGTGCGGCCCAAGACTTTTTTTTCTCATGAATATAAGTCACCTGCCATTTATTATGAGATTTTTCCCCGATTGACACCCCATTATGTATATTCAGTCAAGCTCAAATGAGATTTCAAGTGATCAATATACTATCTGCGCCAAAAGTCTATCAGCAGCTCTAGCAATAAACTCTGCAGAGAAGCAAAAATGGAAGTGATATTTAGTGAACTGAATTACATGAAAATCTATGTTTTGGGAAAGGGAGCACAGACAGGAAGGCAAAAAAACAAGGGATAAGAGAAGGTAGAAGAGATAGTTTTCCTAATAAAAATCAGCTTTCTATAGCCTGACCACTGATGAAATGCATCGAATGCCTAAGAAGTTCTCAAAAATATCTTAAATCACATGTTGAGATTTCTAAGGAAGTAGGGAGGGGTCCAAATCAGCACTAGGTTCCTTTCAGAGACTGAGAGTTCACTCTTTAAACAGCCATACTTGGAAGTACTTGATATCCTTCAAATGGAAAAGGTGGATCCAGCCCTGGGAAATCTGTAAAATCCCTCACCATTCAAACTCTGTGTGAAACAGCAATGGCTTCCCGTACACTTTAACACTTTCCATTTTATAATTTATGTGTACCAGATCCTAACAGCCTAAACGTCACCAGCTGGGTTATAGCATTTTGATTAATGTACATTCGGTAAGAAAGGTAGCTTGACAGTAGCCATAGGATTTCATCGGGCCACCCCAAAAACAAAACAAAACAAAACAAAACAAAACAAAAACCTCTGTTTCTGGGCCTGGATGTTTCTACATATCAGAAGCCATCTGCTTGAACCAAGAGAAGATTAGAACAGGCAGGGCCACACAGAAACGTGTGACATCTAGGGAAGTGTCAATTCAGCATTACCCAAGCACCAAAGGTTCGTATTCTATTACCATGAAAATAACATGGGGGCAGTGGGGGTGCGCAGGAATCAATGGCTGTGATTGCAGTCATATAAAGTTACGCTGCTGGGTAGTGAATAAACGTTCATCTAGGTTAGGCTCCCCCCACCCCCTACTCAAGGGTATAGCACTTCCTTCTAGATTCTTATTTATGAAGCTAGAGTCCTTAGGCAGAAGGAATGAAAAATAGGAAGAACTGCTCTGCACAGATGTTCAGAATTATTAATATTTAATTATTTAGTTTACTGAACTTACATTTTGAACCACTCTCAGGCAGAAGAGAAGAGTCACTATCCATTGTGATCAAAAGAACACCTGTAAGACCAAAATGTTTAGATCATTAGCAGTTGGGATAGTTTCCAAATTCCATGAGAAGCAAGGAGGATACATAGTAATTTGAACAAGGGAGAGATGCATCTTGAGCTACATCTGAACGAAAACTATTTCTCATGATATTTTTAGTTCTAAAATCCAGAGCTGAAATACTTTTAAATTAGCAACCTAAACGATGACACACTGCAAAAAAAAAAAAAAAAAAAATGTACTTTATCTACTTTTAATAACTATTCATTCACTGTCTTTTCTTGATGGTCCTACCTACTAAGTAAGATCCTAAGTACAACAGATTCAGAGCCCACTTCTACCAGGAAAGAAACAAATAAAAACCCTCCCCACTACCCAAGTTAAGTCTCCTCAAAATGAAGAGTTTAACAGTCCTAAATAGCAATTCCAGTTTGTGTAGGATGCATGTGTATGTGGCACAATGCGCACACCAAAGCACATTTCTTGAATTTTGCAGAGATGCATGTACAAGTGTTTAATGTCACATAATTTTAAAGGAGCAGCAATTTCCAAATGGTTTTTCTAAAGGATACTCTCTATTGCCTCAATCCAACCCTCACACACCCAAAAATATCATTAATTTTTAAATACTTAACGCCAAAGATATTACTAACTACAATTCCCTGTAATAAGTGGATGAGCAAACAGTTTTCTTCAAATTCTTCAAAAAAAAAACTCATAACCTGACTCCTCAAGTGGAAAAAGAGAGATTCTTGGAGGCCAACTCTACAAGAAATCAGACATCAGATGCCCCTTTCCATGCTACAAGGCTCTGCAGTGTCCTAAAAAGGCTTAGTGTACATTTGTGGTAAAACATGAGACTTGTTGCCATTTGTGGGCTAAAGCAGCCCAGGTGTTTATTCAGCCAGCAAATTTACTTCGCTGGGAGGTGGGTGTTCTGGAATGCTCGTCATACAATGATGTGTGCATATTTACTGTCGAACTCAAGGAGGTACTGTTCTGGAACCTTCTCATACTGCAATTAACTGTGCAAGTGGGTAGAGCTAATTTCCATAAAATAATCACTGCATATCTTAGGAAAAGACCCTCTTTGAAAGCAGGCTGCTAGGGCGCCGGCATCTGAGCAAAGCACCAGAGACGTCCGACCAATTTGATTCTTGAAGCCGCCGCTGAAATCTATTTTGATTTTAGAATGACCCGCAATCACAGACAATTTACCTGATTGTGTGTTCCTGGTGACTCTCAAAGCCTTCTAGGTGCTAGGATTTGTAGGTATAGTTTGTGGATTTAAAAGAGGGGAAAGATAATATAAGAAAAAAAAAACACAGGAAAAAAGCAGAAGGTAGTTTCAGCAGCTTAAGATTATGAGTTCAGAACAGAACCTGCAATTTTCACCTAGAGTATCACGTTAGACTGGAAGAGCTGTTGAGATGCTGCTAACTGGTCACGACATTCAGGTCTGAAAATGCATTAATTCACTCTAGCCATCAAGGGAAAACGTATCATTTTCTCTTCCGTAAATGATATATTTACCTTAAAAAATGGAAGGTAACCAAGAAGGGATCCTTTTGAAAATTTTGTCTTAAAAAAAGGAAAGAAAAAAAGTCTTTGTATCTCTTTTCTTCTTGGTCAGACCCGCTATCTGCAGTAGATGATGCGGATAAACCTAACTATAATAATGAACTGTAAATTTATAATGCCTCTTTCTTCAGAGCAGCTCAAAACATTTTCTTTCCCATAGATTTGAAACAAGATTTGAAATCTCCTTGTCTTGTTGTAGAAATGGCCTTCCTCTAATCTGATGTGAAATGACTGGGTTCTGTTTGAAGGACCAAGCAGTAAAAGGTAAGCTCATTCATCTGTTTCTTGCTCCAATTATGCATCTCTGTTCAAACTGAGATGCCAGGTGCTGGTCTATCGCACAAGCTGATTTATTCCATTCACTGCCTAAAAAGGAGCCCCCCTCTTTCTAAAAAACTTAGTTTTATAAAAAAAATTTTATTAAGAATATCAAAGCAAAAATAACTCTTTTTGGCTTCACTGTATGCTTTAATATATGTCCTTCCAATCAATTATGGCTTTTAGCCCTAGGATCTTAAAATTTGGAAGCTCTCGATCTGTATCCCTTTTCTAACAAAATCAACCTCTCAAAGTTAAATGGACATTTTAACAAGCTGACAGGTGAAAAGAAATAACACTGTGCTTTTTAAGACCTGCCTATGGATTAAAGCCTACCCTCCAAAATTGTTAGTAATTATTTAAATAAAGGTAATGCCCAAGCCTAGAAGCTGCCTCTCCCTGCACCACTGCAATTGTCGAATTCCTTTCCTGGTCTTTCATGCAGATGCTCAGAAACAGGGTGGGGCTCCCTGGTCTTGCATGCAATGTTAAGGGAGTCTGTGCTGTAAAGAAAACTCAATTAATCGTTCATATTCCAGTTTTTCAGTATCCTTCAAAAATACCTTTGAAATAATCATGTTGCTAAGAGTCCCACCGTTTCTTATGTTAAGATTCAGATTAAAACCTTTGTGTCAAATCAAATGTGTTTTGCACAAGCATGGATGACAGGTATTGAAATAAAGGTGACAAGTCAAGGAATCAAGGAGAAACCTCCTGGAAGAAGAGATGTGAGAAAGAGAGACTAGCTTCTCTATTATGGATGTCTCCGATGATGCTTTTTCAAAAATCTTTTTTTTTAACAAGTACAGTTCTTTAGAGTCTACAAGTAAAATCCAATCTTGCTAAGCCATGCTTGTTCCCTTATGAGTCAGCAGGCCACTGAGCATTTCAGACAGTGCAGCCAAGAGTAAATGGGCAAAGGCTGTCGCTGGACACACCCATTTTACTAATCCTGACTCTGATTTTTTTTAAAATTCATCTTTATGTTACATGGTGTCTGACCTCAGAACTTGCATCAAAAACTGCACCTCCACCAAGGACTCAGGTTCCAATGTGGAAGGACTACCCTCCAGCTCCTTCACTGAGTGCAATCGGATAAGGGCTTATGTCTTCCTCAATGGGCAACTCCTGTTTCATTTTCTCTCCAGTCTGCATGTTATCAGCTTGACATTCCCTTCAGTGGCATATGACAAATCAAATTGATCAAATTGGCCATCACTGCATTCATCAGAGGAGGATTTTTTTATTTCCCAGGACTGATACCTCCACTCCCTTTACAATCATGAACACATCAAAAATAAATAAATAAATAAAATAAAAATAAAAATCCCATGTCTTGGGTTTTTTTCCGGGGTTTTGTTTGTTTTGAGGGTAGTGAAAGTGGTAAGAAGTAATGAATGGATACAACTAATCATAAAGAAAGAAAAGCAACCGATAGTCATAAAGCCAAGGGCACAGTCTTAAAATATGATTTTAAATACCTAGTGCCTACATCTTAAATTTAAAGCATTGATCCAAAAATGCAGATATTATTAGCTTTGGAAAACTTTATCAAAACATTAAGTAAATTATTTTCCTAATCTTTTTGCATGATTCAGCACTTTTAATACTAATTTCTGTCAAGAAGTTATAAGGTAAAAGGAATCTTTTCTGGGTGCCTTAAAACCTCACACACTCTGTACTGAACCATCTGCACTCCTGCTACTACAGGGTCATATCAGAAATACTGGGGGTCACTGGTTTGCTGCCATAACATCTAGTGACCACCTCAGAGCGGCTCAATTTCACTCTCCGGAATCTAAGTGCCTCTTGGGGACAGAATGACCCGTCGCAGAGGCTTCTCCCCATCTCGAGCTGACCCTTACCCAGGAGCCACACACATATGCATGCACACTCGACTGCACCTGTCTCACCCCATCAGCAGCAGCTACAAGCTCCCACCTGATGTGTCTTTTCAACCTTTGTCAAGTATCTCAAGGCAAGAATGTCCTGAAGCCCTTCCCCCAAATCGAAGCTTTGGTCCGAGCCCCCAACCCGCAGGAGCATCAAGAGGAGGCCAAGGAGACAGACACCGCAGACTCTCTCTGCAAACTTGACCTGGGCATCGCACGGTTTCGCGTTCGCATCCGAAGACCCCACACGTCCCCCGCACTGTCCCCACAGCATCCCACGCCCGCGGTGCACGCTCACCTGCCGGTAGACGAGCCACACGCCTCGGCGGTCCAGACTTCCGTGGCGACCTCCGTGGGCGAGCCTACGCGCTGGGTGCCCGGCGCGCCCTCAGGAGTGGCTGGGACCGCGGGCTGGCGCCGGGCAGGGCGGTGGGACGCCTGGAGCCGGCGGGAGGAGCACGCCCAGGCGGGTCCGCGCCGAGCCCGAGCGAGCGGGCGAGCCGGGCGGGAGGGGCCATTTGTAACCGAGCAGACGCTACCACCGCCCCTTACTCGCGGGGGGCGGGGGCGGGCGGTCAGGTGACGGCGGCCCACCCTCCGCCACCGAGCCGGGTGGTTCCTGCCCGGGAGGAGCCCCCTGGCGCGCTCTGATTGGAACTCCCGCCGCAGTGGCGGGGGAGGGGGGACACGTGACCGCCCGGCCAGGCGGCCCGGCGCGCCCCATTCGCGATGGGCACCCCATCTTCCTCCTGGAAAAGCCGGGGGACACAGAGAAGGCGGAGGAGCACGCGGGGTGCAGGAGAGCCTACCAGCCCCTTTAGCCGCAGTGCTGGTGATTCCGGCTGCTGAACCCGGAGAGGAAAGGCTCCCACGCGGCCAGCCGGCCTTGACTGTCCTCTCGCCCTGCCCTTGGCCGCAGTACCCTCCCCTCGGCTGCAGTAACCGCCCCCTACACCTCCAGGCAAGGGCACGCTCAGTGTAGACCACCGCCACTTCATAGATGCCAGTGCCACTTAAGAGTGGTGTTGGGTTTTTTTTTTTTTTCCTTTCCTCCTCTCTGCACACCAGCACATTGTACCCGGGAGAAACTCACGGCGGTGCACTGCAGACACCGCCCAGCTCCAGGGCCCGAAGACCCTCCGACCAGGCCCCGGGATGCCTGAGGTCTCCCAGGTCATTACGTGGAGGAACTCAGGCCTGCTCCCTGCGCAGGAGGAGGAGGAGGCGTCGCGGGAGCTGCAGTCCCCGATCCTTCCCAGGAAGCCGGCTGGGTGGAAGGGGAGAGGGCGGTTATCGTGGTGCGAATCCAACTCGCAGCCTCTGGGAGCACGTTGCTAATAAAGGTCAAATTAAAACAATTAAGTGGTGCCGGCAGGGACGCGCCGCATGGTCAGGAGAAGCCCGGCTATTAATCATCCATAAGGAGCATTGCTTTTCTGGTGTGGGAGAATGGGGCTGTGCGATAGCCCCCCGGAGTTGCGCTCTGCTCTGAACCCTAAGCTCCCCCAGAGCAAGTGGATTGCGCAGCCTATTACCCCACCTCCCCACGGCCCCCTCTTGGGGCGGCACCACCCTAGATGGCAGGAATTCGGAGAAAATGCGGTGTCACGTCCGCCGCTATGCCCGCACACGCGTCTGCGCCAACTCCAGCAACACGTGGGGACCGTGAATCTGGGCGTCTGCTCTCCACTTAGGTGGTTATGTGGGTATACTTATATGATTACTGATTAAAACCAAATTGGACGGAGAAGTCTGTTTCTACACTGGATTATTTCAAACTTCTGTCCAAGGGAGTTTTGCGCTCGATTTGGGCGGGGACGCAGTTTTCAGCCAAGACCGCCGCAGCGCTCAGCAGAGCCCGGGGACCGGTGGTGGTGGTGGCGGGATGGGGAGGAACAGAGGCCCTTGATTCTTTGGTACTCCACTTTCTTTCCTTATTTAGACCAGTCGGGCAACACGTCCCTCGCCCAAGATGGCCTTTCCAACTGGAACGTGACTCAGACAATGTGGAAGCCAGGGGTCCTTGACCCATCGTACCTGGGCTTCGCTGGGCATAGGACAAGGGTTGGGCAGGTTTACCTGGAAAGGGAGTTTATTCGTAAAGCTTCGGGCATAAACGCTAGATAGCGAAACTTTGAGGAAGCTCAAAGTTTACCTATTGTAAATTGGTGGGGGGTGGGGGAGCATCTTATGTAAAAAGGAACGGCCCTATTAAATTAGTAAGTATCTTATTTTCGTAGTGGACGTCTTGCTGCCCTTGGTCCTCCCCTCCCCCACCTCATTTATCCAAACCACCAAGGTTGGAGAAATCTCATAAACAAAGTATAAGTCCGTGGGTGGGGGGGGATACTTGGTGTTTTAAAACAACAACAACAACAAACGACCTTTGTAATAAGAAAGGTGGGTACGTTTTCATTTCTAGGTCTTAATCTTAACGTTACGGCCACGTTAAAATTGAAGTTGATTGAGACAAGAGAATCCCAGGGCACAGCACGCAGACAGACAATTTCACAATTAAAAAATATGTACTTCCTTCTCCCCGCTCTCGTCACCTCCCCCTTTCCCCGCCATTACCTACTCCTGTTAGGACTAGGGGCTGGGAGAGGAGGAGGGTGTAGTCCCTCCGAGTGCACAAGGGAGGCGGCGGGGCCACTTGTTGCTGCACCGCCAGAAGAGCTAATTCCGAGCGGATCTGGCAGGGAGTTAAAACCCTTCTCCTGGATGCGACGCCCCAGAGACCGAGGCAGACGGCGAGAACAGATTCAGCGCCTCGAGATGTGCTTTCCAATTTGAACTCTGGACCATCTTTGCTTGAAATGCTTTGTCTTGCACGTTTGGGAATTACTCTGTGCGATTAAACGCGTGACACAAACACGCACACGCGGGGTCGCCCCGCAGGGGGGAGGGTGCGTGGCACAGGAGCCTCGGACTTTCAGGGGCTCTGCACTTGGGGAGTGGTGCGAGGGGGACCGCCTCGGTGTGGCTGCTGACGTGAGACAGGTAACTCGGAAAGGTCTTCCTCCGGCTGCCTTGGGAATGGGGAGCTGTGGGCGAAGGTGCAGGGGCGGTCCCGGAGCGCACACGGCGCAGTCCGCAGTGAAGGGCAGAGGTGTGGTGGGGCAGAGAGACTAGACAAGGGCAGGCGGGTTTTGCCGATTCGGAGTTCATCCGTCTACAGGGTCACGTTCTGTTGAGAAAATGCGCGACACCCGGTAGGGAGAGAGTGACACTGACCAAGTGTCCCCGGAGGGCCGAGCCGTTTGCCCTCGGGAGGGGGTCGCGAGGCCCGTCAGCACTCGGCTCCCGCGGAAGCTGTGCTAGCGCGGCAGTCTCGCCGGCGCCTGGCCCCACCAGCCTTTGCCTTCAGCGTCCTCCGGTGGCATCGTCCGAGATTTGCCGAGCAGAAGCCGAGGACACAAGCAACTCGCTGTGGGCTTGAAGTGACCACGCCTTAGGGCTGTGAAAAGCTGCCCCGTGGTGACTTGGGTACGAGGAGGTTAATAAAGTGCAGAATTAGTCTTGATTTTTACCTAAAATGAAGCTGGTAGTACTGAGCGCTTAAATGACTCCGCTAGGACCCTGGAGGTTGTGGGAGCGGGGTGGGAGAGAGTAAATGCTAGGTTTAGGACAACACAGGATATGTCTAATTTAAGGAAGCTCCCCTTCTCGGGCCACGTTCTCTGTAGCTCTACCCAACTGGAATCGCCGCTGCGCCCGGGGTCATCTCCGGCATTATGACACCCAGCGTTGCCCTCTAAACTCCAAGTCCCCGCGGCCACATCCTTCCGCGCCTGCTGGCACCAGCAAGAGTCTCTGCCTGCCCTTTCTCCTTTACATGGACCCTTTTCCTTTTACCCCTAGACCACAGTGCGACTGGCAGGCACCTCTCCGCCCCCTCCGCGCCCCGCGCCGACGGTGGGAACAGCAGCGACAGCGCGACCGCAGCCTTCTAGTGCCTTCGCCCCCTCCCCGGCGGCCACACCTCACCCACCTCACCCGCCAAACCCCGCACTCCGCCGCCGTCCCTCCCCTGCGCGCTCCCGGCGCCAACCCAGCCAGAAGCGGGTGGAAGCCCGGGTCCATGTGCAGGTGTCCTTGTGCGGGAGTAAGGGAGCCCATAGGTCAGCGATCCGCGACCCTACCCTGCCCTCAGCTCGGGGTCCACCCACGTGGAACCCGCCGGCCCCCGCGGGTGCCCAACACCAGTCTCCCGGGCTCGGCTGCCGTTCCCTCGAAGCCCCAGGGCGCTCCCACGGGTCAATGACCACCTCAGTCTTTCCTCAAGCCAGGGTTTGGCCAGTTGGGAAGCCTCTTCGTCCCCTGCCCACATCCCCTGGCATCTCCGGACAAAGCCACTCGGCTTCCCGCCCCGGCATCGGGAAAGATGCGCGTGGAGAGCGCCTCCAGGCGCTGGGCCACGGTCCCGGTCCCTGGCCGTGCCTGCTGTGTGCGGAGCTGGGGCGGCGGGTACCGCCTGCGCGGGGCAGGCACCCCACTCGCCGTTCCTCCAGCACGGGCACTCGACCGCCGCGGCGCTGCAGGAAGGAGGCCCCGCCGCGCCGGTTCCTCCATACCCACGTGCCCCTCGTGTGCGCGCCCCCGGCCTGCAGATGCTACAAGGCTGGCGCCGCCTGGATTTCCGGGCGGCCCCACCCTCCGCGGCCGCTACGCCTCGCTCCCTGCATTCAGTCTCCTTGGCGTCTCCGCTGCAGCATCCAAGACCAGGCGCCGCCTCTGCTAGCCGTGCTGCCCAGCACGCCTGAGGGCCGCTGCTGGCAGGCCTCAACCTCCCGCCCGGGTCCCCCACTCACCTTTCCTTCTGGACGGTGGGGTTCAAGCTCTGCACTGGGGCTGTTAAGCCACCGCCCACGACCTCCTGTAGGGTGCAGCGGGAGGGCGTTCCCGAGGCGCCAGCACCCTCTTTAAGCCCTTCCCCGGCTTTCTGCACAGCACCTTCATCAGCCGGCCACCCTCCCTGACACTAAGGGAGGCATAGCTCTCGCTCTTGCTCCCGCTTTCTCTCGCTCGTTCTCACACCAACGCCCACCTATACACACACCTGAACACTGAGAGGCCAGGACCGGTGTCTCTCTCTTGAACTCTCAATTCCAGCACTGCAGAGCACATCACGTCGCTGACAGCAAAGTGAGGAGGTGGCACCTGTGAACTAGGTGGTTTCTTAAAATTTAAGAAATAGCCTTCTGCCCCTTGGCCTTTGCGTTCTTAAGACGATTGTACTTTATTTTTAAAAAATATATAGCCCAGTAGTATTCACACATTAAAAAATATATATTTAAATGTTTCGAGATAATCATAGATTCACGTGCAGTTGTAAAAAATAATAATAATACAGAGAGATCCTGTGCACCCACCCTTTACCCAGTTTCCCCCAGTGGTAAAAATTCCCAAAACTATGGTGCAATATCACAACCAGGATACTAGCATTGGTATAACCCCACCCATCTTACTGAGATTTCCCGTTTTACTTGTACTCATTTCTCTCTCCTTCAACCTCTGTGTGTGTGTAAATAATTCTATACAATTTTATCACATGTGTAAATTCAACTACCACCACAGTCAAGATGCAGAACCGAACTTATCACAGGATCCCTCTTTTTGCCTTTTATAACCACACCTACCTGGAGGGTGAGTGGCGATCCCTGACTACTACTAATCTACTTTCAATTTTTTCCAATTTTGTCGTTTCAAGAATGTTGTACAGATGAAATTATACAATAATGTAGTATTTTCGGATTGTCTTTATTGACTCAGCATAATTCCCCTGAAATGTATCCAATTATTATGTATTATCAATAGATGATTCTTTTTTATTAGTGGGTAATATTCATGGGATGGAGGTACCACGACAGTAGATTATTTAACCATTCTCTCATTGAAGGACTTATTGCAGGGTTGTTTCCAGATTTTGGCCGTTGCAAATAAAGCTGCTGTGAACATTCATGTACAGGTTTTTGTGGGAACATAAGTTTTCTCTGGGATAAACGCCCAAGAGGGCAATTGCTGGGTTATGTGGTAAGCACACGTTTAGTTTTGTAAGAACTGCCATACTCTTTTCCAGATTGCCTGTGCCATTTTACAATCCCAGCAGCAATGTAGGTGTGATCAATTTTTTTCTTCACACTTGGCAGCATTTGGTGGTGTCACTGTTTTTTTATTTTAGTCATTCGGATAGGTAAGTAATATCTCACTGTGGTTTTAAATTGCATTTTTCTGGTGGCTAAGGTAATGATAGTGAGCATCTTTTTATGTGCTGATTTGCCATCTGTATACCCTTTTCTTTTTCTTTATTTCTTTTCTCGTGGAATGTCTGTTCCCATGTTTTGCCCATATTCTAATTAGAGGTTTGTTTTTATTTTTTACTGTGGCATTTTGAAGAGTTCTTTATATATTCTAGGAAAAGTCCTTTGTGAGATACATGGTTTGCAAATATTTTGTTCCAGTCTCTAGCTTGTCTTTTCATTCTCTTCACATGGGCTTTTGCAGAGGAAAACTTTCCAATTTTGAGGAGACTCAATTTACCAATCTTTCATTTTATGGATCTTGCTTTTGGTGTCAAGTGTAAGAACTTTCGCCCAGCCCTAAATCTGGAAGATTTTCTTTAATTTTAAAAGTGAGTTTAGTTTTACATTTTACATTGTATCTGTGATCCATTTTCAGTTAATTTGTTTCTGAGATGTGAAGTTTAGGTTGAGGTACAGTTTTTGCCTGTGGATACCCAATTGTTACAGCATCATTTGTTGGAAAGGTTCTTTTTCCTCCATTGAATTGCTTTTGCAGATTTATTTTTTAAAATTCCAGCAGGCATATTTGTGTGGGTCTGTTTTCGTGTTGATCTTGTATACTTCAACCATGCTGAATTTGCTTCTCACTTCTAGGAATTTTCTGAGTAAACAATCATGTTATCTGCAAATAGTGACAGTTTTATTTCTTCCTTTCCAATCTGTATGTCTTTCATTATTTTTTTCTTGTCTTATTTCAAAGTGGCTAGAACTTTCAATACCATGTTGGATGAGTGGTGAGAGCAGATATATTTGCCTTATTCCTGATCTTAGGGGAAAAGCAATCAGTCTTTCACCTTTAAATATATTAGCTGCAGGGTTTTTATAGATTTTTTAAAAAATCTAATTGAGGTAATTTCATCTATTCCTAACTTGCTTTGAGTTTTTATAATAAATGTGTGTAAGATTTTGTCATATGCTTTTTCTGCATGAAATGACATGATCGTATGATATGGTGAATTGATATCACTGATTGATTTTCAAATGTTGAGCCAGCCTTGCCCACCTGGAATAAATCCCACTTGGTTATGATGTAGAATTCTTCTTATACATACTTGGATTCAATTTTGTTAAGGATTTTTGCATTGAAGTTCATAAGAGAAATTGACATGAACTTTACTAGTTTCTTTTTTACTCTGTTTGGTTTCAGTATCAGGGCCTTATAAAATGAACTGGGAAGTGTTCCCTCCTCTTGTATATTGTGGAAGAGATTGTGTAAAATTGCTATCGATTATTTAAATGTTTGGTAGAATCCTTTAATAAAATCATTTGACCTTGGACATTTTTAAATGAGGTTATAAATTACAAATTTAATTTCTGTAATAGTTATTGGATTGTTCAGATTATCTGCTACATCTTGGTTGAGTTTTTGTAATTTATGGTTTTCAAGAAATTGGTTCAATTTTCTAAGCTTTTGTATTTATTCTAATGAGTTGAACATGAAGCTGTTGATTTCCCTTATAACGACTGCAGGACCTGTGGTGATACACCAGTTTCATTCCTGATACTGGTTATTTGTGCCTTATTTTCATCAGTTTTTTGTTGTTGTTGTTGTTGTTTTTGTTTTTTGTTTTTTGAGACAGGGTCTCCCTCTGTTGCCCAGGCTGGAATGCAGTGGCATAATCTTAGCACATTGCAGCCTTGACTTCCTGGGCTCACTTCAGCCTCCCAAGTAGCTGGGACTACAGGAATGCACCACCATGCCTTGCTAATTTTCATAGAGACAGGGTCTCCCTATTTTGCCCAGACTGTCTTCAACTCCTGGGCTCAAGTGATCCTCCTGCCTCTGCCTCCCAAAGTGCTGAGATTATAGGCACGAGCCACCACACCTGGCCTTACTTTTGTCAGTCTTGCTAGGGATTTATCCATTTTATTGATTTTGTTGAAGAACCAGCTTTTGGTTTCATTGATTTTTCTCTATTATATTCTTATTTTCAATTTAATTGATTTTTGCTCTCTTTATTTTTTTTCTTCCTCTTGTTGCTTTGCATTTATTTTGCTGTACATTTCTAGCTTCTTGAAATAGGAATTTACATTACTGGTTTGAGACTTTTCTTCTTTTCTAATGTAAGCATCTAGTGCTATAAATTTCCCTCTTGGCACTGCTTTAACTGTGTCTCACAAATTTTGACATGTGTTTTAACTTTCATTCAGTTTTATTATATTTAAAATTTTTTCTGAGGCTTTCTCTTGGACCCTTGATTTATTTAGAAGTGTGTTGTTTACATTCCAAATGTTTGGAGATTTTTCTCTTATCTTTCTTCTGCTGATTTCTAGTTTTATTCTATTATGGCGAGAGAATACACTCTGTATGCTTCAGTTAAGTTTGCTGAGTTTTTTTTTAATGACCCAAGATATGGTCTGTGTTCCATGGGCTCTTGAGAAAAATGTATATTCTGCTGTTGTTGGGTGAAGTGTCCAACCTATGTCAATTAGCTCCTGTTGGTTAATGATTTTGTTGAGTTTGTCTATGTCCTGAACAATTTTCTGTGTAGTAGTTCTATTAGTTGCTAAGAGGGGAGTGTTGAAATTTCCGACTATAATTGTAGATTTGTCTATTTCTCCTTTCAGTTCTACACGTTTTCCTTTGTATATTTGGAGGCTCTGTGGTTTGGTGCTTACACATTTCAGATTGTTACATCTTTTTAGTAGGTTGATCTTTTTACCATTTATAATGTCCATCCTTGTCTCTAATAAATTTTTTTGCTCTGAAGTCTATTTTATCTAGCATTGGCTTTAAAAAGTACTTTAAAAAGCACTTCTGCTTTTTAAAATTAATATTTGAATGGTATGTCTTTTCCCATTCCTTCAACTTCAGTCTAACTATAATGTAGAATTTGGACATTCATGAATATTTTAAGGTTTTTTTTGCTGGTAATTGATGAAATTCCAAAATTCATTTTGTTCAATAAAAAGTTTATGGTTCCGTGATGTTGGATTTGGCAATGATTTCTTGACTATAATACTGAAAGTATAGGTAACAAAAGAATTGGACTGTATTGAAATTAAAAACTTTTGTGCATCATAGGACGCTATTAAGAGAATAAAAAGACAATCCAAAGAATAGGAGAATACATTTGTCAATCATATATGAGATAAGGAATTAATAGTCAGACTATAAAAATAGCTCTTAAAATTCAACAATAACAACGGCAACAAAAACAATATAATTTAAAATAGGCAGACACCCCAAAGCCTGGCCCAAGCAGAAAGATGCCACGCACCCTGGATTTCTGCAGAGCAAAAGGGCTAGTCCTGTTTAACCTGCTAGTACAAACAGCAGCTCTGCTCAACTTCACCCCAAGGTACTTCCCAGGCGGGGAGACACCTGCCACTATCCATTTCTATGGAGCATAGCCTCTGGACCCATCTATCTGGAGCTGTGACTTCACCTAATCTTTGAGCTCAGCCTATACCCTTGTCTAACTACAGAACTCCAACAGTGGCACCACCCAGCCAGGAAATACACCCTGTGACTGTGCCCAATCAGAAGTCATCACAGAGCTCAGCAAGCAACTCTGCCTGCTTGCAGGGCCAAGGCAGTGGCCTTGCTGGGCAGCAGAGCCAGCTCCACTCCACCTCAGAGCAAACGTAGTAGCCCAGCCAACTAGAGAACTTGGCAATAAATTTTGCCTGCCTGGGTTGTTATCAGCTAGCCCTTCCAGAATTCCAGGCTAGACTAAATAACAAAAGTCTATGCTTGCCAGAGAATACCTATAAAGGCCAAAAGAGGTGGCTGTTTCCTCAAACGCACATACACCAGTGCAAGGACACAGAATTACAAAGAATCAGAGAATCATGCCACTGTCAAAAGAAATTAATAAAGTTCCAATAATGGACCCTGAACTAATGAAGATCTATGAAATGACTGACAAAGAATTCAGAATAATCATTTTTAAGGAAGTTCAGCAAACTGTAAGAATATATAGATGGGAAATTACATGAAATTTTGACAGCAATATGTGAACAAATTGAGAACTTTGACAAAGAAATAGAAACATTAAACAAATAGAAATCCTAGGGATGAAGAATATAGTGACTGAACCAAAGAAATAAGTAGAGAGTTTCAGCAGCAGACTCAATCAAGCAGAAGAAAGAATTGGTGAGCTTGGAGAGAGAACATTTGAAATTATACATCAAAGGAGAAAAAGGAAAAAAATGAAAGGGAATAAAGAAAGCCTATGGAAATTCTGAGACACCATCCAGAGAAATAACATTTACATAATAGGAATAAAGAATGAAATGAGAGAGGAAAAGGGCCAGAAAGCATATTTAAAGAAATAATGCCTGAAAACTTCCCAAATCTGGGGAAACATGACAGCCTCCAGGTACCAGAAGTGCAGAGGTCACCAATCAAATTCAGCTAAAGAAAAATTCATCAAGACACATAATAAACAAACTGTCAAAAATCAAAGACAAAGAAAAAATTCTAAGAGAAGCAAAAGATTTTTAAAAACTTGTTACATACAAGTGAGTAACAATACAATGGGCTTCTCAGCAGAAATCTTGCAGGGTAGGAGAGAGTGGGATGATACATACAAAGTGTTGAAGGGAAAACAGAACAACCTGTCAACCAATAATACTGTGCCTAGCAAATCTGTCCTTCAAAAATGAGGGAGAAATAAAAACTTCCCCAGACAAACAAAGGCTATGAGAGTTTATCATCAGCAGACCTGTCTTATAGGAATTGCTGAAGGGGGTTTTTTAATCTGATAGGAAAGGCTGCTAATTAATAATATAAAGCATATGAAACCACAAAACTCAATGACATAAGTAGTACAGAGTCATATTCAGAATACTGTAATATTCAGCCATATTCAGAATACTCTAATATTGCAATGATGGTGTATAGAGCAATTTTATTTTCAGTATGAAGGTTTTGTCTTTTAAGACAAAACCATTAAAAACAACTATAGCTAAAATAAATGTTTAAGGGACACAAATTATAAAATGATGTAAATTTTGACATCAGAAACATAAAATGAGGAATAGAAAACCAAATACTGCGTGTTCTCAATTATAAGTGGGAGCTAAATGATGAGAACACATGGACACAAAGAGGGAAACAACAGATGCTGGGGCTTACTAGTGGAAAAGGGTGGAAGGTGAGAGGAGGGAAAGGAGCAGAAAAAATAACTATTGGATACTGGTTTAGTAACTGGGTGATGAAATAATCTGTATATCAAACCCCCATGATACATGTTTACCTATATAACAAACCTATGCATGTACCCCTGAACCTAAAATAAAAGTAAAAAACAAACAGAAAAACACAAAATGGGTGGGTGAATTAAAGTGTAGAATTGTTGAAATCAACATTAAATTGCTATCAGCTTGAAAAATTGCCTGTTAAAGATTTTTTTTTTTTAAAGCTCCATGGAAACCAAAGTAAAAATCTGTAGTACATGCACAAAACATAAAAAGGATTCAAAGCATACCACCACAGAAGCAATCAAACCACTGCAAGAAAGGAAGAATGAAAGTATCTACAAAGCAACCAGAAAAAAAATTGCAAAATGGTAGTGGTACATCCTTACCTATGAATAATTACTTTGAATGCAAAAGGATTAAAGTCTCCCATCAAAAGACTGAATTCATGACTTAACGAATAAACAAATAAGACTCAACTATATGCTGCCTACGAGAGACTCCCTGCACTTTTAAGGACACCCACAGACTGAAAGTGAAGGGATGGAAAATGATGTTCCACACAAATGCAGATGAAAAGACAGCAGGAGTAGCTATACTTTTATTATTCAAAATAGATGTTAAGTCAAAAACTTCAAAAAGAGACAAAAATGGCATTATATAATGCTAAAAGGGTCAATTCATCAAGACGATATAACAATTGTGTGTATATGCATCCAACATCTGAAGACATACAGCAAATCTTAAAGGATCTGAAGGGAGAGATAGATTGTAATGCAATAATAATAGAGAACTTTAATACCCCACTTTCAATAATGAGCAGATAATACAGACAGAAAATTATAAGAAAACATTGGACTTGAACTACATTTAAAACCCAATGTATCTAGCAGACATATATAGAACATTCAATTCAACAGCAACAGAATACACATTCTTCACAAGCAGGCATGGAACATTCTTCAGGATAGATCATATATTAACTCACAAAGCAAGTAAGAGAAAATTTGAAAGTATTGAAATCATATCAGATATCTTTTCTGATCACATTGGTATTAAACTAGAAATCAATAATAGGAGAGATCTTGGAAAATTCACAAATATGTGAATTTTCACATAAACACATGCTCTTCAGCAACCAATAGGTGATAGAAGAAATCAAAGGGGAAATCAAAAAAGTCTTGAGACAAACAAAAATGAAAACACAATATACCTAAACTTAAGGGTTGCAGCAAATCAATCCCAAGAGGGAAATTCATAGCAATACACACCTATATCAGAAAAGAGGAAAGATCTAAAATAAACGACCTAATATTACACCTTAAGGAACTACAGAAAAAATAAAAAACTATGCCCAAAGTTAGCAGAAGGAAGTAAATAATAAAGATCAGAGCAGAAATAAATAAAATAGAGTCTAGAAAAACAACAGAAAAAAATCAACAAAACTGAGAACTGATTTTTTGAAAAGATTTTTAAAAAGTCAACAAACCCTTTATTTGACCAACTTAAAGAAAGAGAGAGAAGACCCAAAATCAGAAAGGAAAGAGGAGACATTATAACTGATACCAAGACTGAATTATGAAGAAATTTAAAATCTGAACAGACCAATACAAGTAGGGAGATTTAATCATTAATAAAACATCTTCCATCAAAGAAAGGCCCTGGACCTGATGGCTTTACAGATGAATTCTAACAAATATTTAAAGAAGAACTAATGCCAATCCTTCTCAAACTCTTCCCAAAAGATTGAAGGATAGGGAGTACTTCCAAACTCTCCAAACTCATTTTATGAGGTCAGCATGATTCTAATTGCAAAGCAGGACAAAGGCATTGCAAGAAAAGAAAATTATAGGCCACTATCCCTGATGAACATAGATACAAACATCATTAAAAAAATACTAGCGGCCAGGCACAGTGGCTCACGCCTATAATCCCAGCACTTTGGGAGGCTGAAGTGGGAGGATCACAAGGTCAGGAGATCGAGACCATCCTGGCCAACATGGCAAAACCCCATCTCTACTAAAAATACAAAATATAGCTGGGGGTGGTGGCACGTGCCTGTAATCCCAGCTACTCAGGAGGCTGAGGCAGGAGAATCACTTGAATGAGGGAGTCGGAGGTTGCAGTGAGCTGAGATCATGCCACTGCACTCCAGCCTGGAGACAGAGACTCCAGCCTGGAGACAGAGACTCCAACTCAAAAACAACAACAACAACAAAAATCCAGAACAAAACAAACAAACAAACTGAATTCAACAGCTCAATGAAAGGATCATTCACCATGATCAAGTGGAAGATTTCCCTGGGATGCAAGGATGATTTGACATATGGAAATCAATAAAGGCAATACATCACATTAACAGAATGAAGGACAATAATCATGTGATCATCTTATTAGATATAGAAAAACAACTTAAAAATTTCAACATCCTTTTATGATAAAAACCCAACAGATTATAAAAGGAATGTGCCTTAACCCAATAAAGTCCATATATGACAAGCCTACAGCTAACATTATACTCAGTGATAAAAAGTTGAGCTTTTCCTTTAAGATCAGGAACAACACAAGCATTCCCACTGGGTTAGTCTGTTTTGTATTGCTATAACAAAATACCTGAGGCTGGGTAATTTATGAAGAAAACAGGTTTATTTAACTCATGGTTCTGCAGGCTGGGAAGTACAAGAAGCATTGTGCCAGCATCTGCTCAGCTTCTGATGAGGGCCATATGCTGCTTCCACTCATGACAGAAAGTGGAAGGCAAGCAGACGTGCAAAGATATCACATGGCGAGGAAGAAAGCAAGAGAGAAAAACCAAGATCCAGACTCTTTTTTAACAACTTCCTGTCATGGAAAACTAGCCAATCCCCAAGAGAGTGAGAATTCATTTACCCCTACAGGAGGGCATTAATCAATTCATGAGGGATTCATTCTCATGACTCAAACACCTCCCACTAGGCCCTACCTCCCAATACTGCAATACTGGGGACCAGATTTCAACATGAGTTTTGGCAGGGACAAACCATATCCAAACTGTAGCACCCACTCTCAGCACTTCTATTCAAAATAGTACTGGAAGTCCTAGGCAGAGCAATTAGGCAAGAGAAAGAAAAGGTATTCAATATGCAGAAAATTGAGACTGGACCCCTTTCTTACACATTATATGAAAAATAACTCAAGATGGATCAAAGACTTAAATGTAAAACCCAAGACTATAAAAACCCTAGAAGAAAATCTAGGCAGTACCATTCAGGACGTAGGCACAGGCAAAGATTTCATGACAAAATTGCCAAAAGCAATTGCAGCAAAACCAAAGTTGACAAATGGGATCTCATTAAACTAAAGAGCTTCTGCACAGCAAAAGAAACTATCATCAGAGCAGACAGGCAACCTACAGAGTGGGGGAAAATTTTTGCAATCTATCCATCTGACAAAGGTCTAATATCCAGAATCTACAAGGAACTTAAATGTATAAGAAAAAAAAACTCCATCAAAAAATGGGCAAAGGACATGAATAGACGCTTCTCAAAAGAAGACATTCATGCAGTCAACAAACATATGAAAAAAATCTCAACATCACTGATCATTAGAAAAATGCAAATGAAAACCACAATGAGATACCCTCTAGTGCCAGTCAGAATGGTAATTATTAAAAAGTCAAGAAACAACAGATGCTGGCAAGGTTGTGGAGAAAAAGGAACACTTTTACACTGTTGGTGAGAATGTAAATTAGTTCAACCATTGTGGAAGATGGTGTGGCAATTCCTCAAAGATCTAGAACCAGAAGTACTCTTTGACCCAGCAATCTCATTACTGGGTATATACCCACAGGAATATAAATCATTCTATTACAAAGATACATGCATGTGTATGTTCATTGCAGTACTATTCACAATAGCAAAGACATGGAATTAACCCAAATGCCCATCAGTGATAGACTGGATAAAGAAAATGTGGTACAGATACACCATGGAATACTATGCAGCCATAAAAAGGAATGACATCATGTCCTTTGCAGGGACATGGATGGAACTGGAAGTCATTATCCTCAGCAAACTAACACAGGAACAGAAAACCAAACACAGCATGTTCTCACTTGTAAGTGGGAGTTGAACAATGAGAACACATTGACACAGGGAGGGGAACAACACACACTGGGGCCTGTCAGAGGGTGGAGTGGGAAGTGTGAGAGCATCAGGAAAAACAGCTAATGTATGCTGGGCTTAATACCTAGGTGATGGGTTGATAGGTGCAACAAACCACTATGGCACATATTTACAATTGTAACAAACCTGGACATCCTGCACATGTATCCTGGAACTTAAAATAAAAATAAAAATTAAAAAAAAGGAAAAAAAAGAAATAAAAGGCATCCAAATAGGAAAGGATGAAGTCAAACTGTCTCTGTTTACTGACAACATTATCTCATATATAGAAACCTCTAAAGACTCAACTAAACAACTGTTAGAACTAATAAATGAATAGTCACAGGATACAAAATCAATACACAAAATCAGTAGTGCTTCTATATATTAACAATGAATTATCTGAAAAAGAAATTAAGAAAATACTTCGTTTATAATAGCTGCAAAAATTACTTAGGAAGAATTCTAACCAAGAAGGTGAAAGATCTATACACTGAAAACTATTAAACTCTGATGAAATAAATGGAATAAGACACAAATAAATGGAAATAAATTCCATGTTCATGGATTGGGAGAATTAATATTATTAAAATGTCCATACTACCCAAAGCAATCTACAGATTCAAGGCAATCTGTATCAAAATTCCAATGTCATTTTTTCACAAGAATAGGAAAAAAATCCTAAAATTAATATAGAACCATACAAAAAAATCCCCGAATAGCCAAAACAATCTTGAACAAAAAGAATGAAACCGGAGGCATCGTACTGCCTGGTTTCAAACTGTATTACAAAGCTATAGTAATTAAAATAAAAAGATACTGGCATAAAAGTAGACACACTGACCAATGGAATAAAATAGAAAGTCAGAAATGAACTCATGCATGTATGGTAGAGCTACCATATGATCACAGAACCCCACTGCTGAGTATATACCCAAAACAAAGGAAATCAGTATATCTAAGAGATATCTACCCTTCTATGTTCGTTGCAGCACTGTTTACAACAGCTAAGGTTTGGAAGCAACCTAAGTGTTCATCAACAGATGAATGGATAAAGAAAATGTGGTACATATAAACAATGGAGTACTATTCAGCCATAAAAAGAATGAGATCCAGTCATTTGCAACAGCATGGATGGAACTAGAGATCATTATATTAAGTGAAATAAACCAGGCAGAGAAAGACAAACATCACATGTTCTTACTTGTTTGTGGGATCTAAAAATCAAAACAGTTGAACTCATGGACATAGAGAGTAGAAGGATGGTTACCAGAGGCTGGGAACGGTAGTGGGGGCACTGGAGGGGAGGTGGGTATGGTTAATGGGTACAAACAAATAGAAAGAACCAATAAGACTACTATGTGATAGCACAACAGAGTGACTATAGTCAATATGGTCAATTGGTTTTCAACAAAGGTGCCAAGAATACACAATGGGACAAGGACGTCTCTTCAATAATGGTGTTGAGGAAACTGTATATCCACATGCAAAAGAATAAAGCAGGACTCCTATCTCATACCATAGACACAAGTTAACCCAAAATTGATTAAAAACTTAAGACCTGAAACTATAAAATTACTACAAGAGTACATAGTGGGAAAGCTACACAACATTAGTCTGGGCAATGATTTTTTAGGTTTGACATAGAACAGGCAACACAAGCAAAAATAAACAAATAGGATTACATCAAACCAAAAAGCTTCTGCATAGCAACAGAAACAACAGTATGAGGAGACACCTATGGATTGGGAGAAAATATTTGCAAGCCATATGTCTATTAAGAGGTTAATATTCAAAATAAATCAGGAACTCAACAGCAAGAAAACAAATAACTTGATTTTAAAAATAGGCAAAGGATCTGAATAGACATTTCTCAAAAGAAGATATACAAATGGTCATCATATATATGAAAAAATGTTTAATATCACCAGTCATTAGGAAAATGCAAATTAAAACCACAACGAGATATCATCGCAAACCTGTCAGAACAGTTATTATAAAAAAAACTGAAGATAAGTGTTGAGAAGGTGGAGAAAAGGTACCCTTGTACACTGTTGGTGGGAATGTAAATTAGTACAGCTGTTATGAAAAACTGTATGGAGTTTTCTTGAAAATCTAAAAATAGAATTACCATATGATTCAGCAGTCCCACTTCTGGGTATGTATCCAAAGGATTTGAAATTAGTATGTCAAAGAGATATCTGCACTCTCATGTTCATTTCAGCCACAATATTCACAATAGCTAAGATATGGAATAAATCTAAGTATCTATCAATCGATGAACGGATAAAGAAAATGTGATGTATATTCACAATGGAATAATATTCACCCTTTAAAGAAAAGAAAATTCTGTCTTTTATGACAACATGGATGAACCTGAAAGGCATTATGCTAAGTGAAGTAAGCCAGGCACAGAAGGACAAAACCACATTTTCTCACTTATATGTGGAATCTAAATTAATCAGACTCATAGAAGCAGAGAGTAGAATGGAGGTTACCAGAGGGTGAAGGGTGAGGGGAATTGGGAGATGTTGGTCAAAGGGTTACAAAGTTTCAGTTAGACGGGGGAATAAGTTGTTTGAGATCCATTGCATAACATGGTGACTATAGTTAATAATGATGTATATTTCAAAGTTGCTAATAGTAAATTTCAAATGTTCACACCACAAAAAATTAAGTAAGGTGATAGACATGTTAATTTGCTTGATTTAATCATTCCATATTGTATACCTATATCATAACAACACTTCGTACTCCATAAATGTATACAATTAAAAAATAGGCAAAGGACTTGGATAGACATTTTACTAAAGAAGTTATACACGTGGCCAATAAACAAACAAAAAGGTGCTCAACAGCACTAGTCATTAGGGAAATACAAATCAAAATCACCATGAGATACCACTTCACACCCATTAAAATGGCTATTATCAAAAAAAACAATAACAACCAAAAACAGAAAAATACTAAGAGGTGGCAAGGATGTAGAGAAACTGGAACCCTTGTGCATCGCTGGTGGAAATGTAAAATGGTGCAGCTGCCGTGGAAAACAATACTCTGTGGTGGTTCCTCAAAAAAATTAAACAGAGAACTACCAGATGATGCAGCAATTCCACGTCTAGGCATATGCTCAAAATAATTGAAAGCAAGGACTCAAACAATTAGATACTTGTATTTCTGTGTTCATAGCAGGATTATTCACAACTCAAATGTCCATCAACAGAAGAATGGATAAACAAAATGTAGTATGTATATAAATTGAACATTATTCAGTTTTTTAAAAGCAATGAAATTCTAACATATGCTACAACGTGGATGAACCTTAAAAACATTATGCTAAGTGAATTAAGCCAGACACAAAAGGACAAATATTGTATGATTCCACATATATAAAATACCTAGAATAGACAAATGCCCACTAACTGGAGAGAGGAGGGTATGGAGGTTATTTTTTAATGTGTACAGAGTTTCAGTTTGGGATGATAAAAAATAGTTCCAGAAACGGTTAGTGGTGATAGCTGTACAACACTGTGAATGTTGTGATGCCACTGAACTGTAAACTTAACAATGGTTAAAATGGTAAAAAAAAAAAAAAAGTTATGTACATTTTATCACAATAAAATTTATGCAAAAAAAGCTTATGGTTTGATTTTTTAGAAGTATTTATCCTGTATGACTAAAGTGTTTGTTTCCATGCAGCTTATGATGGCTCACTGTCAAGAGTTCCTTCCTCATCCCTACCCGATCCCAATTTTGTTTTGTTTACTTTGGGCAACTTGAATCTATTTCACCCAGGTTTCCTGCTGCATCAATTAGAAGGTATATATTTTTTTGCCACCATATGATGATAGGAACAAAAATAGCCAAGGAATATCAACGCTTTGCTCAGGAAGTGTCGTCTCTTCATCTGGCCACTTGTGGTCACTGAAGACAATATTGCCCTCAGTGAATAGCAGCAATTCCACCTTTAAGCATATATTCAAAAGAATTGAAAGCAAGGACTCAAACAATCACATACCTGTACATGGGTGTTCATAGCAGCATTATTCACAACTCAAATGTCCATCAACAGAAAAGTGCATAAACAAAATGTAGTATGTACATAAATTGAATATTATTCAGTCTTAAAAAGCAATGAAATTCTGATATATGCTTTGACCTACTGCTTTCTGTTACTGAGACCATGATACAATATGGGCAGCATTAAGACCCAGGAGCCCTGGGATCTGCCCTTAGCAAGGTTGTGTGGGCCTTGCCAGTCTCATTGACTTGCCTTCTCAAACACAAATATGTGGGCCAAGTGAAAACTGACTTCTTTTTTTTTCTCCAAATTTCTTTGGCTGTTTGGATAGTTTTAGCTTTCACTAATATTGCTGTACTATTGCAAAGATAAAGTACAATTATTAAAATCATTTTTTAAAATCTCTATGCCTACCCCATCAAAAGGACAGAAACTGTATTCTTTGACCTACTGCTTTCTGATACTGAGACCGTGATGCAATATGGGCAGCATGAGAATGCAGGAGCCCTGGGATTCACCCCTAGCCAGTTGCATGGGCATGGACTTCTTGGGCCACTTCGGGAGGTCTGCTGTCCGTAATCAGAGCAGGTGGACTAGAGAATTCCAAAGGATCTTTCACATTCAAAGTGGGACAATAAAAGGTTCTGGAGTGTTGCCCTGTGACAAATATTCACCCTCTTCTCTTACTACAGAGAATATTCCGTATTTTGCAATAAAAGTTTTCTTCATATGACATTTGAAAATCTTACCCACGTAAGTATCACTCATATAAAATGGCTTAACTTCTTTTTTCCAAGATCGGTCTCTGTCCACAGGGTTGGCTACATCATGTATGGGGTCCAGGGCAAAACCAAAAGGCAGAGCCCTTTGTTTAAAACGTATTAAGAATTTTAAAGCAGAGAAAGCAGAGCATCAAACCAAGCACAAAGCCCCTCTGAGCACAACAAAACAGGTTGCATGCTGTCATGAAGCCAGCACTGTCTGGTCATATGTGAAAAGTCACCCCCATACCACTCCCGGGAAAGACATTTAACTTAACTGACCAGCCTGAGCACATTGAGAAGTTGTGTGTGTGGGTTGCATTTTTATGCACAAATAACATCAACAGGAGGCCAACCTTCCGAACTGCCATGCAGTTAGTCCCTCACTAGTAGTTTGTGCTAATGAGTACTTCCTGATGAGCTGGGAGGCAGCATAACAAAGTGAAAAGTCTACAAAACTGGCTGGAAAAAAGACTCAGCTTCTTTGGTTAACAATTATTTATTGAGCACCAAATAGATGTCAGGCCCTTGGCTATGTGTTCCACAGTGGTCACTTAGATAAATCTGTCACCCTGGGCGGCTCCTCAGTCTTTGAGACCTTGATTTCCTGGGTTGTTAAGTGGGCACAAAAGGATTTCTCACCTGAAAACCTTCAGGAAGGAAGATGGCTCGAGAAGTTCAAGTTAAATTATCTGTTATAGCTATTGTTTTGCAAAACTGTAATGACGACAATATCTGTCCCCAAAAATGACATTATCAAAAATAGAGAATGAATATAGATTATAAAGTCTCAGCGTAGCTTCTGATTTTCCTCTATTTTGCTTTCTTTCATCTGAACAACTCAGTGGGAGATTCCCTGTCCAGAAACCATAAGCAGGTCCTTTAATATCTTGTATGAATTTATAGGATTTCATCCTTGAGCTTCAAAGACATAAAAACCTATAAAGAGGAAATTTTAGGCATACCTGTTTTACAGGTTTTATACAATGATGTATTCCTTTTTTTTAAAAAAAGTCAGATGAATTGTTGGAAATGGAATCGTATTTGAAATGTACTAGAGAACTTGCTTATTAAAAAGAAAATTGCATTGAATCCTTTTGCACAACAAAGAATAACTTTTATAAAGCAAAAAATTACCCCTAATTTGCTTGATGTGAAAACTTGGCCTTAAGCATGTAGAGTTATGTGGCTGTAAAAATGGGAGCCCATTTAGACTGAAAAATGGCTCCTCCTTTTCCTTTTCAGCCCTGAAGATGTGCAGGTGGAAGTAGCGGTAGTAAGGGTGGGAGGATGTCAGCATTCTTTGCATATGTTCAAAATCCATTTCCTACTCAAATGAAAAGTGTTTTCTGAGAGCCTTTGAAGGGATCAACACTGATGTGAGAATGGGAGCACTTTTCAGGAAACACACTGTGAAGAGTAACATCAATTAAACTCACAGAATTTTAGTCAGCAGGGTGAGGTGGTGTGGTTTGGAAGGTTCTAAACATAGATTGCCAAACTCTCAAGTAAGTGTGTGATTGAAATGATGACATTTTTGGAGATGCAGTTTACCAGCCTCAGGTGCTCTGTGAAAAAAAGTCCTGAAAGCTGTTTTCTTACATGAAGAAAAAAAAAATCAAAGAAAAAGAAATAGGATCCAAAAAGCAGTGGTGACTAAAATTCCCTAGTAAAATTTATTGCTGGGTGTAAATAACAACTGGTTGAAAAAAAAAGCCAGGGAGAGAAAGACACTAATAATTATCTGGGGCGGCTGGGCACAGTGACTCACACCTGTAATCCCAACACTTTGGGAGGCTGAGGCAGATGGATTTTCTGATGTCAGGATTTCGAGACCAGCCTGGCCAACATGATGAAAACCCGTCTCTACTAAAAATGCCGGGCGTCGTCGTGGGTGCCTGTAATCCCAGCTACTCGGGAGGCTGAGGCAGGAGAGTAACTTGAACCCAGAAGGCAGAGATTGCAGTCAGCCAGGATCGTGCCACTGCTCTCCAGCCTGGGTGACACAGCAAGACTCCATCTCAAAAATAAAATAAAATAAAATAAATTAGCTAGTGCTAGTCCCCTGGGTGGTATCAATAGAGGAGGTAAACCAGAGGATGAGAATGAGAGTCAGAAAGTGAAACCATGGCAACATTATTGTCTTCTTAGAGTGAGGATATAGACAGTGAATCTTTCTAACAATTAGTAGACAAATACAAATTTAATTGTGTATTATGATTTAAGAACGCTCACTAGAAAAACAGGGTTTTTTTTCTTCCAGATTATTACAGGAGAAAAGATGGATCAAAGAAAATGCAATCAAGTCAATAAAAGAATAGGAAAACAGAAAGAATAAAAATGTATGGTAAAGAGAAAACAAGATGAACTCCAAACGTATCAGTAATCAAAACAATTGTGAATGGCTTAAATTCACCTGAAAGTCACCCATTTCAAAATTAATTGGCTTAAAAAAATCAAAACTAGATATGTATTGTTTATAATAGATATACCTAAAACAAAATGACTTGGGAAAGGTGATAATAAAGAGTTAGAATAAGATTAACAATCCAAAACTTACAGAAAAAGGTGGGGCAGGCCGGGCGCACTGTAGCTCACGACTGTAATCCCAGCACCTTAGGAGGCTGAGGCAGGCAGATCACTTGAGCCCAGGAGTTCGAGACCAGCCTGGTCAACATGGTGAAACCCGTTCTCTACTAAAAATACAAAAATTAGCTGGGTGAGGTGATGCACACCTGTAATCCCAGCTACTTGGGAGTCTGAGACAAGAATCGTTTGAACCAGGGAGGTGGAGGTTGTAGTGAGCTGAGATCACACCACTGTACTCCAGTCTGGGTGACAAAATGAGACTCTGTCTAAAAGAAAGGGGGGGTGTGGGGGGAGCAGAAAAAGAGTGAAATTCAAAATAAAAACAAACAAAAAACAAACTTACCCTTGAAGGAATAGGGACAAAAGCTGTATTTCCCTCCTGGTTGAAGGAATGCTAATGTGTGGTTATTAGGAGTTCAAGTGACCTTTGGCAGAGAAACTTTGGAAGGGGCAGGAGAGGGAGCCAGAATGAGGACATGAGGAGACAAAATAGGGACAACAAATATTATTTCCACCCCCTGGTATAATACACCCTATAATTCTCTCCCCTTGAGTGTGAGTAGGACTTATAAACATGATGGAATAAAACTCCCACAATCCTATAGGTTCCACTGTATAGCAAAGATGTAATTAAGGTCCCTAATCAGTTGACTCTGAGTTTATCAAAAAGGGGATTCTCTTGGGTGAACTTGAACTAATCATATCTAGGTCTAGAGGTCAGAGGCAGAGGTCTCCTTGACTCAAGCTGAAGCAGACGCTTTCCTTCTGACCTCAAAGACAGAAGCCACTATGAGTTCTGCTGCTGCAAGGAACTGAGTTCTGCCAACGAGCTGAATGATACTGGAAGAGGACACCAAGCTCCAGAGGGACTGCAGCCCTGGCCTGCATCTTGATTGTACACCTTGAGCAAAGGAACCAGCAGAACAATGCTTGGACTCCTAACCCACAGAAATTGTGAGATGATGTTACATTTGTGTGGTTTTAAACCACTAAGTTTGTGATAATTTGTTACACAGCAGAGAAAAACTAATACAGGCATACATTGGAGATATTGTGGGTTTGTTCCAGACCACTGCAATAAAGCAAATATTGCAATAAAATGGGTCACACAAATTTTTTGGTTTCCCACTGCATATGAAAGTTATGTTTACATTATATGTAGATTATTAAGTGTGCAATAGTATTATGTCTAAAAGACAATGTGCATACCTTAATTTAAAAACACTTTATTGCTAAACAAAAAAAATGCTAACAGCCATCTGAGCCTTCAGTGAGTCATCATCTTTTTGCTGGTGGAAGGTCTTGCCTCAGTGTTGATGGCTGCTGACTGATCATGGTGGTTGCTGAAGGGTGAGGTGGCTGTGGCAATTTCTTAAAATAAGACAACAGTGAAGTTTGCCACATCAATTCACTCTTCCTCTCACAAAAGATTTCTCTGTAGCATGTGATACTGTAGAATTTCTTTCAAACTTGGAGTCAGTCCTCTCAAACCCTGCTGCTGCTTTATCAGCTAATTTTATGTAATATTCTAAATCCTTTGTTGTCATTTCAACAATATTCACAGCATCTTCAGCAGGAGTAGATTCCATCTCAAGAAACTACTTTCTGTTAAGGTTATATTTATGGGTATTGGAAGTTATTTTTTCAGTTATTTTGCTTACACTGTCTGCTTTCAAATTTATTCAAGTTAATAAGAGCGTCCAGCAAATTTGCCACATAGAATAACAGCAAAAATATCAGTAGCATTCCTTTACACCAGCAATAATAAAGAGTGAAATTTTGAAAAATCTCAGTTACAATAACAACATAAACAATAAAATTATTTGAAATAAATCCAACAAAAGTTGTATAAAATCTATATGTAGTTTATAAAACTTCACTGAAATATTTAAAAGATGTGAATTAATAAAGTGACATACTATGTTATTGGATAGGAAGATCTAGTGTAATAGAGATGTTTATTTTCAATGAATTAGTCTATAAGCTTCATATAAATTCAAACAAAACCCCAACAGGATTTGCCTTGGAAATTGACAAACAATTTGAAAATTAATCTGGAATGGAAAATAAGTAAGAAGAGTCAGGACATATCTTTGAAGAAGAAAAACAATGAAGCATCCCAAATGCCAAAACATACTGTAAAGCTTTTGTAATTAAAAGTGTGGTATTAGCCCAGGAATAAACAAAGTAATCAAATCAGAAAAGGGAGTTTCAGATACAAATTCGTATGAATTAGAATTTTGTATAAGAAAAAGATGATACGTTTAATTCAGTGACAAAGGTATGGACTACTTAGTAAACATGGTTAAGATAATTTGCTATCCATTTGGAGAGAAATAAAGTTTTGTTCATAAACAAAATATTCTAGGTAATTAAGGAGCAATTGTTAGACAAGTAAGGAGCTATGAATTAGAATGTTTATAGCTTTAAGAGTTAATTATGCAAGAGTAATTTAAGCAAGGCACAAAATACAAAATATTTTTTAAAATCTACCTTAAAAAACTACAGCATGATAAAGGGAGGTGAGAAAGAAAACTAAATCACATGCTATTGACCTGAAACAACTTGCAACATATATAACAAATAATTGATATTGAGAATATCTAATTAACACTCCAGCCCCCCTCAACACAGCCCAATTAAAAATGAAAAATAATGTGAATAGATAGTCTACAGAAAAGACATGGCCAGTAAACATGTGACATAATGCTTAATCTCAACAGAAATTAGAAAAATGAAAATTAAAACCATAAGATATCAGTCTTAAACCATTCAATTATTTTTAAGTGTTACATGTTGATAAATATCATCAATTGAAGAGGGTAAGGTAGAATTGTGTACTCTTGTACATATTGTTGGTAGTGAATACTGGTAGCTTTTTCTTCCTGAAATCTATTAAGTAGTACGTTTTAAAATTTAAAAGAGCAGAAATCAATGAAGTAGAAATTGACAAAGAATAGCATAAATTAACTAGGCCAAAAGTTTATTATTTACAAAGATCAACCAGCTAGAGAGATCTATAACTATGAAAGAGAAAGAGAGAAACACAAATTTCCAATATCAGGAATGAAAGAAAGGCTATTGCTACAGATCCTATAGACATTGAAAGTATAACAAAAGAATATTATAAATAATTTTATGCCAACATATTTGATAAATGAAACAGATAAATTCCTTCAAATTATTTGACAAATACAAGTTACCAAAATAAACACGAAATGAAACAGACAATCTGAATAGTCCTGTAACTATGGAGAAATTAAATTTATCATAAAAAAACTCTGACACATAAAATTGTGTGCTCAGCTGGTTTTGTTGGTAAATTCTATTAAACATGTAAGAAATAATACCAATTTTATACAAACTCTTTCACAAAATAAGGAAGGAGGTGATACCATCCAACTTATTTTATGAGGCTATTACAACCCTAATACCAAAATCTGACATAGACATTACAAAAAATTATAGATCAATATCCCTCGTAAATATAGATAGAAATATCCTAAATAAAATATTAGCAAATTAGGTCCAACATTGTATTAAAATAATAATATATCATGACCACGTATTGTTTATCTGAGGAATGCAAGGTTGGTTTAACATTTTAAAAATATCAATCAATATAATTTACCACATTAAGGAAATAAATGAGAAAGCCCATATAATCATCTGAGTAGATACAGATAAAGCATTTGAAAATAGTTAACTTCTATTTTTCTTTTTGAGATGGAGTCTCGCTCTGTGGCTCAGGCTGGAGTGCAGTGGCACAATCTCGGCTCACTGCGAGCTCCGCCTCCCGGGTTCATGCCATTCTTTTGCCTCAGCCTCCAGAGCAACTGGGACTACAGGTGCCCACCACCACGCCTGGCTAATTTTTTGTATTTTTAGTAGAGACAGGGTTTCACCAGGTTAGCCAGGATGGTCTCAATCTCCTGACCTGGTGATCTGCCTGCCTTGGCCTCCCAAAGTGCTGGGATTACAGGCATGAGCCACCACGCCCAGCCAACATCTATTAATAATAACAACTCACAGCAACCTAGGAATATAAAGATATTTCTCAATCTGGTAAGATGAATCTATTAACAACTAATAGCTAACATCCTGCTTAATGATAACATTTTGAACCTTTTCCTTCTAAGATTGGGAATAAGGCAAGGCTGCCTACCTTCATCACTTCTATTCAGTCTTGTACTGGTGATGCTAGCCATTGCCATAAAGCAAAAAAAAAAAATAAATAAAAGTGTAAATATTGCAAAGAAAGAAGTAAAAATGTTTATATTTACACATAACATGATTTTTAGGTAGAAAATTTATGGAATCTATAAAGTAGCTATTGAACTAAGAAGTGAATTTAGTAAGGCTACAGGATACAAAGTTAATATACCAAAATGAGTTATGTTTTTGTGCACCAGCAACAAACAACTTGAAATGATATTTTTAAATCATATGTTTTAAACTCTTCCCCTGAGAGTTTCCTCAGAACCCACAGTGAGAGGGGAGGGCTCCTGGGGGAGAGAAGTTCCTTAGGTTTTCTTTGGAATGAAGTTCCTCCTTCCCCCATCTCTGAGTGGAGGAAGCCCACCAATCTGCCCTTTGCAGTGTGCAGGGTGGAAGGTAAGAGACTGGTGTGGAGTTGGTGGGGGCTGCTGCTGGGTCTGCAGCCTGCTGGGGCTAAGGGCTCGGGGAAAGCTCTGTCACTCCAGGCATATTTTTCCCCATCTCTGTGTCTGGGGCTGCAGAATAGGGTGCCAGAAGGACCCTGTGTCACCCACACTGTGGGTGTCTCACTCTGGGGGATCTTCCCCTAGACCTCCCCCTCACTTACATAAAGCTCCCTTGAAGCAAGAAAGAAGGTCCCAGGGCTGCAAAACTGGAAGCACAGCCTCTAGGATGGGGAGGGAAAGATGGTACTATATCCAGTTCCTGCTCTCTGCTCATGGGTGGCTGTGACAACCCTGGCCTCACTTGATTTCTTGCCACCCCCTGGGAGTCCCCATCCATCTTCACCCTGAGCCCAACCAGGCCCCACCATTGGCCTCTTGTCCCTTTGCACACTTGTACCCACATGTGAGGGGCAGGACTTGAAGGTGTTGGCCTGTTCAACTATCAGTCATCATGGGTGTTTTTGTCAACTGCTTGTTAATTGATTTGGGGATATTTGCCCCAAATCAGAGGTAGAGGAAAAGACTGTGGGTGAGGAGGCCCTGCCTGGCCCATCCCTTTTCCCTTCTGGCCCCAGCCTAGGTGGAGGCAAGTGGAATATCTTATATTGGGTGATTTAGGGACTGGGTGAGGCAGAGAATCTCTTGGGAGTCTTGAGTGGCACGGGTGCATTCTGTTTCCTCTTGATCTCAAAGCACAATGTGGATTTGGGGACCAAAGGTCAGGGACACATCCCCTTAGAGGACCTGAGTTTGGGAGAGTGGTGAGTTGTGGGGAGGAGTAGCAAGAAGCAGCCTGTTGTCACTCAGCTTAATTCTCCTTCCCAGACAAGGGGAGCCAGTCATGGAATCTTGCTGCAGGCCCTCCCTCTACTCTTCCTGTCCTAAAAATAGGGGCCGTTTTCTTACACAATCCCAGAGAGGGGAGGGACGGTACACTGGTGCTGAGGGACCCAGGGGCTGCTGGGCATCCATTCCTTACTAGAACCATCCACCCCTAGAAGAGCACAGAGCCCCGAGGGCTGGGTTGTGCTGTGCTGGGCTGAGCCCCTGGTCTACCCTACAGTTCACAGAGGTCTTTCAGCCTGTATAATCCCAGGAAAGATGCATCAAAGCTAGAATGTGAATATAACTTTTGTGGACCAATAATAAGAATAACAAGAAGCCTAGTGGTGAGCAAAGTACATTCTCCCAGCACTGCCTCCTGTTTTCTCCCACTCATGTCCTTCCAGGGAAAACTACTTTATTGCTTAATTTCTGCCTTTCCCCCCTCACACATGCACTTTTGGGCCTTTTTTATAGCTGGAAAAAAAAATACCACCCCGCAAACCTGTATTTAAAAAGAAACAGAAATGACCACGTGAAATTTGCCTGTCTAAAATTTCATCTGTGTGTGTGTGTGTGTGTGCGTGTGTGTGTGTGTGAAGATGCCCATTCATCTTTTTATGATGAATGGGTTGTTGTCTCATTTCGGTCTGTTTTGGTCCCCCCCTTCGTGGGCTTGTACTTGGGATCAAGTTACAAAAAAGAATGAGTTAGATCCATTTGTACTGAGACAGAAAGATCTCCAAGGTATATTTTAAAGTAGAAAATGAAATTATAGAATAAAATGTAAGACATATTATTCTTTATGTAAAAATTTAAAAAGCCAACAGTTAGCAAGATATATGTATAAATATACATGTATATAAAGGCTTGGGAAAAGATCTAGAACAAAAAGCGCATTTTTCTGTAAAGGACAAGATAGTAAACTTCTAAGGCCCTGCAGGCCATATCACTTCTGTTGCAACTACTTAACTCTGACATTATAGTGTAAAAGCACCCACAGGCAACAAATAAATGAATGAACATGGCTGCGTTCCAATAAAACTTGATTTTCAAAATCAGGCGATGGGCCAGATTCTGCCTGTGATCCGTAACTTGCCAACCCCTGATCTAGAAGTGTCACTGATTGCAGTGATGGCCCCAATTCTTCACTCCTTCCTGTATTCATCTCTGCTATGTACCTTTCTTTTGCCCTCTCCTTCGGACTCTGGGCTTAGCTAAGCAATTTGCTTTGAATCAATAGGATGAGAGATTCGATTTGGTGAGGCTGATGCAAGTAGAGGCTTGAAAGACACTGATGCAATGGGGTTTGCTTGCTGTTGTGCCTTTGCTGTTACTCTGAGAACATGCCAGCCTAGCCTGCTGGAGGGGGAGAGAGATGGAGGAGAGTCCAGTCTCCCCAGCTGTCCCAGCTAAGTCTACCCTAGATTGTCACCCTAGATTAGTCATGTGACCCTCAGATTTGTGGGCAAACCCGGTCAAAATGAGTACAGACCACACTAGACATGTAAGCAATCAATACCCCTTGCTGTGTGCCAGTGAAGCTTTGTTCTGTGGCATTAGCTAACTCATAGAGAAATAGAACACACTCAGCTGATAACCTAGCTTACCTCTGAGGAGTGGAGCAGAACGGGAGTAGCTTTTGTAATTTAAAAATATAATAATATATTTTAACAGAGAAATTATGTAGTGATGTTCTAGGATTCCGAAAATGTAGGTTCCAGTCAAGGTCAGGCAGAGGCACAGATGCAAGTAAAGAATCAATGTCTATTTGCCATTTCTTTTCTTCTATCTTTAATATTTTTCTACCCTTTTTTACTATCCTCTGCCTATAAATATGTCCAAACTCTTATATTCTTAAAAACAAAAACAAAAACAAAAACAAAAACCTTTCTTGCCCTTGTAACCTTGTTTGGCTTTAATCTAGTTCTCTTCTTTCTTTTTTAAAACTTAATTTTATAAATAACAAGGGAATTAATGCATGTACATGCCAATAAAAATTCAAACAGTACAGGAAGCCTAAAATAAAAAATAAAAGCTTTCTTTCCTGCCCACCACCTCTCCACTAGAGCTGCTCCCTGGAGCCAATAGCTTTAAAATGATTCTGCTTCTATTTTTTTTCTGGCGGTTTTCTACATTTTTCTAAATAACATGCTTATACCTCTATTTCTTGACTTATATATTTTGGCTCCTCTACATGAATGATGCCCTCACCCTGCCTTTACACAAATCATATCTTTTTAAATTTTTAGTTCTATCTTTATACTTTATAGCTTTCAACCATATTCTAAAGTATCTATTCCTTTCTCTATAGTGGTGTTTACATTTTTATCAAAGCCATATGCCCACCTGATTAAAAGCAATAACCCAGTCCTTCAATTATTGAGTCCCCACTTTAATCCTCTTTTCAGAGGCAACCACTTTAAACGCCAGGTGTGCAGGTGAAGCACCTGGGGACCGATTGAGATGCAAATCCTGAGTAGTAGGTCTGCAGACTGTGCTAAGAATCTGCATTTCTGACAAGCTCCCAGGTGACACTGATGCCACCCTCTCAGATCTGCCGAATCACAGATCGCACTTTGAATAGGAAGAGTAGGAATGTGTTCGGGGTGGCAAAGGGTTGCTAGTCATATAGGCTCGTGTTTTGAGGCAGAATTTAAACAAGGAGGTAAAGCCCAGGCCCTGACACAAGGGCTCTGCTCTACAGGGAGGCTGAGCTGGGCAGCCTCTGTTCTTCCCAAGCCTGCATCTTCATCTTGATCCATAGTCCCACAGTCTTCATTCTCCTCAACTCTGCACAAAAGATCATATAAAATACTTCATGAAGGCTGGGCTCCATGGCTCACGCCTGCAATCCCAGCACTTTGGAAGGCCATGGCAGGCAGATCACTTGAGGTCAGGAGTTCGAGACCAGCCTGGTCAACAAGGTGAAACCCTGTCTCTGCTAAAAATACAAAAATTAGCCAGGCATGGTGGCGGGCACCTGTAATCTCAGCTACTCGGGAGGCTGAGGCAGGAAAATCGCTCGAACCCAGGAGGGGGAGGTTGCAGTGAGCCAAGATCATACCACTGCACTCCAGTCTGGACAAAAGAGTGAGACTCTGTCTCAAAACAAAAATAAAAACAAAAAAACTTCCTGGTGGTCTAGTTTGACATACTAGAGTTCCTGAGATGCAGAAGTTCCAAGCTGACCCTTTGTAACCTAAAGAAAACATAGAAGTGCTATTTAGAGGCCTGCATTGTTGTTCTCCCGCATCCACTCAATCTTTTTTCTCTCCATCGATTTAGTTCCCAGCTTCTACCTTGAGGTCATGATACATAATTCTAGCATATCAGAAACGCAAATATCTGGCACTCTCCCTTATGGTTTTTATCTGTATTCTGGAAAAATAAGGACTCTGCATAAGCATAATGGAAGTAATACATTTGTCTTACTGGGTTCCCTCGGAAGCCAACCCTGAGATAAGGAATTGAGAACAAATAGTTCATTTGGGAGATGATCCCAGGAAACACCAGGTGTGGAGTAGTGAAGTGAGACAGGGAAGAGAAGGCAGTCAGTAAAGAATGTGGAATAAAGCAGGTTACTTCTGTGAGTACCTGGAACTTAATCCCATTGAGCAATGCTAAGAATAAGTGTGAAATACATACCTTAGATCTGTCCTGCCCGAGGGCGAGGGAGCCGGGGTATTCATGCAACAGCTCTTTGGATATGGGTTGCTCCTAGGTGGAGTGATTACCCTGGCACTCAGGGTCTGCTGCACAGGCAGCAAAGTGGCAGCAAGAGCTAGACCCCCCAGAAAACTGTGTCTATGGGAACTAGAAGTCCTGCCCCCACCTCTAACCATTTCAAATAGTTCCAGGGATTGAGGGTGTCAGCGTTGGCCAGACCAGCATCCAAAGCCTGAGAGGTTGGAGAGCAACCCCAAATGGGGTGTGGGGACCCCTGGCCTGGCACCCCTGACATTTTATTTACACTGTGAAACAATCAGGTTTGTTCCTCCCTCCATGGAATCTGCCCTGCACCCTGCTTCTTAGATTTACCTCCCCAGGAATGTGTGTCAAGGAGATAGATCTGTGGAGAAAAGCCACCCGGAGGGGCTATTTTCAAAGAGACTATTTTAAGGCTGCCCTTCCAGCCTGCCACATCCTGACATTTGGTATATTTAGCATCATCCATAGACAGGGCTAATGGATTTTTAGTTGCAAATCATTATGATTCAAACCACTGCAGTCTTTATTTTTTTAATTGCAACTAAGTCGTGCACATAAACACACACACGCACAACACATACATTAATAGCTACCTTACATTTATACATGAAAAATGCTTCCAATAAAAGCGATTTCTCTAGTTAAACTTACAAGCCTTTGCTACTGACCTCTTTATATTGGGGGAGGGGCTGGTGCTGCAGGTTAGCATGTATTGCCTTCACACTGTGTGTGAAATGCACATGTATTCGGTCAAAGAAAAGAATGCACAAAAGGTGTTTTAAATTGACAGCCCAAGACAGGAGTAATTTAACATGCCATTCTTTGCCTCCTGCTCCTGTAGTTGCAGAGCACTGCTGATTTGCCTTGCTGAATACAAATTTATATCGTCCCTTTCATTAATATGGTTTCTTTTCATCCTGTGAATTAATCTCCTTTTGCCAGCACAATAAAGACTGTAGAGTAACAAGTTCCAATGTCAGGAATCAAAACTGCAGTAGGTTCAGGCTTTCTGATGGCAGTCTCATTCCGATGCAGCTCCAAGAGCTGTATTAATTAACTGCAGATAAAATAGGGATCACATAATCAAAAGACACATCCTCAGCTCACCTCTGCCCTGTGGTCGCCTTGTCAAGGCTTGACTTCCCACTTCCTCTGATGATTGATTTAGTGAGTTTTTCGGTCTTGGCCTCTCCATTCTGAGACTAATTCAAGCATCAAACACTCTACTCTTTTTAAAATCATCTGCCTGGTGTCACAGTTTGGGCCTGAACTTGAAAGCTCCACCCTAGACGGAACCCACATTTTCCAAGGCAGACATTTGGTCTCATGCGTTTATGTGTCCCTACAGCATCTTGCACAATGCCGGAAACAGTGGGTACTCAGAAAATACAGGTTGGAGTGCGTAGATAGTATATGTGAGCATACTACAAAGTATAGTAGCCACACCAAGGCCCAGTTCCCCTGGGATATGAGACCTGAATGGGAACAGGCACTATCCTTCTGATGAGATGGATCCATTCTAACAAACATCTTCAACAGCACTAGAATAGTGGTTCTCAAAGTGTGGTGCTTGGACCAGCAGCAGCATTACTGGAAACCAGTAGAAATGCAAATTCTAGTGCCCCATCTCACCCTGCTGAATTATTATAGGAACTCTGGGGGTGGGGTCCAGCCATCTGGGTTTTAACATGCCTGCAGTGAAGTTTGAGAACCTCTGTACTAGACATTAAGAACTCAGGCTCTACAGCCAAACTACCTGGACTACAATCATAGCTGTGCAGTCTTGAGGTTCTTCAGTGCCTCTGTGCCCGCATCTTAAAAATGGGGAGGTCATAGTTTGGGTTCCCCCTATAACAAACCTGGAGACAAAGATTTGGGCAAAAGTATTTTATTTGGGAGCTGATCTCAGGAAGAGAGGGTAGGGAGAGTAAAACAGGGAAACAGCTCAAAATAGATCCTGATTGTCAACAGTGGTAAATTCCACTGGGGACTCTGTGAGAGAGGATGGGGATAATTACCCCAGGATTTATTACTATGACTGGCCCATGAGTAGGATGAATATCAGTTATATTCTACAGACTCCTTGCCTTTCTTAGTTTAGGGTCACTCTGACCTGTCTTGTGCATGGGCCTGGCCTGGGACCAGAAATCCTCAGGCATTGGTCTACATGTTGGAGGACTGTCTGCAGGTGGCCTTCCGATGGGCTGCAGGGACATGGTTGGGCTCTGATGGAGCCTGCCATAGGAATAATCTGAGTATTTACCTCCTAGTGATGATGTGAAGATTAAATGAGGTAATGCATGCAAAAGTGCTTGTAACAATGCCTGGCACATCAGTAGAAATAGCTCAGCTCATCTTTGTTATCATCCTTTTGTCCTCCTTTTCTCTTTCACTCTACGTGCAACATGCCAGCAAATTCTATTGGTTCTACCTTTGTGATGTTTAATCCATCTACTCCTCCTCCATGACATAGTATGATGATGGCAACAGTGATAGTTATTACTCTTTTAGAGCTGAAGGAAGCAAGACCCAGAGATGCTAAGTAACTTGTCTAAGGTCACCCCATTGGTAAGTAACAAGGATTCCAGTCAGCATCTGCCCAACTCCAGAGCCTATGCTCTCAGTGACTGTGCGGTTCTGCTGCTCACAGATCAATTTCCTGCATGTGTGCTCCCCAAAGCACAGTCATTTAGAGACAGATTTGGAGAGACTATGTGTGCAAACTGTACCACATCCCTGTTAGGCAGATGTATGACATGAAATTGATGGGGATGGGGGTGGCCAAGGGCCTGGGGACCCCTTTCTCTCTGGCAGAACCCTGAGCCCACATAGAAGGGGAACCCAGCCAAGACAAAGACACTCTCCCCTAAATAACTGTGTCTCCAGCTGCTGAACCTTTCAGACCTACATTAAACAGAACTGGGTATACCTAACAACATCCCTGTGGTCATCCACTGGCCTTGGCACTGTCTAAAGAGCTGTGTTGGTCCAGACCAAGGCAGGTGGATCACCTGAGGCCAGGAGTTCGAGACCAGCCTGACCAACATGGAGAAACCCCATCTCTACTAAAAATACAAAATTAGCTGGGCGTGATGGCACATGACTATAATCCCAGCTACTCGGGAAGCTGAGGAAGGAGAATCACTTGAACCCAGGAGACGGACGTTGCAGTGAGCCGAGATTGTGCCATTGCCCTCCAGCCTGGGCAAAAAGAGTGAAACTCAGTCTCAGCAACAACAACAACAACAACACCAAAAAAAAAAAAAAAAAAAAAAAAAAAAAAAAAAAAAAAAAGAGAGCTCGGTCACCCCCGCATGATCTTGTCTCTCCTGAAATAAGCCTGGCATGAAGATCAGGCTCTCAGATTTTCCACGTCTGCTGTGGACATTGTCTGGACCCATGGGGCTGAAGCAAGTTTTGCCAATCTGATTGTATAAAGCAGTGTGCCAATCAAGCCAGGCAGTGTCTTCTTCTCTTGCAGCCTCAATCTAAAATCCTAATCACTGATCCCCCATCTTCAAAAGAAAAAAAAGTAAGTAAATATTGATATTGTTTACAAGCAGGCTGCAAGTAGACCTAGATTGAGGAACTCCTTGAGGGCAACACTTGGATCTTGCTAACTATTATGTTTGCAGTTCTCAAGGCAGTGCCTGGTATTAGTAGGTGGTCACTAAATGATTTTTTGAATGAATGGCATGGAGGAAAATGATGGTGGCAATCATGAAAGAGATGATATTCCAGAAAGAGATGACCCCAAACCTTTGAGATTCCCTAAATTTGCATATCCCACTGTGGCAAAGCTCCCATAGGATGTAATAGAGTAAAACTTATAAATGTGAAGTGTCTCCTTCAAACCATTAAATAGTGGTGAGAAGGCCTTGGAGAGATGAGGAGCCACATGGCCTGCTAGCCTCACATACTAGCTTTTAGCTTGTGCTTAACATATAATGCAACAATTCACTTTTGCAGGGCAGCAAAAAGGCCAATGTGTACATGTTGTTTTAAGTTGCATTCTCCCAGAGGCTGATTCTGAGAAAAGAATTCAAGTGCAAGTGGCTAATTTGGGAGGAGACCCTAGGAAGCTACTCTAGCGGTTGGAGAAGTTATTCAGGGAAGAGAAGGAATTCAAAGAACCCAACTCCTCTCTGGGTTGGCTGGAGTGCAGTGGTGCGATCATAGCGCACTGCATCCTTGAACTCCTGAACTCAAGTGCCCTCCCACCTCAGCTTCCCAAGAAGCTGGGACTACCAGGGGGCACCACCACACCCAGCGTATTTTTTAATATTTTATTTTTTGTAGAGGTGGGGTCCCCCATGTTGCCCAGGCTGGTGTCAAACTCTGGGCTCAAGCCATCCTCCCACCTCAGCCTCCCAAGTGCTGGGATTACAAGTATGAGCCACCGTGCCTGGCTGCAGGAGGCTTTTATGAGCAGGTCACCACTGAGCGCTACTGGGGCTCAGTCTGACTGGGACCTATGGGAATCTGTGCAGAAGAAACCTCAGAGCTTTCCCACCTGAGCTGACAAGGAAGCTGGACATGTATCCACCACCTCCCCATCTGTGTTTAGTGGAAGGCTGCTTCTGGGGCCATTAACTCTCCAGCACTTCCAGCTTTCTGTGCACATGCATGGAGCATGCTGCCATGACCAAAAGGATGTGCCCAGCCAGAGCTGTGACTCTTCAGTGAGTAGGGACCTGGCATGTCCAGGTGAGCCCCATGGTGCATGGATGGGCACTGGTCACATCTGCTGCATGCATCAGGGACATTTGGGGCTACATGCAAAGAGGGAAAGCTGCAGATGTCGCCAAGATTCTGGTATAGTTGTGTTTAGTTCTGTGAGAATCAACACAAAGGGAGAAAAGCAGCCCATGTGTCCCCCAAGCCTGTAATGGGGCCACTATAACCCGCAGAGCCCCCTTACCTTTCCTTCCATCCTCAGAAGGCAGAAGAAGAGAAAGGCATCCTTTTTCTTGTTACATCTTCAGGTGACAGTTGTGGCAATGAGAAGACTGCAGCTCTCCCCCAATCAAGTACCTTAAGAAACTGGAAGCTTTTAATTACAAAGGGAAAAAGGGAAAAGGTAACTTTTGTGGCAACCAAGAGATTATAGAGATTGGGTGTCTCTTCAGGAAAGGACTTGCCGGTCAGCTGGAAGGAGCATGGTGGGCAATGACTCCCAGCTATGAATGCCTTAAGTCTCTGCCTCAGTTAAAGCCATGGGCTTTCCAGGCCACTTCCAGCTGATGACTGGGCATGGTGAGGGTAGCAGGGCCAGACCATTTTGCCCAACACAGATCTCTTCAATGGGCAATCCACTCTGGAACTCCTCTCTGCATTGGCCAAAACTCTGGCACCCTTGCACAACAAGCTGAGGCTCTCCCTGCTCAATCCTGCTGCTTCTGTCTTGTATTGATATCAAAGGTGTTACCTCCCAATAGACCTCCCATACTCTTCTTAACTCTGCCTACACACACACACACACACACACACACACACACACACACACACACACACACACACAGTTCATATATACATGGAGAGAGAGAGTGAATAAAAGGGACCAAATGTTCTAAATGTTAAAAATTAGTGATTCTGAATGAAGAGCATATGGGTGTTCATTGTCCTAGTATTGCAACTTTTCTCTATATTTGAAATTTTTTAAAATAAAATTTGTGGGAGAGAAACAGAAAAGAAACTGGGACTTCTCTGAGAATCCCCGTCTCTGGCCTAGGGCAGCTGATGAGTTCTGTGCCTTCCTGCCTCCCTGCAATGGACCTCACCAGGTGCCTCTTTCACTCATTTCTTTTCCTGGGCAGTGGTGAATACCAGACAAGTGGATTATTTGGCTTCTATGGAGGACCAACTGTGTGCTTTACACTAGAGCAACACACCAGCTTGTATGCAGCTTAGGGACACAAGAGGCACCGTCCAACACTGACACATTCCAATGCCAAGCCACAGAGCCCAGTATGGGCTCTCGTGTTTGTCATGGGGAGCTGCATGAATGGCCTGAATGAAGGCCAACATAGACACAGAGCCTTCCCAGTGGGCAGAAAATCTTCTGCAGTATGTGCAGAACACAGGAATTGACCAGAAAAGAGACAAGCGCAGAGAAGAACCTAAAAAAATTTTGAACAAAAATGGCATATTGAATGTCTTTTTAGGAGCTTAAGCAGTATAGAAATAAATACTGAGAGCAACGAGAATGTCAGTTCACGCAGTTGTCTTTAGGGTGAGCAGATGCCCTCGTGTACCCGGTGTAGTCCCTGTTGCCTGATCATGTCCAATCTCAGAAGTGTCTCGATTTAGATGTTAAATTGTGTGGTCACCTCACTTCTCTCCCTTTGATGCTTCCTGTTATTAATTTGTCAAATATTTGCTGTGAACCTCCTGGGCCAAGGCTCTGGGCTTATTCATGACAGGGTCAGCGGCATGGTTTCTCCGGCTCAGAGAGAAGACTTTCATTCCCGATGCACGGCAGAGCAGAAAGAGCAGGGGGTTTGCAGCCAGGCCGAAGAGAGTCTGGATTCCTCTTCTGCCACCAGCTCTCTGGCCAAGTAAGAAACCCCCCATGACTCAGTTTCCCACCTATAAAATAAGGACATAGCATGTTGCAGTTTTTCAGGATGCTCTAAGGATGAACTATAGGGAATGAAAAGTGCCTGGCACATGATATGTTTTCAATAAACGGTGTTATTATTAATAGGGAATCTCATCAAGGGTTCTGTAGCTCAGAGCCCTTCCCACTGTAGAGTAGGCCACCTGCATGTGGCCTGTGCACGCACATGTCCTTCCCCTTCATGGCTCCTTTCTCCCCTGCCCCTGTGCTACAAGGAACTAGAGATTACAAGCTCCTGCTGTCTACCTGGCCTCTTGCCAACACTCTTCCACTTGTGGTCATAGCTAAACCTCACAACTATCTTTTGAAATTGATATTGCCACTTTATAGGTGAAGAAATTTAGGTCCGGAGAGATGTAGATATTTATTATGCACTAA